>NC_069509.1:31662877-31990377 GCF_027579735.1 Bombina bombina
CATATTGATGTGTATTGGCAGCGTTTATCAAGTTTTGGTCTGATGTACGGTACAGCAGATGCTGAGGTAGAACCATTCTTCTACCAGTCATCAGTTCAAAAGGTGACATTTTGGTAGCACTACTTGGAGTTGCTCTTAATGCCATTAAGACTAGAGGTAGTTTTACATCCAAGTCTTTACCTGTTTCACTCACAAACTTTTTGAGGATTTTAACAATGGACTGGTTGTAACGCTCTACACCACCACTTGAGGCAGCTCTATAAGCAATATGGAGCTTTCTTTTAACCCCTAGTATTTTCCACATTTTGGTCATCACTTCGCTAGTGAAGTGGGTCACCCGATCTGATTCGATTCTTTGGGGCAAACCAAATCTGGAAAACACATGGTTGATGAGCAATGCTGCACATGTTTCCGCAGTATTGTTAGGTGCACTAATGCACTCTACCCATTTAGTGAACAGGCATGTCACGGTTAACATGAATTTGTTACCTCTTGATGATCTTGTTACTGGACCAATAAAATCAATTTGTATATCTGACCATGGCATTACCATCCCCCTTTTCTGCAATGGCGCTCTATGCGTTGGAGCAGTGGGTTGAAATTGTGGGCAGATTAAACACCCTTGACAGTAGGTTTGAACATCTTTCAACATGTGTGGCCAAAAAGCGTAATCACGCAATATTTCATACGTGAGCTTGGCACCACGATGACCAGATGTGGGAGCATCATGGGCATGTTGAAGCATTAGACCTCTGAACTTGGTGGGTACTACCCACTGCTGGATGCCAGTTTTGGAGGTTCTAATTAACAAACCATCCTGTAACTTGAATTGTGATCTAGATTTTATTAAGCTCCTAAGATCTTCTTTGCCAATACAATCATCTTTTGAGATGGGGTTGCTTTCAGGATCTTCTGTGTGTTTATAGAAGATGCCTACAATGGGGTCTTCTTTTTGACTAGTGATCAGGTCCTCACTAGGAGAATCCTGACTCCATTGTACCAAGTTAGGCTCACTCTGTTGTTTTGCCTGATTTCTGGTAATGGCTTCTATCTGAATTGCACCCATTAAGTGGTCAATATTAAGGAGTTCTCCAGTTATGGCTCCTTGTTTGGCTAATGAATCCGCAAGATCATTGCCTTCCTTATCAGGACCTAGAACTCTGGAATGACCCTTGGTCTTTTTCCAGTGTATGGTTAAATCATTGGATACCACCAGATTATCAATCTCGCAGAACAACTTGCCATGCTTGACTGGTTTGTTATTGCTTTTCTGCATGCCATTTCTTTTCCAAGTTGGCAGGTATTCAACAAAACTGTCGCGCACATAATTTGAGTCAGTTATGATCACAAATTCATAAATACCATGTTCAATAGCCATTTCAATGGTTTTGAGAACAGCAGTTAGTTCTGCAACTTGACTGGATCTTGGTCCAATGTTGAAACCTATAGATGTATTTGGGAATCCATTTGCCCCAGTTATACCAATGCCAGCGACTAATCTGCGCTCATTATCAATAGTGGCATGGTAAGAACAACCATCAACATACACCCAAGGTAATGTTTGACAATGGTCCTCATTGTACATTTTATATGGGGAAAGCAATTGTTCCTCCAGAAAATCATCTTCTGATAATTCTTCCCCTGGATCTCTAGCAGTACAGTCGTGGAGCTCAGCAAGCCCCTGTGCAACTGGATTCTTTTTATTCTGCTTGTAGCGAATTTCTAGTGGCCAGCCTTGTAAGGAAAGAGTCCACGCTGTTATGCGGCTATTTGACAAATTCCCATCTCTTATTCTCTCACTTTGCAAATATAGCAAAGGCTGGTGGGCCGTTTCTACAATAATTTTCTCGCCCTGTATATAGCTGCGGAAATTTTGTAGAGCCCATACAGTAGATAAGAGGGCTTTTTCGCAATCGCTAAATTTTATTTCTACTGGGGATAGATTCTTGCTCGCATAAGCAATGGCTTTGTTCAAATTATCATGTTTTTGGTATAAAACAGCACTCATGCTTATATCTGTGTAACCTGTCTCTAAGAAGAAAGGTTTACCACCTTCAGGGTACGCTAAGCAAGGTGCTTGAGTGAGTTTTCTCTTCAGCTCTCTGATGGCTGTCTCTTGAGACTCACTCCAGTGCCATTTCACATCTTTCTTTAGAAGAAGTAGTAGTGGTTTAGCTAATTCCGCATAATTATCAATGAATTTGCGAGAATAATTTGTCATACCCAGGAATGATCTCAATTCCTTTAAATTAGTTGGGTTTTTAGAATTCACTATAGCTTCCACCTTTTTCTTCTGGGGATTTAATCCTTCAGAGGTAACTTCATGTCCCAAGAAGTTTACACGAGTGCGGCACCATTGAGCTTTTTCTAGGGATAATTTGACACCTGCCCTTTTAAGTTGGCTGAGGACGTGTTTAAGTTCTGCGATGTGTTTTTCAAAGTCTGTGCTTTTGATTAAAACATCGTCAACATAAGATAAAGTCCCCCTTTCCAGTGCATCAGGCATAGCCTTATGCATAAATACAGCAAATTCATGTCCAGAATTTATGTATCCAAATGGAAGTCTCTGGAATGCATATTGGACCTTTTGGAAAGAAAATGCCAGCTTATATTGGTCCTCTTCATGTACCTGTGCACAATCAATGGCAGTGAATATTTTGGATCCCTGCATTTGTGCTAGGCACTGGTCAATGTATGGTACAGGCCAGCCAGACATGTATACTCGTTTGTTTAGCTGTCTTAAGTCAGCGCACAAACGCCATTGTCCATTGGGCTTAAGGACACCTAGAATAGGATTATTATAAGAGCTGTGCACCTGTCGTATAATACCTCTTTCTTCCAAATTCCTTATGATCTCTGCAAGAGAATCATATGAGGCTAAGGGAAGTCTGTATTGTTTGACAAATACAGGTGGTGCATCGGGATCTGTTTGTATCCTTGCAATGTGTAAGTCTGTAGTACCACAGTCATAAGAATCCTTAGCAAAAATATCCTTGTACCCCATCAGGAGTTCTCGCAGCTGTTGGCGTTCATCATCGCTGGAACAGCCATTAGCTAAGGATATTTGCTCTTCGACTATTTGCTGAAATCCTGGAAAGATTTCAGGCTCTCCTATTTCATAGGCTTCTTCCAACCTAGAGGTGAGATCCCCTTGATTATAATTTACACTGCTCCCATGACTCTGGGTATTGGGGTAATCTTGCTGTTTGATTGGCTGATCAAACACTAGAGAGGCTTCTTCAATTTTACAGATGCCTTCCTCTGAGCTGAAGGGATAAATAGACTGAATATTAAATAGACCCTCTGGCATAGATGCAAAGGATTGTTCTATTAATTGTTCTTCAGTTAAGTATCCTTCAGGTATTAGCCCAATTACATTATTCTGGAATCCAAAAGTGTAATAACTTGATTCCAGTGCATATCCTATGGTAGTTCCCTTGGATAATGTTATATCCTGTGGGGTCATGTTATGCACTATAATATGTATTGGAATAGTTCCAATATTCACCATAGGAGTGTAGGTCACTGTGACACCCAGATTTTGTATTCTATGGGAGAGGCAAATCAGTGTTTCAGAAGTTTTTAATTTCTGACCTCTCTTTACCTGTAAGGGTAAAAGAAATTTATCAGCCCCAGCAGGAATTATAACATCGCTAGATACCTGCATATTCACAGCATATGGCAATTGCTGGTTTGATTTCAGGGCTGCATTTTCATCCTGAAATACTTCAGGGTCCCCCTTTAACCTGCTCCAGAGGCAAGAATTAATCAAATCTATTTGTATGGCATATCTATGTAAGATATCATTGCCAATGTATATTTGATTATGGTGAGTATTTAAAACTATAAACAGGTGCTTCACTGACTTATTTCCTATAGAGATAGATAATAAGCACTTAGCTGTGATGTTATAGCTTTCAGACCTGTCATCCAGGCCGTTGACACAGTGGTCTTGGGGAGAAAGATATTTAATCACTTTGGGTTCAGCTATTTGTGCTAATAAACCTTATATAGCTAGCTTCCTGTTTTAAGTTTATTTTAGCATACTTGGTTTTACCAAGGTCATGCACTTGTATAGGGATAAATAGATCCTCTTTAACTCTCTCAATCCCTGTGAGGTATTGAGCGTGGCCTCCCCCCTTAGGGATTTTATGATCCCCCTTGTGGAGTGATATGGTTAATACATCGCCATCTAAGGAAATATTCGCTATCTTTCCAGGCGATATTTTAAAAGTATTACCATCAGAGCCACTAAAAGGAGTCTGATCGTCTATTTGTAGAATAGTGATTTCAGGTACAGAGTTATTCCTGAAATGAATCTCCACAGCATCTGGTTTCTCTTCCACCACGTGACAGCTACGTCGGGTGCGAGATATACCAGATTTTTCATAATTGATAGGCCGTTTAACTTGTGACCAAATTACATTATTTATGCAATCAATTATGGTGCTTAATCGCTTCAGGAGATCACTACCAATAATTAAACGATCAGTTGGCAGATCCACTATAATGACAGGCTGTCTTATGACCCTGTTCCCCAATTTAAATTTTAACCAGGCAGTACCGTAGACTTTTAGGGAGTCGCCCCCAACACCTATTAGAGAACCGTCAAATTCTTTTATTTTAGGTTTGTGGGGTGTTAGCTCATTTAGCTGTGTGTAGTACCTGTGGGATAAGATAGTTGCCTGTGACCCAGTGTCAATTAATCCCATGATAGGGTTGGAGACTGAATCTTGCAGCTCAACTAATACATAATATCTTTCTGCAGTTTCTACCATTTCACACATAAAGTTGGCGTTAGCATACATTTGTGGGCTTCGCCACGTGTTACCTGAATTCGCCGTGTCATTCGATGCAGAGGAACCTTCATACCTACCTGTTTCCTCTATGACAGGGTCGGCTGGATTCTTTTGTACTGCATCTGTGGAGATAAGGTTAGGAGAGAGCAGCAAGGGAAGAGTTTTGTTAATTTTTCCCGGATGAGGTTGCCTGTCATCACAGCTAAATTGTCCGTTTTCGGTCTGTGGGGAGAGAACATGATTAGTATCATTGATATTTATTATTACATTTTGTATATCTCTCCCCTCCCCCTCAGGTGATGCTGCAGTATTTATGACTGTGCCTGTGGTCCACTGCTGACCACTGGCTGTACCCCTAAAAAAGTATTGTTCGGTTGCTGAGCCGTAGATTTTTGACTCATATTAGCGATTTGTTCGCTCAACCGATTTAACTGGGTAAACAGCATATCTACCTGATTGTACAAGTTACCTCTACCCCTGGGCCTATCTCCTGGTGCCCCATAATAATGATTCCTGGACCATTGGGTTCCCTCAGAACCAGGGCCGCTATTTCTATTCTGGCGTGGTTGCCCTTGGGGTTCAGCTTGTTCAGTATTAGTATTTTGGGGAGCATTATATACCTGGGGTGTCTGGTTACCCTGAGAATATCTTCGCCGTTTATTGTATCTACCCTTGCGCGGATACCAATTATTTGGTGAGTATTCTCTTTGTGAGTAATTATTCACCTGATTATGTCCCCCACTTTGGTTATAGTCTCCCTGCGCCTCAACCTGTGTAGGGGGAGGGGCAGAATTAAACCTCTGTGGAGATGGCCTGTTTTGACTGGCCACCTCTGCATAAGTTCTCTTTTTAGACTCCAAATTGAGGGGGCTTGGTGACACCCTAGTTTCTGCCACAATTTTGGGTTTTGACTCCTTTTTAACCCCCTGCTCACTGGACTGCTGAATAGAGTATAACTTCGTACTCTCTTTGATCAGCCATTCCAATGAGCAGTCCTCATCAAAATCTCTAGCTAAGTTGATTTTGATGGGTGTAGGGAGTGCTTCAAAAAATAAATTTACAAATTCTGAGCCATCAAATTTGGGATTATCTTCAGCCATACTGTACGCATTTTTCAATACAGAAAGGAATTCGATTGGACTCTGATTCGCACGACACTTTAAACCATATACCGCTATTTTCGCGGCAGTTTTAGTGCGATATTGCCCGAATTCTTTTCTGCATTGTCGTTTTACCCCATTCCAGGAATGAATATTCATATCCTTTAGTGAAGCAAAGAATTTGTGATGCTTACTGTCAAATACCCAGGGCAGAAATTCAATTTTCAATTTCTCACTTGTAACATTCATTATAGTTAACGCATTTTCAAAAGCCTGTAAATGATCAATTACAGATGTTGTTCCCTTATTGGAGAATATAGGTACTGCACGTTGTACGAAGGTGATTATTTTATGGGAATCATAGACTTTATCAGACTTATTTTGGGCTTCTCTGTTAGAGTTTTCCTCCCCCGCACCAGCTGCGCTACAGCAGTCCTCTGGATTTACATCATGAGGTGACTGCCTATTTTGGAAATCTATTTCTGACCCGTTAGGGGTCATTTGTCTATACTGTTCCATATGTTTTTGTACCTCGTACCTGACGCGTTCGCTAAAGGAGTTAGCATTATCTGCATTATTCTCACTGTTAATATAAGGGTTTTCATTATGGCGATATGACCTTTTTAAATCGCTTAATTCTCTCTGGCTTTGCGCAAGCTGTTTATTCAAATCTTGTATCTGCGTGATTAAGTCTGTATTATGCTTATCTAAGGCGGTTAGGTTTTGGGCAAATTCATCCATTTTATTTTTGGCTATTTTTAAACCCTCTTCGCGTCTGCGCGAGGAACGAATACTATTTTCTAGCTCCTGTATTTGCAATCGTTTGTCTGTGACACAAAACGACATTTCGTCAATAATGCATATTAAGAGGGGCCAAGATTTTAGTATTAGTTCTTCTCGCTTTTTGGGAGCTTTGCATTGATTAATCATTAATAATTCCTGGAAGAATTAATTCTCTTCATTCCACATATTATTATTAACGGTAATATTTTTAGCCCTAGTTTCAAGCATATCCATAAAATCATTTAATTCACCCGCAATATTAAACTTCCCTTTCATGTAACTTAAGATATCTTTCTTAAGGACCTGACCTTTAGTAATAGGTATTGTAATGGGACCAATTTCATTGCTATGTATAGAATTAAATGAGTCACTTCTGGCTACAGACATTATTATATTGGTTTAGTACTTAGTTAAACTAAAACGCTAATACAATTTTTGCCAATAAAAAGAGAGAAGAAAAAAATTTTATATTTAAAAAAAATATATATTATTAATTTTGAAATATGAAAAATTAATATTTCGAAATATGAAAAATTAATATTTTTGATTAACTTTGAAAATATGAAAAATTAATATTTTTGATTAATTTTTAAATACGAAAAATTTATATTTTTATTAATCTTTCAAAAATTAATCTTTAATAATATTTCAAGATATTAATATCAATCTCGAAATATGAAAATCAATATTTCAACTCTTCAAAAATTATATCTTCAAAATATTAATATCGAAATATGAAACTTTTTCTCTCTTTTATAATAATTTCTATCTACCACAAATATATTATATCAAATATGATGGAATATTAATAAATCTCAGAAAAGTGCCTCCAATTATTATGTCAGTATATTTATGAAAATCTTAGTAGTGCTATCCAAATAATATATCAGTTTATGGCAGGGTTATAAACACAATACAAAAAATAATTTTCCTTAAAAATAGAAACCCTAATCAACCATGCATCTACTAGACCATACAATTAATATAAATATCTGAATTCTTTTATTTAGTTAATATCCATGAACATATTGAAATATATTTGCAATAAAAGGAAACTAAATAATATTATATGCGCTTGAAAACTATTTAAATATGCTATGCAAAATTCATACACGCTTATCTAAAAAAAAAACAGCCTTATTTACAAGTCTTTTAACATCCAAACAATACAATTTTAAACTGTGCTCTTAAGCAATAGGATAATATATATATTCTGCTATTTAACTGCAATTTATCCTAATACAAAATTAACTTACAATATCAGAACTTGCGCAGATGAGTTACTTAACAAATCAGTTACAGATTTAAATAATATGTAGGCTGTGACTACCAATTTAAAATACAATATACTTCACCAAATAAACAGCAATCCAGTTTCCAATGTTTCTTAAAAGATCCAATTTCACCTCAGAATTCAAAATTGGGAATAATGCATATGGAGTCCAATAGTAGGTGTGTGCTTTAATAATAACTGCGGCAGTTACTCCTTTCTGGATCAGTCAACACAACAACCTTTTCTTAGTCTCTATGCTGGGGTTTAAATCATCTGATCTCACCCCTCCCCGTTTTTTATTGTTCTCAGTCATTGGTGAATATTGGAAACGCCCACGGCCTTGTCTTGGATTGGTTCTTTGCAACTGAACATGGATCGGTTTATTTGGTAAATGTGTTGTCAAGGAAATGCATTCTTTGCAACAACCAATCATCTCATGGCTGCAATTTCGCATCATAACACTAGGTGGCAGCAGACATACGAACAAACAAATTCACCTTTACATTTCCAAAACATTTTAAGTAAGTTAATTATTTTCATAAAATGGTTATTTAATCAGATTACACTCTCTGCATTAATCATATATAACCCCAATTATAGATGGTTAATATTAGGTTATTTTTTTCTGATTATTCTGATACCAAATACGTTATATTATTAACATTTTATTATGTTAAGGCAATTTAATACTGCTAATTATTAGCTTAAAATGCATTATAATTTTATCAGTATCCTGGCATTTCTATAGAAATAACAGCCTATTTTTATATTTCCAGATCGGTAGTATTTAAAACTCCTGATATACTGCATTCATCCAGATATAGAATGTTACATTTCTGTGTATTTCTTCTTGAATACATCAATCCTGTCTATGTAGATCTGAAATAAAAATAAATGTTAATAATCACTTCTCTTCAGGTCCATAAATATCTATTTATATTCTTAAAAACACAGAGGTTAAGATATTCATGCTTTCAAAATATACACATATATACACATATATATATATATATATATATATATATATATATATACACATCTCATATCCATTAAAATATATACAGTTGTTTTGAAATCATAATGTAAGTCATGTGCCTTCACTGTATTATCCTAACCCCAGACACAATGTCTGTGTCACGTGTATTCTGGTGTTATCAGCCACACAGCCTGAGTCACTCAAACAAATCTGTGCTAATTATCAGTTCCTTTTGAAGAATGTTTGCATCTTTCACATCTCTTCAGACGGATCGGCATTTCCCTTGGAGGAAACCCATATATGGGCATGTATCCTGCTCTAAGTATCAGCATGCTGTCATTTAACATTGGTTCCCAGGCAATCATACAGATGGTTAAAGAAACTGTGTTATATTTCAGTTTCTTGCTAAAATATACAATTGCATAATTTAGCATATTGAGTGTGTGAGATCTCCCAGAAACAAACCTTTGTTCTCATTTTAGTCAAGAATGTCTCCTGTGCAATTGAAGAAGTGGGGGAGAACTAAACCTGTCTGAAGTCAGTTCTGAATGCAATGAGTTATTTTTTTTTTACTTATCAGTGAAATATCTGATCAAAGATACGGATTTATTAATCTTGAAATATATGATTAAAATATATATTTATTAATCTCACATATACCTTGACATATTTTTGGCATCATTATAACATCAACAAAACTTATCTAGCTTTTTCTAGCATCAACAGTTTTGTACATCAACAACGTGGCCTTGAAAATCTGTTATCAAAGAGTTTAGACATACACACTTGTAATTATTGCAATGGGCATCCATTTTAGGATTTTCTAATACAAGGTTAAACAATCCTCCATTTTAGTTTCAGTACAGAAAATCATATAACATCATTTGTTACTATTTTAATTCCACTAAACATAGTTATAAATCTTATATATTGTAAAAGAACTTTATTAAAACATATATTTGAATATTGCAGGATAAGCATATGAAAGATTAATATTCATCCTTTATTAATATGATATATATGTAAGGTCACACTACTTTATGTATAGGAGATGTATATGAAAGATTTTAAAGATATCTTTCATTTATAGTAAGTTATAAGTGTCTTTCTGAAAGAATGTATTTCTAACTGTTGGTATAGTTTTTAATCAAACATTTTATAGCAATTCTAATATGCAAACTAGCACAGTCTTTGCTGTTGTCCCAGTAGATAATGCAGGTCTAGCACGGTGTTAGTCAAATCCGGCCACACCTTGAATTCTTCCATTTTTGCAGGATGGTCTGGATAAGGGTTTATCAGACAGTTCACTTAAAGGCTAAATTTTTACCCTTTCAGTTTTGTATTACAAGAAGATTTCAAGACTCCCTGACATTCAAGCCTTTGTTCAACTTTGGTCAGGATAAGACAAGTTGTCAGGCCTACTTCCCCTTTGTGGAATCTTAATTTGGCTTTGAGGGTTATTCAAGATTAGGGCTCCATTAATCTAAGCATCAACTTGTCATCTGCATGTATTTTCTCGTCAAAGTCCGCTTTTAGAGTTTAACAATGTACCAGCTCTATTAAAATTAATGGATTGTTTGTGATACCGAACATGCCTTCAATCACCATTCACATCATATCATTTGCGGATTTTCATGATTAAAGGGGCCAATTAGATTACCATCCTCCACCCCAGGGCTAGGTCACTCACATGATTTAAGGTGCCAATTGGATTAACGTCCTCTAACCCAGGGTTACATCAGAGTGATGAAACTAATCACATGACCCTCATCCACCAATCAGCACACCCACATTCTCTTAACAGCCATCTTAACTGCAATAAAAATTATAATCAAACACATAACAGCGATTACCTCTGAGTAAGAAGGACTATACTACTCTTTGAAACGCGCCAGGAATAGCTGTATTTTTCTACTTGAATTATACTTACAAACTTGGGTATGATCCGGTGATACACTTTTTCTATGTGAACTGTATCCCCATGAACTGCATTTGTGACTGATTATTAGTGATGTCGTGAACCTAAAATTTTGCGTTCGCGAACAGCGAACGCGAACTTTCGCAAAAGTTTGCGAACGGGCGAACCGGGCGAACCGCCATTGACTTCAATAGGCAGGCGAATTTTAAAACCCACAGGGACTCTTTCTGGCCACAAAAGTGATGGAAAAGTTGTTTCAAGGGGACTAACACCTGGACTGTGGCATGCATGGATCCATGGCAAAACTCCCATGGAAAATTACATAGTTGATGCAGAGTCTGTTTTTAATCCATAAAGGGCATAAATCACCTAAAATTCCTAAATTGTTTGGAATAACGTGCTTTAAAACATCAGGTATGGTGTTGTATCGTTCAGGTAGTGTAAGGGTTACGCCCGCTTCACAGTGACAGACCAAACTCCCCGTTTAACGCACCGCAAACAACCGCAAACAGTCCATTTGCACAACCGCAAACTCCCCATTTGCACAAGGTTGGATACCAAGCTAGCCATGTCCCGTTCCTTGTCCTCACTGATGTCACTGCGCGTGCAATCACTTCCTGGGGTAACAGAAAATGCTCCACCCACAAGATGCTCCTATTATATTACTGCACTGAGGATGCTGCTTGTATCTGTGTGTCCTGCTCCCTGGCCGGAGAGCACAGGGGACACCAGGTCGAGCTGCTGAATGAGGCTTCTGAGAAGAAGAAAAAGAAACTGAGAAATGTTCTGCAGAAACTGACCACAAAGAGAGAGGAGACTGAGAAAAGAGTCCAGAGTCTGCAGAAGCACAGGAGAGGGGTGCAAGAGAAAGCAGCTGGTGTAACAGAGAGACTGACTGCCTTGATTAGGGACATTAGGAAACAGCTGGAAGACCTAGAGAAGCGAGTCCTGAGTGAGATCACCCGGCAGCAGGAGAAAGGTTTTACTCACAATCTCTGATCTGATCCAGCAGCTGGGAAAAAGAGAACGGCGAGCTAACCAGGAAGATTTGTCACATTGAGGAGCTGTGCAACATGACTGACCCATTAACTGTCCTACAAGAACAGGAATCACACAGAGATGAGATGCTTGGTCGGTCCTCCTACTTCCAATTTGGGGCACTGCGCGTGCAATCTAATGTGCCACCAGATAGGAGTGGTGTGTTAACTAGTACTATTCTTATCAGTTTAATCCCTGTTACGTCCCCTATCAGGGGACGTGTATATGGCATCGATTTTAGGAACCCGGAGATGATTTTAGGAACCGGGAGATGGAAAAAGATGCTTGGTCGGTCCGGCCACGAGATAGATAGATAGATACATAGATTAGATAGATAGATCAATAGAAACAATAGATACATTTGATGATAGATACGATAGATATATAGATAGATTTGATAGATAGATAAATAGATAGATTTGATAGATAGATAATTTCCCAGACAGAGAATTACAAGACGGGCGGTCTGGGACCCATGGTAAGGTTCCCAGAGGCAGTTGCGGCGCCCGAGGCTCTGATTAGAACAGAGCACTCTGTGTATCTGCCCTTGGCCGAAATCGGAACATTCTTTAGCTTTCTGCCTGTCGGCCAAATGTCCGTCTGCCAAATGTCCGTCTGCCAAATGTCCTTCTGCATTTTGTCAGAGCACCGCGTGCAATCTACTGTGCCACCAGATAGGAGTGGTGTGTTAACTAGTACTATTCTTATCAGTTTAATCCCTGTTACGTCCCCTATCAGGGGACGTGTATATAGCATCGATTTTAGGAACCCGGAGATGATTTTAGGAACCGGGAGATGGAAAAAGATGCTTGGACACCCAGTACAGGTTGTTCTCCTTCAGCCTTTTTATACGAGGGTCCCTCAACAGGCACGACAGCATGAAAGACCCCATATGCCATTACTTCCTTTTGCACAATCGAGTACAGGTAGGGCATCGATTTTAGGAACCCGGAGATGATTTTAGGAACCGGGAGATGGAAAAAGATGCTTGGACACCCAGTACAGGTCGTTCTCCTTCAGCCATTTTATACGAGGGTCCCTCAACAGGCACGACAGCATGAAAGACCCCCATATGCCATTACTTCCTTTTGCACAATTGAGTACAGGTATGGCATCGATTTTAGGAACCCGGAGATGATTTTAGGAACCGGGAGATGGAAAAAGATGCTTGGACACCCAGTACAGGTCGTTCTCCTTTAGCCATTTTATACGAGGGTCCCTCAACAGGCACGACAGCATGAAAGACCTCATATGCCATTACTTCCTTTTGCACAATCGAGTACAGGTATGGCATCGATTTTAGGAACCCGGAGATGATTTTAGGAACCGGGAGATGGAAAAAGATGCTTGGACACCCAGTACAGGCCGTTCTCCTTCAGCCTTTTTATACGAGGGTCCCTCAACAGGCACGACAGCATGAAAGACCCCATATGCCATTACTTCTTTTTGCACAATCGAGTACAGGTATGGCATCGATTTTAGGAACCCGGAGATGATTTTAGGAACCGGGAGATGGAAAAAAGATGCTTGGACACCCAGTACAGGTCGTTCTCCTTCAGCCTTTTTTTACGAGGGTCCCTCAACAGGCACGACAGCATGAAAGACCCCATATGCCATTACTTCCTTTTGCACATTCGAGTACAGGTATGGCATCGATTTTAGGAACCCGGAGATGATTTTAGGAACCGGGAGATGGAAAAAGATGCTTGGACACCCAGTACAGGTCGTTCTCCTTCAGCCATTTTATACGAGGGTCCCTCAACAGGCACGACAGCATGAATGACCCCATATGCCATTACTTCCTTTTGCACAATTGAGTACAGGTATGGCATCGATTTTAGGAACCCGGAGATGATTTTAGGAACCGGGAGATGGAAAAAGATGCTTGGTCGGTCTGGCCACGAGATAGATAGATAGATAGATAGATACATAGATTAGATAGATAGATCAATAGATGCAATAGATACATTTGATGATAGATACGATAGATAGATAGATAGATAGATTTGATAGATAAATAGATAGATTTGATAGATAAATAGATAGATAATTTCCCAGACAGAGAATTACAAGACGGGCGGTCTGAGACCCATGGTAAGGTTCCCAGAGGCAGTTGTGGGGCCCGAGGCTCTAAATTTGGGGCACTGCTCGTGCAATCTACTGTGCCACCAGATATGAGAGGTGTGTTAAGTAGTACTATTCTTATCAGTTTAATCCCTGTTACGTCCCCCATCAGGGGACGTGTATATGGCATTGATTTATGAAATTTTGGCCGTGTACCTTCCACTGCGGTGTCCCAATAGCTGCACATTTTTGGAATGCCTCAGACTCCACCAGCTTGTATGGTAAAAGCTGGTGGACTAAGAGTTCAGACAAGCCAGCTGTCAGACGCCGGGCAAGGGGGTAAGTTTGTGACATTGGCTTCTTACGCTCAAACATGTCCTTGACAGACACCTTGACAGACACTGCGTCAAGGTTCCAAGCGGAAGCTGTAGAAGATTGGGTGTCCTGTGTTAGCCAGTCAACCATGTGCTCTGAAGTTTTTGAGTTCAGGGTACGTGGCCTCTGAACACTGGGCATTATTCTAGGGACAAAGGGAATCACAGCACCACGACCACGACGGCCCCTGCGGGGTGGCCTGCCTCTGCCTGTCATTTTTTTTTTTTTAATTAGTGGTAATATGCATGCAAGCTACTGTGACAACAGATATGAGTGGTGTGTTAAGTAGTACTATTCTTATCAATTTAATCCCTGTTACATCCCCTATCAGGGGACGTGTATATGGCATGGATTTTAGGAACCGGGCGATGGAAAAAGATGCTTTGTCGGTCCTCCTACTTCAAATTTGGGGCACTGCGCGTGCAATCTTATGTGCCACCAGATAGGAGTGGTGTGTTAAGTAGTACTATTCCTATCAGTTTAATCCCTGTTATGTGCCTTTTTTTTGGTTTGATTTTTGAAGCCACAGTGCAGCACCAGAGGCCAGAAAAATTTGGCATGTTCACATGCCTGAAAAATTAGGTATTGTTGCAGACGCTGCTGTAGCAGCGGCCAGAAAAATTGATGTTTGTTTCCCTGGCAGAAAGTGCCCTAAAACATGGCGGCTTGAACCCTAGTTGGTGGCGGATAAGTCACGCAAGTCATCCTGCATTCGGAGATAAAATACAGCAACGTGTGGACCATTTTTAGCCCAAGGCAGCTCATCTCATCAGGCCTTTTTTACTCGAATGTATCGCCCAATGTCAGTCCCTTCGGGATCCATCCCTCATTCATCTTAATAAAGGTGAGGTAATCGAGACTTTTTTGACCTAGGTGACTTCGCTTCTCAGTGACAATAAATCCTGCTGCACTGAAGGTCCTTTCCGACAGGACACTTGAAGTGGGGCAGGCCAGAAGTTCTATGGCAAATTGGTATAGCTCAGGCCACAGGTCAAGCCTGCACACCCAGTAGTCAAGGGGTTCATCGCTCCTCAGAGTGTCGAGATCTGCAGTTAAGGCGAGGTAGTCTGCTACCTGTCGGTTGAGTCGTTCTCTGAGGCTGGACCCCGAAGGGCTGTGGCGATGCATAGGAGTTAAAAATGTCTGCATGTCCTCCATCAACAACACGTCTGTAAAGCGTCCTGTCCTTGCCGGCGTGGTCGTGGGAGGAGGAGTATTACTTTCACCTCTTCCCCTGTTAGATTCCCGTTGTGCTGTGACATCACCCTTATACGCTGTGTAAAGCATACTTTTTAATTTATTTTTTAACTGCTCCATCCTTTCTGACTTGCGGGAATTCTGTAACATTTCAAGCACTTTATGCTTATACCGGGGGTCTAGTAGCGTGGACACCCAGTACAGTTCGTTCTCCTTCAGCTTTTTTATACGAGTGTCCCTCAACAGGCACGACAGCATGAAAGACCCCATTTGCACAAGGTTGGATGCCGAGCTACTCATGTCCCGTTCCTCGTCTTCACTGATCTCACTGAAGGTATTTTCTTCCCCCCAGCCATGTACAACACCACGGGTACCAGATAGGTGACAACGAGCACCCTGGGATGCCTGTTGTGCTTGGTCTTCCTCCTCCTCCTCTGACTCCGCCACATTCCTCCTCTGACTCCTCTTCCTCACAATCCTCTTCCTGCGTTGCCGCTTGTCCAGCAATCAATGCCGATAAGGCTGTTTCTGGTGGTGATGGTGACCACAACTCTTCCTCTTCCTCTTCACGCTCATCTATGGCCTGATCCAGCACTCTTCGCAGGGCACGCTCCAGGAAGAAAACAAATGGTATGATGTCGCTGATGGTGCCTTCGGTGCGACTGACTAGGTTTGTCACCTCCTCAAAAGGACACATGAGCCTACATGCATTGCGCATGAGCGTCCAGTAACGTGGCAAAAAAATTCCCAGCTTCCCAGAGGCTGTCCTAGCACCCCGGTCATACAAATACTCGTTAACGGCTTTTTCTTGTTGGAGCAGGCGGTCAAACATTAGGAGTGTTGAATTCCAACGTGTCGGGCTGTCGCAAATCAAGCGCCTCACTGGCAGATTGTTTCGCCGCTGGATATCTGACAAGTGCGCCATGGCCGTGTAGGAACGCCTGAAATGGCCACACACCTTCCTGGCCTGCTTCAGGACGTCCTGTAAGCCTGGGTACTTATGCACAAAGCGTTGTACAATCAGATTACACACATGTGCCATGCACAGCACATGTGTCAACTTGCCCAATTTCAATGCCGCCATCAAATTACTTCCATTGTCAGAAACCACTTTGCCGATCTCCAGTTGGTGCGGAGTCAGCCACTGATCCACCTGTGCGTTCAGGGCAGACAGGAGTGCTGCTGCGGTGTGACTCTCTGCTTTTAGGTAAGTCAACCCCAAGACGGCGTCACACTGCCGTATCCGGGATGTGGAATAGTAAATGGGGAGCTGGGGGGGTGCCGTTGATGTGGAGCAAGACACAGCAGCAGAAGAGGACTCAGCCGAGGAGGTTATGGAAGAGGATGGAGTAGGAGGAGTAGAGGAGGTGGCAGCAGGCCTGCCTGCAAGTCGTGGCGGTGTCACCAACTCCTCTGCAGAGCCAGGCATTCCATGCTTGGCAGCCATCAGCAGGTTTACCCAATGCGCAGTGTAGGTGATATACCTGCCCTGACCATGCTTTGCAGACCAGCTATCAGTGGTCAGATGGACCCTTGCCCCAACACTGTGTGCCAGACATGCCATTACTTCCTTTCGCACAATCGAGTACAGGTTAGGGATTGCCTTTTGTGCAAAGAAATTTCGTCCGGGTACTTTCCACTGCGGTGTCCAAATAGCTACAAATTATTTGAACGCCTCAGACTCCACCAGCTTGTATGGTAAAAGCTGTTGGGCTAAGAGTTCAGACAAGCCAGCTGTCAGACGCCGGGCAAGGGGGTGACTTGGTGACATTGGCTTCTTATGCTCAAACATGTCCTTGACAGACACCTGATTGTTGGCAGATGAGCAGGAACTGCTCCGGAAGAGAGACGGATTGGCGGATGATTGAGAGGGGGCAAGGAGCACAGCAGTGGTTGACGTGGCTGAAGATGCTGGACCAGGAGGAGGATGGCGGCTTTGAGTTTGTGTGCTGCTTGTCCTCATGTGTTCATCCCATAGGCGTTTGTGATGTGAGATCATGTGCCTTCGAAAAGCAGTTGTACCTAGGTGGGTGTTGGACTTCCCACGACTCAGTTTCTTTTGGCACAGGTTGCAAATGGCATTGCTGTTGTCAGAGGCAGACACATAAAAAAATGCCACACTGCTGAGCTCTGCGATGACGGCATTCTGGTGGTGGCAACAGCATGCGTTGATTGGCGTGATGTCTGGCTGACCCCGGGTGCCGATGCATGCTGTCTGACTGTGCCACTAGCTCCTTGCGACGACCTCCCCCTGCTTCCAACTCGTCTCCTCCTCCTGCTCCTCTCTGTCTCCCCATCTGAACTTTCCCCCTGTTGTTCTTCTCTTCTACCGGGTGCCCACGTGACATCCACGGACGCATCGTCATCATCAACCCCTTCACTTGTATCTGACAACTCAACAACGGAAGCAACGGCGGGTACAACATCATCATCATCATCACACTGTGCGTCGTCCATGTCTGTAATGCTGCCTGACTGAGACATATCACAGTTATCTACATCCTCTGTCAATGATGGTTGCGCATCACTCATTTCTTCACACTGAGGTGTACATAACTCCTCTGACAGATCAAGTGAGGCGGCTGTGGTGCTAGTGTCGGTGGTGGTGGCAGGCGGGCAAGTGGTAAGTTGAGAGGTGCCCGAAGCTAAGCTAGAGGAGGAGGATGGTGCGTCAAGGTTACGAGCGGAAGCTGTAGAAGATTGGGTGTCCTGTGTTATAAAGTCAACTATTTCATCAGAACTTTTTGTGTTCATGGTACGTGGCCTAACACTGGGCATTATTCTATGGCCAAAGGGAATCACAGCACCACGACCACGATGGCCCCTGCAGGTTGGCCTGCCTCTGCCTGTCATTTTTTTTTTCGATTAGTGCTACTATGCGTGCAAGCTACTGTGAGTGGGCACAGTATATGCTGTGAGCCTGACACAAAAAAAACAGACTGATGTTTCACAGTCAAATTTTTTTTTTTTTTTTTTTAAATGTACACTGACAGTGCACTACTATTAAACAAGATAATATGAGTGGTGGCACTGGGCAAGTGGACACAGTATACGCCGTGAGCCTGACACAAAAAAGCAGACTGATGTTTCAAAGTCAAAATAGTTTTTTTATTTTTAAAATGTACACTTACACTACTATTAAACAAGATAATATGAGTGGTGGCACTGGACAAGTGGGCACAGTATACGCTGTAAGCCTGACACAAAAAAGCAGACTGATGTTTCACAGTCAAAATAGTTTTTTTATTTTTAAAATGTACACTTACACTACTATTAAACAAGATAATGTGAGTGGTGGCACTGGGCAAGTGGGCACAGTATACGCTGTGAGCCTGACACAAAAAAGCAGACTGATGTTTCAAAGTCAAAATAGTTTTTTTATTTTTAAAATGTACACTTACACTACTATTAAACAAGATAATATGAGTGGTGGCACTGGACAAGTGGGCACAGTATACGCTGTGAGCCTGACACAAAAAAGCAGACTGATGTTTCACAGTCAAAATAGTTTTTTTATTTTTAAAATGTACACTTACACTACTATTAAACAAGATAATGTGAGTGGTGGCACTGGAGACAAGTGGGCACAGTATACGCTGTGAGCCTGACACAAAAAAGCAGACTGATGTTTCACAGTCAAAATAGTTTTTTTATTTTTAAATGTACACTTACACTACTATTAAACAAGATATGAGTGGTGGCACTGGGCAAGTGGGCACAGTATACGCTGTGAGCCTGACACAAAAAAGCAGACTGATGTTTCACAGTCAAAATAGTTTTTTTATTTTTAAAATGTACACTTACACTACTATTAAACAAGATAATATGAGTGGTGGCACTGGACAAGTGGGCACAGTATACGCTGTGAGCCTGACACAAAAAAGCAGATTGATGTTTCACAGTCTGTGAGCCTGGCACACATGCTGGCAGGCAGGCAACTGCAATTAGATTACACTAGCAGACTGATGTTTCACAGTCAAAAACGTTTTTTTTTTTTAATTATTTACACTACTATTACACCAGATATGAGTGGTGGCACTGGGCAAGTGGGCCGGGCACACACGTTGGCAGGCAGGCAAATGCAATTAGAATTACACTAGCAGACTGATGTTTCACAGTCAGAAAAGTTTTTTTTTTTAATTATTTACACTACTGTTACACCAGATATGAGTGGTGGCACTGGGCAAGTGGGCTGGGCACACACGTTGGCAGGCAGGCAAATGCAATTAGAATTACACTAGCAGACTGATGTTTCACAGTCAAAATTTTTTTTATTTTTTTTAAATTATTTACACTACTGTTACACCAGATATGAGTGGTGGCACTGGGCAAGTGGGCCTGTGTAGCAGAGAGGTAGTAGGATCTGTAATATCTTTTGGGTAAGCAGAGACAAGCAAGTAACTACTCTTGGTAATTGTAATAATAACCCCTTTCCACCAAGAACTAGACGACACATAGCTTGGGAGTCAACAACAACTTTTTCTTCAACTGAAAAAGAAACAAATACTTTTTAAAAACAGTCTCCCCTACAAGGGGTTTCCCAACTGAAACAGCAGGGAGTTTAAACAGTAACATACAGTTTAACATACATTTTAACCATTAGCCTAAATAACAATTCCTGCATAGTTCATAAGTGGCGAGGTTTGCCACAATGCTCCCCCAGAACCAAGCCGGCATACCCAGTCTGATCCCAATGGATTGGCTTGGGGAGGTCCGGAGGAGTGTTCACAGATCAAGGTTCAAGTTCAGTTTGTCTGGACAACCCGTCGGCGTTGCCGTTTTGCTTCCCAGGTCGGTAATGGATTGTTAAGTCAAACGGCTGCAGCGCCAAGCTCCAGCGCAACAGCCAGGTCTCCAGATACCCTGTTCAGCCACACCAACGGGTTGTGATCTGTGAGCAGGGAAAATTGTTGTCCATATAGATATTGCTGAAGTTTCTTGAGGGCCCACACCACGGCCAGGCATTTCTTTTCGATGGCGGCGTAGCTAACTTCTCGGGGTAACAGTTTCCTGCTTAGGTAGGCCACAGGATGCTCGCTGCCATCAGCCCCGACTTGGTTTAGCACGGCTCCCAATCCAAACATAGAAGCGTCTGTATGGACGAAAAAGCATTTAGTTGGATCCGGGGCAGCAAGGATAGTGGCATTTACGAGAGCGTTTTTCAGTTCTTAGAATGCTTGTTCACACTCTGGGCTCCAGGTAACAATCTTAGGAAGGTTTTTACGGGTGAGGTCGGTGAGGGGTTTGGCTAGGGTACTATAATTAGGTACAAACTTCCTATAATAGCCTGCGGTACCTAGAAAGGCTAGCACTTGGGTCTTGGTACGGGGAGTGGGCCACTTGGCTACGGCCTCTACCTTGGCCGGTTCGGGCTTCTGCTGCCCGCTACCTACTCGGTGCCCTAGGTACTGGACCTCCGCCATCCCTATATGAC
The DNA here is from genome assembly GCF_027579735.1 of Bombina bombina. NCBI lineage: Eukaryota > Metazoa > Chordata > Amphibia > Anura > Bombinatoridae > Bombina > Bombina bombina. The sequence goes on from NC_069509.1 coordinate 31,683,835, forward strand.
ATTTTCTAGGCTTAATGGTTAATCCTGCCTCCCTAATGCGATCTAGGATCGCCCCTATATGGTTCAAATGCTCGTCCCAGGAGCTGCTAAATATAGCTATGTCGTCTAAATAGGCGCATGCGTACTCTTGGGACCCATCCAGTAGCCGATCTACCATTCGCTGGAAAGTAGCCGGAGCGTTCTTCATCCCGAATGGCATGACCTTGAATTGGTACAGGCCAAACGGGGTGACGAACGCTGATATGGGGATGGCATCCTCGGCTAGTGGGATCTGCCAGTACCCCTTACACAGATCTATGGTGGTGAGGTAGTGGCCTTGAGCCATTTTATCCAGGAGCTCATCTATCCGGGGCATAGGGTAGGCGTCAGAGACGGTTTTATCATTAAGTTTCCGGTAGTCTACACAGAAGCGGGTCGTGCCGTCCCGCTTCGGCACTAGAACTACCGGCGAGGCCCAGGGGCTGTCCGAGTGCTCAATCACTCCTAACTGTAGCATCTCGTCAATCTCCTTCCGCATATGTTCTCTCACCGATTCTGGTATGTGGTAAGGAGGTTGACGCATGGGGAGGTGACCTGAGGTTTCTACCCTATGGGTGGCCAGTCGGGTATATCCAGGCACGTTGGAGAACGTGTCTCTCTTTTCCTGAAGTAGCTCTGCTATTTGAGCTCGTTCCCGAGGACTTAACCGCTCACCCAATTGTACCTCTCCCAGACCTTCGTTCCGGTTCTTCATTCCTAGGAGGTCGGGAAGAGGTAAACTGTCTGCGTCGTCCGCGGCAGGGGCGCAAATAGCATTCACCTCCTCTGCGCGTTCATGGTACGTCTTCAACATATTTACATGGAGCATGCGTCTACCGCCTGCTCCAGTACATGGGCCGATCACATAGGTGGTGTCACAGATTTGTTCCACTACCTTGTATGGGCCCTGCCAGGAGGCCTGCAGTTTATCATTTTTGACCGGTTTTAAGATTAGCACCTTCTGCCCTGTCTGAAAACTGCAGTCCCTGGCGCCCCTATCATACCAACGGTGCTGACGGGTTTGAGCCGCCTGAAGGTTGGAGCGGACGGTCCGAGTCAGGGCCTACAGGCGCTCCCTAAACTCCAGCATGTATGGTACGATAGGAGTACCATCACTAGTGACTTCCCCCTCCTAATGCTCTCGGATTAAGTCTAGGGGACCCCGTACCCTCCTTCCGAATAATAATTCAAAGGGAGAGAACCCCGTGGACTCCTGAGGTACCTCCCGGTAGGCAAAAAGCAAATGGGGTAGAAACCGCTCCCAGTTCTTCTGGGTATCCATGAACGTGCGGAGCATCTGTTTCAGTGTTCCATTAAACCGTTCACAGAGCCCATTAGACTGGGGGTGATAAGCGGAATTTACAATGGGTTTCACCCCACATGCTTTCCACAATTGGTGGGTAATCTCGGACGTAAACTGGGTGCCCCGGTCCGAAATAATCTCCCGGGGAAATCCCATGCGGGAGAAGATTCTGATGAGGGCATCCGCCACGGTCTCGGCATGAATATTAGCCAGAGCCACTGCCTCGGGATATCGGGTGGCATAATCCATGACTGTGAGTATATACCTCTTCCCCGAGGGGCTAGGCTTGGCTAGTGGGCCAATGAGGTCCACCGCCACTCGACTAAAAGGCTCCTCTATTATGGGGAGGGAGTGTAGCTTCGCCTTATATCGGTCTCCTCTTTTCCCTACTCGTTGGCAGGTGTCACACGTCTGGCAATACTGCCTAATATCTTTGGTGATCCCTGGCCAAAAGAAATTCTGAGTTAGGCGGTGCTTCGTCCGACTAACTCCTAGGTGGCCTGACAGCGGAATATCGTGGGCAACCCGTAGCAGTTCTCGTCTATACCTCTGAGGTACTATTAACTGCTGAACGGACAGGGGAATAGATCCAGCCACTATCTTCTCTGCATACCTATACAGTAACCCCTTGTCCCAACCGTACCTCTCTCCTTCCAACCCCGCCTGATTCTGGTCTACCTTATCCCTATATACTTGCAACGAGGGGTCAGTGGCCACTTTGCTACCAAACTCTAGTGGAGGGGCCCAAGAGATATTAGGGGGGTGATTGTTTACCTGAGCCTCAGAGTGATCAGCCAGTGTGTTGGTGCGGGCCTGTTTTCGGGTAACCACGGGCAGTGCTGCTTGTGGGGAGGTTCGGGGTGCAAACGCTGAAGTCAGCTCCCCTAAGTCATTGCCCAAAATAACGTCTGCGGGCAAATTTTGCATAAAGCCCACTTCTACGTTCCCCGACCCTGCTCCCCAATCCAAGTGTACTTTGGCCGTGGGAATCTTGTAAATGGCTCCCCCGGCCACCCGGACAGCTACACAGTCTCCGGTGAGTTGATTGGTGGAAACTAAATGTTGCCGGAGCAAGGTTATGGTGGCCCCAGAGTCACACAGCCCTTGGACACGTCGGCCCTCTATATAGACCACCTGGCGGTGGCTTTGTAGGTTGTCTGAAGCGGCCTGTACTGGGTTTACCTCGTGTAAGATGCCCAAGGGTTCCTCGTTGAAGACTGCGGGTTGGGTCTGTAGTCGGGGCTCGTTCTGGTAGCAGTGTACAGCTGCCCGGTTGTTTGACAAGTTGTTCTGGTTGTTCCAGGTGGATCGGTTCTTGTTCCTGGGAACAGTCTCTCTGGATGTGCCCTTGTTGGTTACAAAGATGGCAACGGATAGCTGATCGAGTCTGGTATCGGGGAGGGGGTGGGTAGATTCCCCCTCCAGGATGGGGTAGCAGAGGTGTGGGAGCTGCAGTGGGGGTTGGGGTGACCCCAATACTGGAGCGTTGCTTTGTTCGTTGAGCTCTCCGAGCATCTTGGTATTCGTCAGCCAAGGTCACTGCGGTATGTACCGTGCACGGTTTTCGATCTCTCAGCCAGTTTTGCAATTCAGTGGACACCCCTTGGAAGAATTGCTCCATCAACAGGAGTTGTAAAAGGTCTTCCAACTGGGTGACTTGGGCTGCCTGCAACCAGCCTTTAGCGGCCCTGGTTAGCCGATGCGCCCACTCAGTGTGGGTATCTTTCTCCAGCTTCTTCAGGTCTCGGAACCGCTGTCGGTATGCCTCTGGGGTAATAGCATACCTAGTCAGGATGGCCTGTTTTACCTTCTGGTAGTCCCTGCTGTCCTCATCTGGTATGGTGTGGTAGGCTTCAGCGGCCCACCCGGATAACTTGCCAGCCAGTAGGGGAACTTGGTCAGTGGTACTAATATTATGCAGTTGGCATAATCGCTCAAAGTCCTGAAGGTACCCATCGATATCCTCTGTGTCGGTATGATCCTTGAATGCGTGGTAGGGAATCTTAGCTTTCCCTGTACCAGCACTGGAGTGTACTGGTAGCCCCTCTCCGGGTCTCGGGGTGGTTTGTCGGGTCACTATCAAGTACTCCTGTACGTCTGCTGATGTCCGTGTCAGGAGCTCCTCCGAATGGGGTAGCGGAAAAAAAGCCAACCGGGTCCGCATCTCTTTTTGGAATTCAGTTTCGTTGTTCGCCATGGGTACGGCCATACCTGCTACCCGGTCTCCCTCCATGAGCTCTGCAATCAGCCTTGCTTTGGTTTTATTGCTGGCAATAATTTCTCTCGCTTGCAGTAATTCCTTCAATGCAGTTCTCTTTAGTCTGGTATAATCTGTCCCCATTCACCATCTGTTCATATACATCACATGTCCTACGACTTGCTGTGCGGTTTGAATCCCGTCGCTTGCCACCAATTGTAGCAGAGAGGTAGTAGGATCTGTAATATCTTTTGGGTAAGCAGAGACAAGCAAGTAACTACTCTTGGTAATTGTAATAATAACCCCTTTCCACCAAGAACTAGACGAGACATAGCTTGGGAGTCAACAACAACTTTTTCTTCAACTGAAAAAGAAACAAACACTTTTTAAAAACAGTCTCCCCTACAAGGGGTTTCCCAACTGAAACAGCAGAGAGTTTAAACAGTAACATACAGTTTAACATACATTTTAACCATTAGCCTAAATAACAATTCCTGCATAGTTCACAGCCTGGCACACACGCTAGCAGGCAGGCAACTGCAAGTAGATTACACTAGCAGACTGATGTTTTACAGTCAAAAAAGGTTTTTTTTTTAAATTTACACTACTGTTACAACAGATATGAGTGGTGGCACTAGTTGGCAAGTGGGCCTGGCACACACGCTGGCAGGCATGCAACTAGAATTAGATTACACTAGCAGACTGATGTTTCACAGTCAAAAAAGTTTATTTTTTTTAAATTTACACTACTGTTACAACAGATATGAGTCGTGGCACTAGTTGGCAAGTGGGCCTGGCACACACACTGGCAGGCAGGCAACTGCAATTAGATAACACTAGCAGACTGATGTTTCACAGTCAAAAAAGTTTTTTTTTAAAAAATGTACACTACTGTTACAACAGATATGAGTGGTGGCACTAGTTGGCAAGTGGGACTGGCACACACGCTGGCAGGCAGGCAACTGCAATTCGATTACACTAGCAGACTGATGTTTCACAGTCAAAAACATTTTTTTTTTTAAATTTACACTACTGTTACAACAGATATGAGTGGTGGCACTAGTTGGCAAGTGGGCCGGGCACACACGCTGGCAGGCAGGCAACTGCAATTAGATTACGCTAGCAGACTGATGTTTCACAGTCAAAAATTTTTTTTTTTTTAAATTGACACTACTGTTACAACAGATATGAGTGGTGGTACTAGTTGGCAAGTGGGCCTGGCACACACGCTGGCAGGCAGGCAACTGCTATTAGATTACACTAGCAGACTGATGTTTCACAGTCAAAAAAGTTTTTTTTTAAAAAATTTACACTACTGTTACAACAGGTATGAGTGGTGGCACTTGGCAAGTGGGCCTGGCACACACGCTGGCAGGCAGGCAACTGCAATTAGATTACACTAGCAGACTGATGTTTCACAGTCAAAAAAGTTTTTTTTTTAAAAATTTACACTACTGTTACAACAGGTATGAGTGGTGGCACTAGTTGGCAAGTGGGCCTGGCACACACGCTGGCAGGCAGGCAACTGCAATTCGATTACACTAGCAGACTGATGTTTCACAGTCAAAAATTTTTTTTTTTTTTAAATTTACACTACTGTTACAACAGATATGAGTGGTGGCACTAGTTGGCAAGTGGGCCTGGCACACACGCTGGCAGGCAGGCAACTGCAATTAGATTACACTAGCAGACTGATGTTTCACAGTCAAAAAAGTTTTTTTTTAAAAAATTTACACTACTGTTACAACAGATATGAGTGGTGGCACTAGTTGGCAAGTGGGCCTGGCACACACGCTGGCAGGCAGGCAACTACTATTAGATTACACTAGCAGACAGATGTTTCACAGTCAAAAAAGTTTTTTTTTTTTTAAATTTACACTACTGTTACAACAGATATGAGTGGTGGCACTAGTTGGCAAGTGGGCCTGGCACATACGCTGGCAGGCAGGCAACTGCAATTAGATTACACTAGCAGACTGATGTTTCACAGTCAAAAAAGTTTTTTTTTTTTAAATTTACACTACTGTTACAACAGATATGAGTGGTGGCACTAGTTGGCAAGTGGGACTGGCACACACACTGGCAGGCAGGCAACTGCAATTCGATTACACTAGCAGACTGATGTTTCACAGTCAAAAAAGTTAGGTTTTTTTTAATTTACACTACTGTTACAACAGATATGAGTGGTGGCACTAGTTGGCAAGTGGGCCTGGCACACACGCTGGCAGGCAGGCAACTGCAATTAGATTACACTAGCAGACTGATGTTTCACAGTCAAAAAAGTTTTTTTTAAAAAAATTTGCACTACTGTTACAACAGATATGAGTGGTGGCACTAGTTGGCAAATGGGCCTGGCACACACGCTGGCAGGCAGGCAACTGCTATTAGATTACACTAGCAGACTGATGTTTCACAGTCAAAAAAGTTTTTTTTTTTTAAATTTACACTACTGTTACAACAGATATGAGTGATGGCACTTAGCAAGTGGGACTGGCACACACACTGGCAGGCAGGCAACTGCTATTAGATTACACTAGCAGACTGATGTTTCACAGTCAAAAAAGTTTTTTTTTTAAAATTTACACTACTGTTACAACAGATATGAGTGGTGGCACTAGTTGGCAAGTGGGCCTGGCACATACGCTGGCAGGCAGGCAACTGCAATTAGATTACACTAGCAGACTGATGTTTCACAGTCAAAAAAGTTTTTTTTTTTTAAATTTACACTACTGTTACAACAGATATGAGTGGTGGCACTAGTTGGCAAGTGGGACTGGCAAACACGCTGGCAGGCAGGCAACTGCAATTCGATTACACTAGCAGACTGATGTTTCACAGTCAAAAAAGTTAGGTTTTTTTTTAATTTACACTACTGTTACAACAGATATGAGTGGTGGCACTAGTTGGCAAGTGGGCCTGGCACACACGCTGGCAGGCAGGCAACTGCAATTAGATTACACTAGCAGACTGATGTTTCACAGTCAAGAAAGTTTTTTTTTTTTAAATTTACACTACTGTTACAACAGATATGAGTGGTGGCACTAGTTGGCAAATGGGCCTGGCACACATGCTGGCAGGCAGGCAGGCAACTGCTATTAGATTACACTAGCAGACTGATGTTTCACAGTCAAAAAAGTTTTTTTTTTAAAAAATTACACTACTGTTACAACAGATATGAGTGGTGGCACTAGTTGGCAAATGGGCCTGGCACACATGCTGGCAGGCAGGCAACTGCTATTAGATTACACTAGCAGACTGATGTTTCACAGTCAAAAAAGTTTTTTTTTTTTAAATTTACACTACTGTTACAACAGATATGAGTGGTGGCACTAGTTGGCAAGTGGGCCTGGCACACACGCTGGCAGGCAGGCAGGCAACTGCTATTAGATTACACTAGCAGACTGATGTTTCACAGTCAAAAAAGTTTTTTTTTTTTAAATTACACTACTGTTACAACAGATATGAGTGGTGGCACTAGTTGGCAAGTGGGCCTGGCACACACACTGGCAGGCAGGCAACTGCTATAAGATTACACTAGCAGACTGATGTTTCACAGTCAAAAAAGTTTTTTTTTTTAAATTTACACTACTGTTACAACAGATATGAGTGGTGGCACTAGTTGGCAAGTGGGCCTGGCACACACGCTGGCAGGCAGGCAACTGCAATTAGATTACACTAGCAGACTGATGTTTCACAGTCAAAAAAGGTTTTTTTTTTAAATTTACACTACTGTTACAACAGATATGAGTGGTGGCACTAGTTGGCAAGTGAGCCTGGCACACACACTGGCAGGCAGGCAACTGCAATTAGATTACACTAGCAGACTGATGTTTCACAGTCAAAAAAGTTTTTTTTCCCCAAATTTACACTACTGTTACAACAGATATTAGTGGTGGCACTTAGCAAGTGGGCCTGGCACACACGCTGGCAAGCAGGCAACTGCAATTAGATTACACTAGCAGACTGATGTTTCACAGTCAAAAAAGTTTTTTTTTTTTAAATTTACACTACTGTTACAACAGATATGAGTGGTAGCACTAGTTGGCAAGTGGGCCTGGCACACACGCTGGCAGGCAGGCAACTGCTTATAGATTACACTAGCAGACTGATGTTTCACAGTCAAAAAGTTTTTTTTTTACAAAATTTACACTACTGTTACAACAGATATGAGTGGTGGCACTGCAGGCAGGCAACTGCAATTAGATTACACTAGCAGACTGATGTTTCACAGTCAAAATTACACAGGCAAAAAAAAAAAAAGATGTTCTAGCCCTAAAAAGGGTTTTTTGGGGTGCTGTCCTTACAGCAGAGATCAGATGAGTCCTTCAGGACTGTAGTGGACACTGAATACACTAGCCTAGCTATCAATTTCCCTATAAAATCAGCAGCAGCTACACTATCCCTCCTCTCACTAAGAATGCAGGATCAGAATGAATCTAAAATGGCTGCTGTCCAGGAGCTGGGAAGGTCTGGGAGGGAGTGTCTGCTGCTGAAATGTGTCTGCAGACTGTGAGATACAGGGTCAAAGTTTACTCAATGATGACGAATAGGGGGCGGATCGAACATCGCATATGTTCGCCCGCCGCGGTGAACGCGAACAAGCTATGTTCGCCGGCGAACTATTCGCGACATCACTATTGATTATATCTGCTTGTGAAATGCCTCATATTGTCATTGAGGGCACATAGTTTGAGTGTGGTTCTTATTGTTGTGAGTGAGTTCGTCTCAGGTGAAGTAATAAGAGGTCCAGACCAGATATTTATCAAACAAGGGCTCACCTCAGGAGAAGTAATCTTTATTACACTGTTGCAACAGTGTCCCAGCAAAAAAACACAGCAACGCAAGACTAACACATTAACATATACATGCATTTTTATACTCTTAGAGTTCCTTACAAAGCAGAGAGCTAATTGGCTGATAATAAATCTCACGTGATTAGTGGTTGCTAAAACAAACAGGTTCTCTATATTAGAATTAGTAAGATATGCTTTCTTGGAATTTGGCCAGAGGCTAATTGGGTTGAAAAAATAATACTAGACAAAGAGGCCTTGATTTTAAGACATTTAGAAAACAATTTATGAGAAAAAGCCAAAACAAAGTTATATGTTTGTGTAACTTATTAGGTTAGAAGCAAGTTGTTAGAAAAATGCAGATACGTAGCATATTAGGTTATAAGTGAATTGCTGGAAAATACAGAAGTAATATATCTGCAGTTTCAGAGACGAGTTCAGTAAAGAAAAGGAAAAGTTTGGATAAACATATAAAATAAAGAAAATAGAATAAGCAGCTCATAACATTCCCCCCTTTGATCGCAAACGTTAAAGTGCCGAGATCACAAAAAGTCAATGCGACTCATGGTTTGACAATCACAATACTATTAGTACATGGTTGCTCCCTCCCTTGCAAGATGGTTCACAGGACTACAAGAGGGTAAGCAAAAACAAGGTAGGAGTGAAGTTGTTAGGTAGTAGACGATTCTGCTATTCCCGGACGCTAAGCGCCGTTGGGTGGAGTAGGCAACTACCTAAACATTCCTATATATATATATGTGTGTGTGCGACATGACATAGTGCAGAAAAATCCCCTCCAAGATTCATTAACAACAATTAACAATCGCCATCATTCTTGCAGAGTTGATGGTGATTAGTGGGTTGTCAGGCAGTATCATGGCATGTTTGGGAGGAGAAGGAATTCTGCACCTGTGAAGGAAATATAGAGAGTGTAAGTATAAGGTAATGCAATATGAAAGCAAAATAAAACAACACAGAAAGACAATGAAGAGATCGAAACCACCAAGGAGGGAAAAAGGAGTGGGGTATGGGCATACAGGCTATGAGCGGGGTGGCCATCAAGGTAGATGATGGTCCATGGTTTGTCTGTAGCCAGTTTCCCAATGTAGGAAAGTTCTAGATGATCCTAGGGACGTAGTGCATCCTGCATAGGAATAAGACAGGGACATTTAGGGCACAGCTGGTGGTTAGGCAATAACATTGTAAGATCAAGAGGTCAGAAGAAACATAGAGCAGGAGAGAAGTAGGTGAACTCAGAAGGAATGAGGGTCAATACAGTTCTCAACATGGTGGGGAGATTCAAAATGGATAGAGGGAAACTAGTATTTGGGGGAAGAATGAGACACTCTTGCATGTAGAGATTAAACCAGGTGCACATTGTATACAGCAACACATCAGGATAAGGCATACTATAATAACAATGCCATACAGAAAAAGGGAGTGTAACCATCCCAAATTAGGTAGTCAATCAAAGAGATGGTCAAAAATACCTCCAAGGCCAAATTTGTCATCAATCACATTTTGGACATCCTGGAAAAGGGACCTAATAACTGTGAGATGGTGACTCAAATTAAGTGACTGATTAGTAACATAGGTACAACATTCTTTGCTCACAAGAGGAGGTAATCAAGAGCCTTTCTATTCTGCAATGTAAGTTGTCTAAGCTGCTTCAACTCTCGGGCCACATTCTAAACAACTCCTGCACTCTCATTCATGAAAGTCTGTAGAATAACAAACAACATGATAATGTCCTGATGTTTCAGGTAGACACCAACGGCCGGGAGGATAGCTCGACCAGTTGAATCTCCAGCATACTGTTGGACAAGGTGGAGCAGAGAGCTTCCAGATTCACGTTTATTGTGAATTGGGCCCAAGGGCAGCATGGGAACAACATGGATGGCTGGGGTTACCACACCCAGAAAGCAGATGGCTGTATAGTTACCAGGGAGGACTGACACCGCTGTCTGGCCACATATCAAATACAACCCAGGGGGTGGTCTGCTGAGGAAAGATTGTACAAGGGATCGGGAAACAAAAGTACAATTGGGGCCCTGGAGGAAACAAAAAAGTGCAGGGAGATTATGATTTACAGTTAGGATCATTCCAGAGGAATTTTCCAGCCAGAAATTAGTGCCATTACTGGAAATTACATACTCACATAGGGAGGCACCAAACCGCGCTGTACCTTGGCCAATTTCCCTGCAGATAGTACCATATGAGGTGCCTCCCAAGGAGATAAAATTGCCTGATAGGTTGAACAATGGTGTACCTGGAGGAATAAAAGTAGACAAATCAAAGTTAAACAAATCAACATTAATACCCATGAGAGGAATACCCCCATTATGATGAGCGGGAATGTGAGCACAAATATAGCAATTGCCCTCAGTGTGATTGGCTATAGTTTGGAGTAGGACAACATGTTAGTTTAGTCACCATTCACCTAAAGGACAGTTCTCTGAGGACATTTGGGCATTAGGTAAATTATCATTACAGGGGAAACAATCATGGGGGTAAGTAAGGTTTGTGGCAAAGGTAGTTACAGGGGAACGCCAAGCAAGGAGGGGTGACTTTCGTTTCTTAGCTACCCACTCCATAATTTTCAAACCACATTCAGTAGTGGGGGCTATGCAAATAGACTGGATCACAAAACCCTTAGGGCCTTTATTGCGGACTTTGAGTATAATCACTTGTTGGGGACATCTAGTAGTGGAAGATACACAGCCACAAATACAAGGTTACCAGAACAAGAGTATTTAGTAAAGGGTTAGAAAGAACACACTGACCAGGAGACACATATTGAGAAATGCAGTAAGAGAGCATGGTCAAAAGTGTGACACAAAACAAAGGAGACATATTGAGGAATGTTACTCAAGATATCAACAGAGGAGTAAGACAATGGAAATAAGAGTAAGGAAGACACATCTTTCAGTTTCACTCATTCAGTTAGTGAGATTTCACTATTTCTGGTTAGTCTGAGTTTCAAACCAGGAAGGATCTCAATTAACCACTTGTCGTCAGAGATCTTGGTTACCCCTTCTTCAGAGGCCTTGGTTGCTCCAGCTACCTCTTTTTTTGGTCCGTTGTAGGCTGCTTCTTTGTCTGGGATGTATCTTTTACACCTCGAGTAGTGGATCCAAAAGTCAACCTCAACAACTTTGATAGTTGGAGTAGTCAGCAAAACCAGGAAGGGACCTTTCCAGAGAGACTGCAGTGGCTCCTTTTGATAGGTCTTGACCAAAATGGAGTCACCTGATTGGAAGGGGTGTGCAGTCACGTCCAATGGCAAAGGCTGAGAGAGAGAGGCATGTCTGTGGAGAGAATGTAATTGCTTTTTCAGTTGCAAAAGATAGTCAGTTAGTTGTACATCACCCACTGCAAAGTCAGGCAGGTGTAAGGTGTTGGCACTATACAAAAGAGGTGGCCTACCACAGTTCATATGGTGAGAGCTTGAAGTCTTCATATAGGCGGCGTCTTCAATCTTCATCCATCCGGAGCGGAGCCATCTTCAGACGAGCCTACGCGGAGCCATCCTCTTCTTCCCGACAACTGACGAATGACGGTACCTTTAAGTGACGTCATCCAAGATGGCGTCACTCGAATTCCGATTGGCTGATAGGATTCTATCAGCCAATCAGAATTAAGGTAGAAAAATCTGATTGGCTGATTATATCAGCCAATCAGATTCAAGTTCAATCCGATTGGCTGAACCAATCAGCCAATCGGATTGAACTTGAATCTGATTGGCTGATTCAATCAGCCAATCAGATTTTTCTTCCTTAATTCCGATTGGCTGATAGAATCCTATCAGCCAATCGGAATTGAAGGGACGCCATCTTGGATGACATCCCTTAAAGGAACCTTCATTCGTCGTTAGTCGTCGGGAAGAAGAGGATGGCTCCGCGTCGGGTCGTCTAAAGATGGCTCCGCTCCGCTCCGGATGGATGAAGATTGAAGACGCCGCCTGGATGAAGACTTCTATCGGATGGAAGACCTCTTCAGCGCCGCCTGGATGTTGACTTCATCAGATGGAAGACTTCTTCAGCGCCCTTTTGGATGATGACTTCTGCCGCTCCGGATCTCCTCTTCGGTTCCATCGGTGGTCGGCTGGCTGAAGACGGCTCAAGGTAGGATGATCTTCAGTGGGGTAGTGTTAGGTTTATTTAAGGGTGGTTTGGGTTAGATTAGGGGTATGTGGGTGGTGGGTTTTAATGTTGGGGGGGTTGTATTTTTATTTTACAGGCAAAAGAGTTGAATTCTTTGGGGCATGCCCCGCAAAAGGCCCTTTTAAGGGCTGGTAAGGTAATAGAGCTGGTAACTTTTTAATGTAGAATAGGGTAGGGAATTTTTTTTATTTTGGGGGCTTTGTTATTTTATTAGGGGGCTTAGATTAGGTGTAAGTAGCTTAAAATTGTTGTAATATTTTTAAAATGTTTGTAACTTATTTTTATTATTTTTTGTAACTTAGCTTTTTTTTTTTTTGTACTTTAGTTAGTTTATTTAATTTAATTTAATTGTAGTTATTTGTAGGTAATTTATTTAATTAATTTAATGATATTGTAACTCAGGTTAGGATTTATTTTACAGGTAATTTTGTATTTCTTTTAGCTAGGTAGTTATTAAATAGTTAATAACTATTTAATAACTATTCTAACTAGCTAAAATAAATACAAAGTTACCTGTAAAATAAATATAAATCCTAAAATAGCTACAATGTAATTATTAATTATATTGTAGCTATCTTAGGGTTTATTTTACAGGTAAGTATTTAGTTTTAAATAGGAATAATTTATTAAAGTATAGTGTAGTGTTAGGTGTAATTGTAACTTAGGTTATTTTTTATTTTACAGGTAAATTTCTCTTTATTTTAGCTAGGTAGCTATTAAATAGTTAATAACTATTTAATAGCTATTGTACCTAGTTAAAATAAATTGAAAGTTGCCTGTAAAATAAAAATAAATCCTAAGATAGCTACAATATAATTATTATTTATATTGTAGCTATATTAGGGTTTATTTTAAAGGTAAGTATGTATTTTTAAATAGGATTAATTTAGTTAATAAGAGAAATATTATTTAGATTTATGGAATTAATATTTAAGTTAGGGGGGTGTTAGGGTTAGTGTTAGACTTAGGTTTAGGGGTTAATAATTTTATATATATAATAAAGATCAAATAAATAAAGAATAATTAGAGGATATTAATAACAATAGATGCTGAAAAAAAAACATTTGATGTAGTTCATGTCCGTGCGGCGTCGACAAGTCATGGTGCAGGCCAGCGGCATCAGTGGCGGCGTCGCAGTGATTTCTCCTCTTGAACAGCACAAAACACACAGTTCCCAGTGCTGCAGGTCGAGGTAACTGAAGTCTTTGGTGTCCCTGAGACTTCCAACAGGAGGCAAGCTCTACTCCAAGCCCTTGGAGAACTTTCTCAAGCAGGACACACAGCAAAGTTTACCCTTTGCACTCTTTTCAGGCAGAAGCAGCAACTACAGGCCAGTCCAGCAAAGCAACACAGCAAAGGGACAGTACTCCTCCTCCAGCTCTTCAGCTCTTCTCCTTGCAGAGGTTCCTCGTGAGTCCAGCAAGATCCTAGAAAGATTCCAGAAAGATTCTAAAGTCTGTAGTTTTGAGTGCTCTTCTTATACCCATTTTGTCCTTTGAAGTGGTTTACTTTAAAGAAGATTCTCACTTGCTTGTGAAATCCTGCCTTGCCCAGGCAAGGCCTCAGGCACAAACCAGGGGGTTGGAGTCTGCATTGTGTGAGGGCAGGCACAGTCCTTTCAGGTGTGAATGACCACTCCTCCCCTCCCTCCTAGCAGAGATGGCTCATCAGGAAATACGGGCTACACCCCAGCTCCCTTTGTGTCACTGTCTAGTGAGAGGTGCAAACAGCCCAACTATCAAACTGACCCAGACAGGGAATCCACAAACAAGGCAGAGTCACAGAATGGTTTAAGCAAGAAAATGCTCACTTTCTAAAAGTGGCATTTTCGAACACACAATCTCAAAACCAACTTTACTAAAAGATGTATTTTTAAATTGTGAGCTCAGGGACCCCAAACTCCACCTGTCCATCTGCTCTCAAAAGGAATCTACACTTTAATCATTTATAAAGGTAGCCCCCATGTTAACCTATGAGAGAGATAGGTCTTGCAACAGTGAAAACCGAATTTGGCAGTATTTCACTGTTAGGACATATAAACCATATTACTATATGTCCTAACTTAACCATACACTTCTCCCTGCCCATGGGGCTACCTAGGGGTGTCTTACATGTAAGAAAAGGGAAGGTTTAGGCCTGGCAAGTGGGTACACTTGCCAAGTCGAATTGGCAGTTGAAAACTGCACACACAGACACTGCGGTGGCAGGTCTTAGACATGATTACAGGGCTACTTATGTGGGTGGCACAACTAGTGCTGCAGGCCCACTAATAGCATTTGATTTACAGGCCCTGGGCACCTCTAGTGCATTTTACTAGGGACTTATCAGTAAATCAAATATGCTAATCATGGATAAACCAATCAACAGTACAATTTACCTAGGGGGCACTTGCACTTTAGCATTGATTAGCAGTGGTAAAGTGCGCAGAGACAATAAACCAGCAAAAACAGAGTCCAAAACCAGGAGGTCAGAAGGCAAAAAGACAGGGGAGACACACCAAAAAGCTGCCAGGTCTAACACATGTCCCCTCCAGCTGAGAGTAGGGGGAACTACCCAACCCTTGGGGAGTTCTCCTCACTATGGCGGAAGAACCTGGACAGACCATCAGCGTTGGCGTGTTCTGTACCAGGGCGGTGTTCCACTGTAAAGTCCATCCCCTGTATGGAAATGGACCACCTCAACAGTTTTGGGTTCTCACCCCTCATCTGCATTAATCATCTGAGGGGCCTGTGGTCGGTCTGAACCCGGAAGTGAGATCCAAACAAGTAGGGTATTAGCTTCTTCAGTGCCCTCAGAACACAGCAAAAGCTTCCCTTTCAATTGCACTCCACCTTTGTTCCCTGGGGAGTAGTCTCCTGCTAAGGAAGACTACCGGCTGGTCTAGGCCCTCTTCGTTTAGCTGCAAAAGTACTGCTCCCACACTATGCTCAGAAGCATCTGTCTGTACCACAAACTCCTTGGAGAAGTCAGGGGCCAGAAGCATGGGGGCCGTGCACATGGCTTCCTTTAGAGTGTCAAACGCGGTCTGGCACGCCTCAGTCCAGATCACCTGTCTGGGCTGCTTCTTAGAAGTCAGCTCTGTCAAAGGGGCAACAATGGTGCCATATCCCTTGCCAAATCTCCTGTAGTACCCGGTGAGGCCTAAGAAGGCTCTCACCTCTGTCTGGGTCTTGGGGGGTGCCCAAGCGAATGGCATCAACTTTGGGTTGTAGGGATGCCACCCGGCCACTCCCTACCTGGTGTCCTAAGTACACCACTGACCCTTGCCCTATCTGGCACTTACTGGCCTTGATAGTAAGACCTGCAACTTGCAGTGCCTTCAACACTTCCCAGAGGTGGTGCAGGTGGTCCTCCCAACTGAAGCTGAAAACAGCAATGTTGTCAAGGTAAGCGGCACTGAAGTTTTCAAGCCCAGCCAGGACCTGATTGACCAACCTCTGGAAGGTGGCAGGGGCGTTCTTCAACCTGATGGGCATGACACGGAACTGGAAGTGAACCTCTGGTGTTGAGAACGTTGACCTCTCCAGTGTCCACATCATGCATGCATAGATGGGTGACCCCTGGAGCGAGTGAGAACAGAGTTGCAAAGTGTTCCAGTAACTGGCGACACTCACTCTGTTGTTCTAGAGTCAGAGAAGGGGAGAGGACCACACCTTCTACTGACCCATCCTGCTCCTTGGCAGACAGGAGGTCAGGGAGAGGTTTACTTTCCTCTTCCATCCCATCATCTGTAGCCAGAAGCATGGTTAACTTGGACCTCTCGAAGTGGGGTTTGAGGCGGTTTACATGTAGGACCCTCAAGGGGTTCCTAGGAGTCTGCAAGTCCACCAAGTAGGGAAGGTCACTCTTGCGCTTCTTCACCTCAAATGGCCCTGACCACCTATCCTGCAGAGCACAAGGCTCTACGGGGGCCATGACCCACACTTTTTGGCCAGGCTGAAACTCAACCAGAGTGGTATTCTGGTCATACCAGCGTTTCATGTCCTCCTGGCTCGCCTCAAGGTTCTCTTGCGCGAGCTTCTGGAAGCGGGCGGTCTGGTTACGAAAGACCAGCATGTAACTAAATACATCCTGGGGTGGCTTCCTAGGAGCTTGCTCCCAGCCCTCCTTCACCAGACTGAGAGGTCCTCTGACCGGGTGCCCATACAACAGTTCAAAGGGGCTAAAGCCCACCCCCTTCTGTGGTACTTCCCGGTAGGCAAAGAGAAGGCAGGGTAAGAGGACGTCCCACTTACGCCTCATGGAGTCTGAGAGACCCCCAATCATGCCTTTCAGGGTTCGGTTGAATCTCTCAACCAACCCGTTATTTTGGGGGTGGTAAGGAGTGGTGAATTTGTAGTTCACTCCACATTCCTTCCACATTGCTTTTATATACATGGACATAAAATTGGTACCCCGGTCAGATACCACCTCCTTGGGGAAACCCACTCGGGTAAAGATCCCCATCAGTGCCCTGGCCACAACGGGCGTGGTCACTGTCCTCAGCGGGATAGCTTCCCGGTACCGGGTGGCATGGTCCACCAAGACCAGGATGAACCTGTTGCCTAGGGCTGTCTTGGGGTCCAGAGGCCCTACTATGTCAATGCCCACCAGCTCAAAAGGGGTGCTCACGACAGGAAAGGGTTGGAGGGGGGCCTTACCCTTCCCTCCACTTTTGCCACTTGCTTGGCAAGTCTGACAGGATCTGCAGAATGCATCAGAATGTTTTCTCATCTGGGGCCAATGAAAGTGGGTGACAAGCCGGTCAAAGGTCTTGCCTTGCCCCAAATGTCCTGCCAGAGGCACATCATGAGCCAAACCCAGTAGGAAGGCTCTGAAGCGCTGGGGTACCACCAGCACACGGGCTGCCCCAGGTTCAGCAACCTTAGGCTCGCTGTACAGGAGATCATTCTCCCAGTAAATCAGGTGACCTTTGGGCTCAGCGCCAGCTGCCTGGTCTTCGGCCTGCTGCCTAAGACCCAGGAGAGTAGGGCACACCTTCTGCTCTGCACAAAACTTCTCCCTGGTGGGACCCCCCTCTTGCTGCCAATGGGTCAGCTCAGGTAGGTCTCCCAGTTCAGCCACTTGCTCCCCGGTAGGTGCCGGGGCTTCCCCCTCAAGGTCAGGACCGTGGGAACCTCTGGGGCGGGTTTCCCACACCCCTTGCCCTTTCTCGTGGCAGTCACCTGGGCCACTGTTTCAGGCTCCAGGTCTGTCTGATCACCCTGATTGGCTGCCATGGACCGAGTGGTCACGCATGCCCACTCTGGCAACCCTAACATCCCCAAGTGCGACCTGAGCTCCACCTCCTTCCAGGCGGAAGTCTCCAGGTCGTTGCCCAGCAGACAGTCAACTGGCATGATGGGACTCACAGCTACCCTCAAGGAACCTGAGACACCTCCCCACTCAAAGGGAACCTGCGCCACCTTACATCGGCGCTCCAAGCTCTCCATTGCAACAACTTGGTGGAATACACCAGGGACTATGTGCTCTTCAGACACCAGGTGACACTGGACCGTGGTCACACTGGCTCCAGTATCTCTGAGAGCCTCTACCCTCTGCCCATTGATGGTCACCCACTGTCTGTATTTTTTAGTGTTATCAGGCATTAGGTTTCACTGGACCATCTCACCATCCCCTAGTGAGACAAGGGTCATCTCTGTGGGATCCCCCCCCCTGGGACCACCTCCTCCCCAAGCACTACACTGGCCAACCCCTTTGTCTGCCCACTGCTGGGTGGTGGTGTCCACTTGGGACACTTGGGATCTCCCTTCATGAGACCCTCCTGGTCCCAAGCAAATAACTTATGGTGCCCTGCATCTGCAGGCTTTCCTGCAAAGGCCCATGGTTTCTTATCTCCTGGGGGGTGGGATCTCCTACCCGGGTTACTAGATTGGGGCCCTTTGGAAGACTCCTTTGGTTTACCCTTGTCCCCCCCACTCTGCTGCTGGGAACCCTGCCCACCTTTGGCAGAATTTCCCCCATATACCTTTTTGTGGACTCTGGTACTCACCCAGTGGTCCGCCTCCATAGCAAGCTTCCTGGGGTCAGTCAGCCTACTATCAGTTAAGTGCTGGCGCAGCTCTGAAGAAACATAGACTAGACAAGTGCTCCCACGCAATTAAGTTGTACAGCCCCTGAAAATCTGTCACATTGCTGCTCTTCACCCAACCATCCAGTGCTCTGCAAAACGAATCTACACATTCTAACCAGGTCTGGGACTCAGTTTTCTTACTTTGCCTAAACTGATCCCTGTAAGCTCTACTCCCAGCCCTTGGAGAACTTTCTCAAGCAGGACACACAGCAAAGTTTTCCCTTTGCACTCTTTTCAGGCAGAAGCAGCAACTGCAAGCCAGTCCAGCAAAGCAACACAGCAAAGGGACAGTACTCCTCCTCCAGCTCTTCAGCTCTTCTCATTGCAGAGGTTCCTCGTGAGTCCAGCAAGATCCTAGAAAGATTCCAGAAAGATTCTAAAGTCTGTAGTTTTGAGTGCTCTTCTTGTACTCATTTTGGCCTTTGAAGTAGGTTTACTTCAAAGAAGATTCTCACTTGCTTGTGAAATCCTGGGGGTTGGAGTTTGCATTGTGTGAGGGCAGGCACAGTCCTTTCAGGTGTGAATGACCACTCCTCCCCTCCCTCCTAGCAGAGATGGCTCATCAGGAAATACGGGCTATACCCCAGCTCCCTTTGTGTCACTGTCTAGTGAGAGGTACAAACAGCCCAACTGTCAAACTGACCCAGACAGGGAATCCACAAACAAGGCAGAGTCACAGAATGGTTTAAGCAAGAAAATGCTCACTTTCTAAAAGTGGCATTTTCGAACACACAATCTCAAAACCAACTTTACTAAAAGATGTATTTTTAAATTGTGAGCTCAGGGACCCAAAACTCCACCTGTCCATCTGCTCTCAAAGGGAATCTATGCTTTAATCATTTATAAAGGTAGCCCCCATGTTAACCTATGAGAGAGATAGGTCTTGCAACAGTGAAAACCGAATTTGGCAGTATTTCACTGTTAGGACATATAAACCATATTACTATATATCCTACCTTAACCATACACTTCACCCTGCCCATGGGGCTACCTAGGGGTGTCTTACATGTAAGAAAAGGGAAGGTTTAGGCCTGGCAAGTGGGCACACTTGCTAAGTCGAATTGGCAGTTGAAAACTGCACACACAAACACTGCGGTGGCAGGTCTGAGACATGATTACAGGGCTACTTATGTGGGTGGCACAACCAGTGCTGCAGGCCCACTAGTAGCATTTGATTTACAGGCCCTGGGCACCTCTAGTGCACTTTACTAGGGACTTACCAGTAAATCAAATATGCTAATCATGGATAAACCAATCAACAGTACAATTTACCTAGGGGGCACTTGCACTTTAGCACTGATTAGCAGTGGTAAAGTGCGCAGAGACAATAAACCAGCAAAAACAGAGTCCAAAACCAGGAGGTCAGAAGGCAAAAAGACAGGGGAGACACACCAAAAAGCTGCCAGGTCTAACAATCACCATAACATATTTGTCAAAAATAATACAGTATGTAATAATTCTATAATTTGATTGTAGTCGTGCTGCCTGAGTATTGATGTATTGTACCTGTGTCACTATTAGAAATGTAAAAATGAAAGAGAAAATCAATAAAAAAACAGATGGCGCACAGATAAGTAATGTTTCTATAACAAAGTCAGAAATACTTTGAACTTCTGTTGTCAGACAAATATAATAGTCCGTTTCTGGAAAAAATCCTATTATAGAAACCTTATGATAATTGAAATTTCTCCTTACCAGAACTAACCCCAATCTTATGATGAAAGTTTGAGGCTTTAAAGTGAAGTGATGGTAGAAAACTCCTCAGTCAATCTGTTCCAGAATAGGTCTGTCTTTGCTTGGATCAGAATTCCTCCCAATACAGTCTATGTAGTATGCTTGTATCCAAATGGAATTGTTGGACTCTTTAATCTTTAATTCCGTGGTGAGAATCTGGCGGTGAAAATCTTGTCCACCTGCGGAGTATGGAGAGTGGGGTGGATAGCCCCAGTGTAGAAGCGTATGTAAAAGATGAAGGAATCGAATAGCGTAATATTGTATGGTAAAAAATGTAAATGTTTATTACACTCAATAAGTATTGCACTTACATCAAATACCCTCAATCCGTGATGAGGTAAGATTGAAGCTTAGAGTAAATGCCTCCTATATTCCTTGTTGTACTGTTCAATTACACAGCAGGATGGTATATGCACTTATGAATGAAAGACTTTGCTTTCAGCAGTTGTTGTCAGTAATATATAGGGACCATATATTCCAGTGTCCGCTCATATATGTAATAATAATAACGCGTAAGGAGAGCTATAGTGGGCACAAACGGGACACTTTTATACCGGCAGCACTTCATTTGGTAACCTTTACTACATATCGACATAATGACTGGAGTTGAATGCTCCAATTGATTGATTTTATACTCCTCTTTTGTTTGTGTATGTAAATACTAGACTGTACGCATTGGGCTTTAACAGGGAGTTAATAAGATTCAGCTATTGCAAGCTCTCAGCCAGTGCTAACGTTGATACACTTTGTAAATAATATACATATATCGGACTGATTCTTTGTATAACTTCTATTCACTGGCAGTGACTTGTCTTCATCACCATTATTATTATTACATCCAGTGTGTTAGATAGATAATGCTGAGTGAATGATTACCATTAGTCATTTATACCTTATATATTTAAAGGACAATTTGGGTTTGTTTGTTTTCACTGTATATGTTTTTACTTAACAAAAGATAACCTAGTTTGACGAATTATATTCCTAATTATGTCCGAAAATTTCTGTATATGCTGGATACCCTAGGCCAAGTTACTATATTGAAATGCAGTTTAGTCAGGACATGACTATTTGCGAAAAATTGTGTTTTCTTACTCCTTTCTAGCTTATAGAGCTTACAGCCCTGAGGGTTGGAAGATCAATCTTGAACAAATAATTGTTCCCTGGTTATATATACACTTTAGGGATCTGTAGGATGATTTAGTGTATTTTTGTTGTATATGTTTCTATGTTACAGTACTGTTAATCTAGTTTAGGTAAATGTACCCTCTGATAAGTTGACGGCACATGTGTTACTTGATTGTCTGCATCTATATTTGTGTAAGGCCTCAGGTAAAGTTTTTTTTCTTTTTTAAATGTACACATATATACTTATTTTCAGAGTGTTATTGTTATGTTCCCTATTTATTAGTAGATATCGAGAAACAGTTATATAAGATTAGAGTCAACACATCCGACTTTCACATCAGGTCAAACATGCAATACAAGAACAGGTAAGACTGACCTGTTACAAAGTTCCCCACACCACTACCCTGTTTTTGACAACTACAATAGATTTACTGCTGCAACAGTTAATAATTTTATTTACCAGGCACATAACTGTGCTATATCCCCTTTATACACCTTTACCCTAATTGCATCATATAATAGAAAACTGCTCATAGACCCTTCACTTGTCCTCTTTTGCAATGACAAATCCCAGATATGATGGACCAATACACATAGCCACTCAGAATGTCAAAGGGTTTTTGTCAGCTGAAAAGCGATCCATTGCATTTCACGATTTCCATAAAAAACAATTGGATATAGTCCTTATCCAAGAAATCCACTTTAAGAAAACAAACGGACCCAAATTATGGAACAAATACTTTGACCAGCATTATTTCAGTTTGGGGCCAACTAGAAACAATGGAGTTTGCATCTTGTTTAAGCGTAATTCCTCATTCAACCTACTGCAGAAATTTAGTGATAGGGAAGGGAGAATATTGATTCTTGTAGGCCTATATTACGGCAAACCCATTACAATTGCAAATATTTACACCCCAGTGAAACCGCTTCCCTCCTTTTTTCGTTCAGTTACCAATAAATTACTTGATATCTCTAAAGGTCCAATAATAATGGGAGGAGACTTTAATTATCCGCAGGACCCAGTTCTAGACACATCCACGGGTAAATGCTATCTCCGCTACACACATATAAAAAATAAAAATGTGTCACTCAAATCATTAACTCTATTTGATACCTGGAGAACTGTACACACCTCCCGAAAAGACTACACCTTTTTCTCTCATTCACAACACTCCTATACTAGATAAGATAACATTATGTGCGATCAAGCATTTTTAACTAATTTAATAGACTCAAGAATCTCCCACACTGCATGGTCAGACCATAGCTTGGTAACAACAATTTTTATATGGTCCACTAAACCCAAACACAGGTTAAATTGGAGACTTAATGAACAGATTCTTACAGATACTACCATCCTAGAACAACTTATTTAAAGCACAGAAGAGTTTTTTGCATTTAATGACCCGGTAGATACCAATTTCATAAATAACTAGGAAGCATACAAATGCTTTATTAGAGGAGTTATAATTCAAATTACTGCTAAAACAAATAAGCAAAGATCTTCATTTACAACTTTAACTAACACTTTATCGTCTGTAGAACAAATCCATAAACAAGACCTACAGTCCTCCCAAAAATTAGAAGACCTAACCTCTGCAAGAGATAATCTAAACAAGTTCCTCATAGAAAACACCCAAATGAGGGCTCTCACTTCAACATCAAAATTTTATGCTGAAAATAATAAAGTGGGATGAATGCATGCTAGGTCTCTTAAAAAAAAGACGTAACATACATTCAATCTATCACATATCAAAATGGGACGTTGTACACTAAAAATGAAGAGATAGCCAAAAGCTTTGTCACTTATTACTCCTCACTATATAACCTACCTCATCCACATGCAGACGAGAGTCATATTTTGGTAGACTCTTATCTTTCCTCCATTAATGTTCCAAGGGTCCAAGAGGACAACTTTCACATACTAGATGCACCAATAACACTGCAAGAGGTATTAGACACAATTAATTATCTTCCAGCAGGGAAATCCCCAGGCCCGACGGACTTACTGTTAAATTTTACCAATTTACATTAGCCCACATTTGCATGCTTTATTTCAATCTATTGATCAAGGTGATACCTTTTTTCAACCACTTTTAGAAGCTATAATTACAGTTGTTCCTAATCCTGATAAACCTACAGACCAAGGCCTCTAGTTATGAAAGTCTGGCGGACCTGATCCGCCAGTGCGGATCAGGTCCGCCAGACTTCGCTGAATACGGCGAGAAATACGCTCGCCGTATTCATCATTGCACCAGCAGCTCACAAGAGCTGCTGGTGCAACGCCGCCCCCTGCAGACTCGCGGCCAATAGGCCGCCAGCAGGGGGTGTCAATCAACCCGATCATACTCGATCGGGTTGCATTGTTGCGATGTCTGTCCGCCTGCTCAGAGCAGGTGGACAGGTTATGGAGCAGCGGTCTTTGTGACCGCTGCTTCATAACTGCTGTTTCTGGTGAGTCTGATGACTCATCAGAAACACGGGGCATCAAGCTCCATACGGAGCTTGATACATATGCCCCCAAGTCACTAATTACAGACCAATTTCCATAATAAATGTGGACATAAAAATGTATGCAAAGCTCCTTGCCAATCGCCTTAATACGCTCCTGCCAAAGTTAGTACACCCCGACCAAGTGGGATTCGTAAGAGGCCGTGAGGCCAAAGATAACACCATAATGATTTGAGTGACGCTGTTGCATACTCTTTAAACAGCCTTTAACCACAATAGCCCCCTGGTTCTTCTTTCTACTGACGCCGAAAAGGCATTTGACAGGGTTGACTGGCAGTTCATGTAGTTGACCCTGTTAAAATTCGGAATTTCTTGTAAGTTTATAACGAGAATTCCGGCATTATATAACAACCCCCAAGCTAAAATCAAAATCAATGATACCATTTGCCAATCCTTCAATATAGCTAATGGTACTCGCCAAGGATGTCCGTTATCTCCTTTGCTATTCGCCCTAACGGTTGAAATCTTAGCAACCCAGGTCAGAGATAATCACGCAATCAAAGATGTATCATTTGGGAAAATATCTCAAAAATGTCTTCTGTTTGTAGATGATATTGTTTTCACTTTACAATCACCTTCATCCTCCCTACCAGCATTAGTACAGACACTTGAAGACTACAAAACAGTATCTAACTTTTCTATAAATATGGGAAAACCGGGCTTATTCCCATTAATATAGATCTATCAGGTATCTGGGATTAACTATTCCCAAAAATCCCCAAGATCTATATCTAGATAACTATGTGAAACTTCAGTCTGATGTATATAGCATGCTAGCAAATTGGCACAAGCAGGGCCACCTATCTTGGATAGGACGTATCAACGCAATTAAAATGATGATCATCCCCAAATATTTATATACTTTTCAGACATAACCAATCCCCTTATCACGTCAATATCTGTCAACTCAACAGAGAATGTTAGAATCTTTAATTTGGACGTATAAAAAACCAAGAATAGCACGTAATACCCTTTACTTAAGTAAAGAAGACGGAGGACTGAATATGCCTAACTTGATACATTATTGTGACAGACCCCTCTGTCAACCTCCCTACGGATTATGGATTCAGGAATTATGTTAAGTCACCCTGTGCCCATTGTAGGTACAGGGTGCAAATCCAACAGTACTGGAGGGGTTAACTTCAGTTTTGAGTAACTGTATTGTCTAAGACAGTTGTTGTTAGCAGTTGTTGTTGTTGCACCAGTTTTAAGCAGTGGCTAGAAGCAAAATAAATAGCTGATTTAGACTTCAACTTGGACTGAATTATTTAGATGACATTTTTAAGATGAGGATGTCTCTGCCTAACTAAAAAATATTGCGGATCCTACTGCCTCTCCGCTACATATATCATAAAGCAACACACCTCACTCGAATAATCGCATGGAATCATAATTCTCCGTCAAAAATTTGGATTCAAATAGAAGCTAATATAGCAAATCTTTTGCAGATGAGAGATGTCTGTTGGATCCCTAATGCGAATAGATCAAAACAACTTAAAGATAATAAATTCATCAGGGCTACATTAGAAGTATGGGACACCTTAACCAAACTCCACAACGGTTTCACCCTTAACACCACTACTAGGCCATCACCTCTTTTTTAACCAAAACTCTTTCAAATATGATTCAAAGAACATACTATATAAAAACTTACAACTATTCCTACTCACTGATCAAGCCCAGGTTAAAGAAAGGCTCACACTACGAGATGAATTAGGTTCTCCATTCCACAGCTGGTTTCCCTATTTTCAAATCCGACATGCAATAATCGACAGCCCACATAAGAAGAATATTATTCGTCCACTTAGACCATTTGAAAGTATATGTCTGAACGCTAGCTTAAAGAAAGCGCACCTCTCCATGTCATATAAGATACTTAGAGGTTCCTTCCCATGTAGGAAACCAACATATATTCCTAGATGGGAATTAGAGCTACAGAATCAACTTTCAGATGAGACTTGGAAACGAGGATTCAAAATGACTCATTCTGCATCTGTGTCATCAGTACTAGCAGAACTTAATTATAAAATCTTGTCACATCGGTACATCACTCCTCATAGAATACATGAAATCTTCCCTGGGGCAAACTCAAGTTGTTGGAGGCGTTGTGGCGAGGTAGGTACACATTTACATATTTGGTGGTGATGCCCAAAGCTGAAGTCTTTTTGGTCGCAAAATAGAACAATGTATTAATAATACAATAAACTGTGAACTCTCCCTCACACCTTCTATTGCACTCCTTAACCATATCCCTTATGTAGGGTGCGTATATCGCACAAAGCTATTACAGCTAATGTTATCTTGTGCCAAACGTCTAGTTCCCAGACTCTGGAAGCAACAACCACCAACAATTATTCAGTGGATATCCAAAATGAACCACACTCTTTCTTTAGAAAAACGACATTACTGTTATAATAGGAAACAAGATTATATATTAGACATCATTCTTATTTGGGAACAAAGATCACGTATGTATTCGCTAAGTCAGGCTTTTGTTTTATTTCTGACAATTGGCTGTGTTAGTGCTGTCATTTGTAAATATAGGATGGATACTGTGTTCTGTCCTACAACAGGTATATTCATGTGAAAATATGTGATGCAATTTTCGCTTTCCCCTTACATTTCCCCACCTAAAAATTTGGTTGCAGGCGCAATGGAAACCACAAACTGTTGTTACTTCATTGTAATGTTTTATTGTTGTATTTTTCCATTCTTCTTGTCATTTTCTATTGTTCAACCACAATAAAAATGATATGAAACAAAAAAAACAATATTAATTGTGAGGGGGTGGAAGTCTTGGAGAGTTCCCACACTTTTTTTTTTGAAGGACTTGACCCCTGTGGTCATCTCTGAATCACCCTTTGTCTATAGGCTGAGTACACCTGGAGGTACATATAACACATTTTGAACAACAAAACACTGGGCAGAACAAATGAGGCAGATGTCTAGGGATGTCATCACTTACATGCATGTGTATATTTACACATACATACACAGGACAAACACTGAGTTTGGTTCCTAGACTTCACTTCACTCCAAGGTTCTCATTTTTTACTTCAGTTTGTCAGCACTTGTGTATGTTATACAATTCATGGGCAGTATGAGGAGTGGTCTGTACCTTTATCTCCTTCATTGGAACTGGTTGTTGTGCAGTGAGAGAACCTACTAACATAAATATCAGAATTATAGAAAACTTGATAAAAAATGTAAATGCTTTATTTTAATTTTTTTTAAAGACGCAAATACATTTTAATTGTAATAATTTCACTGGGACACTTTTATCCAAAATATTTTCTAGGTCAGAGATTTTGGATTGATATTGTGCAACGTTAAACTTTTTCCGCTTGTAGGACATTTTGTAATCAATTGAAAAATTCAAACGAGACAGGATTGTCAGTTTATACTCAGATAGGCATGAGTGTTTTTTCAGAATTCGCCATTCATTTACCAATCAAATGATAAATATGGCTACAGGCAGTGGCATTCGGTTATTTTCAGAGCCAGAAATATCTGCAGAAGTGCAACACAGAAAGATCTGGATTTGCACAGTTCCTTATGTGTGGCACTTTCACACTGATATATGTGGCAATCAAATTAACCAAATGCCACTGCATGTGGCCATATGCGACCTTCTTGCAGCCATATCTGTTTAGCAAATTAATGTGAAATTCTGAAAAAAGAGCCCTTGCCTATAATCAGATGAAACAATGGTACATGGAATCTGTATTATTTTAACGTAATCTTTTATTAATAACAAACTACATAGGTATGAAAACATTTATTTTATTCTACACTAGATTTAACTAAGTTGAATATGGATAAAACAAATCTGTGTGGTTTCAGGGGTGATCAGAACATTCTATATGCAGCTAAATCTATGGGTTTAATGCATTGGATGAATTTGCATGTGATATGATGCCCCAATAAAGTATATTATGTAAAAAAAGAGTAAAATAAAGTGAGTGTCCTTCTTTGACAGATCTACAATGATAGAAAATGGTTATAAGCAGTAAAGGGGAGAGAAAAAATAAAAACTATAGATATTCCTCTTCAAAGTCCTGGGTAAATCTTTACAGATACACTGTTAAAGAAAACACCCTATGACCAGTAACCACACAATGCAGTAAATATCACAACAAGAATAATGTTTTCAAGTAAAGGCCACACTTAGAAAATAGACCAACTGGAGTCTCTCTGCCTCTAGATAAATAAAGCTCAAATTTAAAAAAAATAAAAAATGATATTTAACCCTTTAAGGACACAGCTTTTAGTTTGCTCAATTGTTTTATGACGGAAAAATTCCGTCATATGTCCTTAAGAGGTTAAAAACAAGTATCAAGTTTCTCGACTTTTGCTGGTCGTTTCATCAGGCTCATAATGACTATCCATTTGCTGTATTCCAAATGAGGATCCAGGAAACCAGTTAGCTTTAGGACTAAGATGCCTCAGTTAGCCAGTGACAGCAACTTAAGATGCTTCATTTTTGTGTCATCTTCACTTAAAGGGACACTGAGCCCAAATTTTTTCTTTCGTGATTCAGATAGAGCATGACATTTTAAGCAACTTTCTAATTTACTCTTATTATCATATTTTCTTCATTCTCTTGGTATCTTTATTTAAAAAGCAAGAATGTAAGTTTAGATGCTGGCCTATTTTTGGTGATCAACCTGGGTTGTTCTTGCTGATTGGTGGATACATTCACCCACCAATAAACAAGTGCTGTCCAAGGTTCTGAACCAAAATAGCTTAGATGCCTTCTTTTTCAAATAAAGATAGCAAGAGAACAAAGAAAAATTGATAATAGGAGTAAATTAGAAAGTTGCTTAAAATGTCATGCTCTATCTAAATCATGAAATAAAAAATTGGGTTCAATGTCCCTTTAAGTTTATTATTTTTGATGTTTGTTAGTTGCTGCACTATGTGGCGCCCTGTATTTTTACTTTTTTCTTTAACAGACCTGCCTGATGCTTTTATGTAAAATCTGCAATATCTGTAGGGAAGACAATAAGAAATATCTCAGCAATATCTGAGAAAATTATAGTTGTAGAAGGCAGAGAACTGCAGTATTTAACTGGGTTATGTTCATTGTACTTTGAAAGTTTCCTTAAGGCTCTTCAGAGCATCTTCTTTGTTTATACGTTTCCAGTCCTCTGGCAGATCAGCTGGTTTTGCTTTATACTCTGTAGCAAATTGCTTATTGAACTGTGCAAAGATGAATTTCCAGTAGTCAGAGGACTTGATGCTGGGGTCAGGTTGGATGGCCCAGTCTGGGTAGATCTGTTTATATTCTTTGTAAGGGTGATATTTCCAATGTGTGTCTGTGTTTGTAAATAAATCATCTGAGACAATTTCAGTAGAGCATATAGAACTAACCAGTTTTTCTGACTGTTCCCAAATATAGCTTCCTAATCCCTGAGGTCTATGTACAGATGCAAAATGCTCAGTATGATCACCAGCTCCAGCCTCACAGGGAACTTTGCAGAATGGACACTGCTTACCACATCCAACTACTCTCTTAAACAATTCATCCTGAGGCTTAAGTTTTAGTTTAAAAATAAGAGACTCAATATCTAAAGATTTAGTTTCTGAAATAATTTGTTGTTCCGTCTCAGTGAGAAAATCTTTAATGTCTTTAGAAAACTGTTGAACATCTGCTATCATGTTGAAAAGAGTCACATTTATTTGATTTTGTGAAATGACCAGTTTATCCTTTAACATCTCACAGAAATATTTTAAAAATTCGAACACATTGGAAGTTTTTTGAGCTTCAGCACTTGTAAAAGCTATTTCAATTTCTTTTTTTAAAGATGACATAATATCTTTTAGTAAAGGTTCTATGGATGTGTAGTTTTTATATTTGTGTATGATGTATTTTACTATCCAGTTCCTTGTATACTTCTCATATCTATTAATATATACTACATACTGATCAAAGTCATCTTCATTTAGAAGCTGCTCAAGCAGAGTACACTGGAAGAAGGTCCGGCTGCTAAACGTACGGCCTTGATTACATATAGAATCATCCACCATTTTCCCACCAAGATGTCTATAAATGTATTCCTTTATTGCCGGCTTCAAACACATCTCACAGAACTTTCTGGCTCTTTCCTGGCAATCATCTTTTTCCTGAAATATATCTTTAAAAACTGAAAAATACAGAGGCTTTAACTCTGCTAAAGAGATCATTGGATCATTGTGTTGGATGTAGTCATTGTGCATTTTTTCAAATTTTGGAGCTGCTTTTCCAAAGATGAAAACCTTGATGTCCAGTTCAAACAAAGAAGACATGTGCAATGATTTAACATCTTTTTCAAGCCTCTTGTTTATTATGTGTAACAATTCTTGACTGTAGGTGTCACTGTAATCTTCATTTGTGTTCACCTTTTCGTCAACATACTTAATGCAGGTATCTATTAATGAATCAGCAAGATCTTGTATTTTATCAGAATATTCACGACTAATGTAAAGTCTGTTGCGATTCCATTTGGACCATTTTGTGTCAATATACTTATTATCCATCTTAAATTCATGTAAAAAATGTGTACTTAGTAATCTTTCATTTATAGCAGCTCCTTTGTTGCTCATGTCATTTCTCAGTTGATGTAGAATTACATCAGTGATATTGCGTTGCTCTAAAGCCGGGATTTGTAGATCTGATAGCGCCTTTTGCCACATGATCTCAAACTCTTTTTCTATTTCTAACTCATTTAACTCACACTTCTTTGCTCTGTATTCTACCAGAAGGTCAGTGACTTTCTTCTCAATCACTTGCTGTGCTTTATCCTGTATACTCTGAATCTCATTCTTTGCTTTCTGTATACGGAGAGTTTCACTTAGTTTGTCTAGTGTGTTTCTTTCAAGCTCTTTCCTTAGAACTGTCACACTTCTGAAGAAATCTTCCCGATATTTTTCTATAAGATGAACATTCTCAGATCCATTCTCAAAGTACTTTTCTACCAAGTCTGACATTTTTTTTCCTTCTTCATCTAGCACTATATAAAGTTCTTCTTTAAAACTTTTGCATGATTGTACTTTAAGTTTATCTGCTGATTGATTTCGGATTATAGTCTCTGTTCTTATCAGCCAGTGATGTACTTTTTTGCTGAATTCCCATTCCCATTGTGTGTATTTTATAGACAGTTGGTTATAAGCATCAGCGACCAGGCTATTTCTGAAGTTGAAGATAAATTTCTCATATTTAACCGCTTTCCATAAGCTTTTTGTCCATTCAATAAATGATTGTATGTTCTGAGTGGCACACTGATGTTTTTTAATTAATTTGAATAAATATTTTTTAAGTTCATAAACATTTTCACCATAACCAGAGTTTACCGGCGCCATTGGTGGGACACCCTGCCAGAGTCCTGGAATATACCAGTTGTTTTTCTCAAAGTCATAATCCATAACATCACTAAATTTTGAGATACTACTATTCTTCTCCATGTTTGCTGCTACTTTTGTCATTTTGTTTAACTGTTCCAGAAGTTTCTTTCTGTCCCTCATGTTGTTTTCATGAGCAGATACGTCACTGACGTTTTGATGTACAAACTGACAGTTGGGTTTCTTCCCTATTTCTTTCATCCTAAGAAACGCATGGACCACAATCTGCAAAATGTCTTTCATTTCTGCTGTATTCTCCATGGCCATGTTAATTATAGTGATGTCACTCAACCCAATAACAAGCGTTGCCAACTCATTGTCATGTTCATAACTATCCTCCAGAGAAGCCAGTTCTGGAGCTTTCAAACCTTCAGTGTCAATCACCAGAATAAAGTCACATCCCAGCTCCTCTTTGCAGTTCTCCTTCACTTTAATAAGTGTCATGAAGGCTCCTCGTGTGCAACGTCCAGTAGACACAGGGAACTGCAACCCAAACATGGTGTTCAGAAGGGTAGATTTCCCTGTGCTCTGCACCCCCAGCACAGTTATTACCCTCAGCCGGCACCCTCCTCCTGTCTTGTTGTCCAGCTCGGTCAGTACATCAGTTACCCACTGCAAGGGGATGTTGGAGGCATCTCCATCAATCAGCTCTAATGGGAACCCATCCATCAGAAGATCAGCTGCTATTCCTGGGAGTTTAGTAAATTGTCTCTGTTCTGCACTTATTTGCTTTTCTTGCACCATTGAAAATTCAGCCTCATAAAACTGCCCCAGCTCACGCAGGAAATGTTCCACCCCTAAGGAGCTATTAGTAATTTCCTCATCTAGTTTCGTTAATTCTAACTGATTATTTAATATATCATTACATTTGTCTTTGTATTCTGCCTTTAAGAGAGTCATTTTTTTTCTAGCAATTGTGTCAAGTTTAAATTTCACCAATTTCAGGAAATAATATTTCTCTACCTGAGACAGGTTGGTAATTGCAGATACAAACTTCACCATACTGTCTGATAGGTCATGTTCATGTTGTTTCTTATGTAGCTCTAAATGTCTCTGTATTAACTCAGATCTATAATCCTCTACATTTTTATCCCCTTGTTTTCTCATTCTACACATCTCTTTCTCTGTCTGAGACAATTGTTTCCACAGATCTCCTTGAAGTTTCATTGTTTGCATCTTATATTGTGTCACATCTGTGATCTCCTCAGCTATTTCTCTGGCACACACCTCTGCATTGTGACATTCATTGTTGCTCTGGTCAACCAGGATACCAAGATTGTGGGCTGTGTCTGACATGTCCTCTAGTTTTACTCTTTTAGAGGAGGTTTTCAATACACTTGTGATAATTAAATGTATAGCGTTTGTCAGTTGTGCTTTATTACCTATTTTGTCCTTTCTCATTACATTTCTTGCATCAATTTTCAGCAAAGGAAATAATTCTTTCAGTACTTCCAATGTCTCCTTATTCACACATTTACCATTACTGGGACTGATAATAAAATAAAACTGTGTGTCAGAATTGCTGCACTGTGATAACAGCTGAAATTCTTCTTTACTGAGGTCCTCAACAAATATAAACACAGCTGAAGACACCTGAGTTAATAAGGAGAACTGTGTCCAGTTAGACCTGAGGTCGCCTCTTAGATTGGTAACTGCAATGGGTTCTGGGAAATTATCTGAATTCCCTCTGCCAGCAGGAAAATACCAGGTTATTTCTACCGTCCCATCTGAGACTTTCTGTCGGATGTTTCCACATTCCATGTTATTATGTATGAAGAAATCGTGGTATTGCCCAGCTTGACTCAGAATTGAATTAAGTGTTTTAGACTTGGATAATTTGCTTTCCCCCAGTTTTACGAAAGAGAAGGTTGGCATAGGTATGTGCACCAAGCTGTCTTCCCTAAAGCCTTTAGACTCAGCTAATGAGTGTGGTCTCCATCTCTTTACTATCTCTCTCATTGCCCACAGCATGAGTGTGCAGTGTTTGCCATCACCAGCAGGGAGCAGCAGAGGGACAGCAAACTGACACATGGACATTTTATTTATAATCTCCTGTTGTAAAAATGCATCCGAGCAATGCAGAAGAACGCACAGAACATCCAGGGGGTGGAAGGAACCTGAAGTGTCCTCTTCAAAAAAAACAGAATTGAAATCATCACACATATTCTGCTTTGTATTATCAAATCTTGTTGTAAAATCCTGTTTAACTTGTGTATTTCTTGCATTGCTGTTCAGAGCCATGAGTTTCCTTAAGCAATACCAGGGGATCTCCTCCACAGTCTGAGGGTCACCGTCCTTTACGTTCTCCTGACCAATGTCCAATATATCCTTCAGGGTCAGCTTGGATGTTTTATAGTCTTTCATCTTGAACTGTGTCATCAGTTCATTCAACATCATTTTGTTTTCTGTAGAAATAAATGAAGCCACATTAACATCATCATAAATTAATAAATATTTATTGTTTTCAATTACTATTATTATATAACTTTTTATTCACAAGTCAATCAATATGGCAAATACATGATGAACAAATTACTTAAAAATATATATATTCTGCAAACTAAAAAGCTGGTGTTTAAAAAGTAAGAATGCAATCTTTTTAAATAAAACCAAAACTAGCACAAAGAAAAGACTCAGTAAAGGGATAGCCAAAACATACTTTATTCTAATCCTTGCCCACTGATTACACTGTGCTGTTGACTGATTAAAGAAACACC
The DNA here is from genome assembly GCF_027579735.1 of Bombina bombina. Classification (NCBI taxonomy): domain Eukaryota; kingdom Metazoa; phylum Chordata; class Amphibia; order Anura; family Bombinatoridae; genus Bombina; species Bombina bombina. The sequence continues at coordinate 31,717,849 of NC_069509.1, forward strand.
CAAAACATACTTACGTCATTCTAATCCTTGCCCACTGATTACACTGCAATATAATCTACAAAGCCCTATTTTTTTTTTCTGTATAAAAAATCCTGTATCTTTGCCAGCATTGGCCGTTTTGAAATGGCCGCCGTACTCTTCACTGTGTCCTAATATGCTGGGATCAAATCAGCAGAGCGTTATGCACGATGTATCATGCTAGTGCATGGAGAATAGTGCATGCATAGCTGCCTCCAGCAGCTATTTAGTATCCAGGACTCAACCAGGGGTCTCATTTCAATACTTGACAACACAGAGAGCGGAACGGTATCTGTCACAGTTTTCAATACGGATCGCCTACTCTGCAAGAAAGTAAAAGCTGTGTACTGTTTTTTTATTTTACATTTATTGATAATTAGCACTGTGGTATTTATTGATAATTAGCACCGTGGAATTTATTGATAATTAGTACCATGGAATTTATTGATAATTAGCACCATGGAATTTATTGATAATTAGCACAGTGGAATTTACTGATAATTAGCACTGTGGAATTTATTGATAATTAGCACCGTGGAATTTACTGATAATTAGCACCATGGAATTTTTTTATAATTAGCACAGTGCAATTTATTGATAATTAGCACAGTGAAATTTATTGATAATTAGCACCGTGGAATTTACTGATAATTAGCACCGTGGAATTTACTGATAATAAGCACCATGGAATTTACTGACAATTAGCACCATGGAATTTACTGATAATTAGCACTGTTGAATTTACTGATAATTAGCACCATGGAATTTATTGATAATTAACACTGTGAAATTTATTGATAATAGCACCCTGGAATTTATTGATAATTAGCACCATGGAATTTACTGATAATTAGCACCGTGGAATTTACTGATAATAAGCACCATGGAATTTACTGACAATTAGCACCATGGAATTTACTGATAATTAGCACTGTGGAATTTACTGATAATTTGCACCATGGAATTTATTGATAATTAGCACCATGTAAATAAATGATAATTAGCACTGTGGAATTGACTGATAATTAGCACTGTGGAATTTATTGATAATTAGCACCATGGAATTTACTGATAATTAGCACTGTGATATTTATTGATAATAAGCACCATGTAATTTACTGATAATTAGCACCGTGGAATTTACTGATAATTAGCACCGTGGAATTTACTGATAATTTGCACCGTGGAATTTATTGATAATTAGCACTGTGGAATTTATTGATAATAAGCACCGTGGAATTTATTGATAATTAGCACCATGTAAATAAATGATAATTAGCACTGTGGAATTGACTGATAATTAGCACTGTGGAATTTATTGATAATTAGCACCATGGGATTTACTGATAATTAGCACTGTGATATTTATTGATAATAAGCACCATGTAATTTACTGATAATTAGCACCGTGGAATTTACTGATAATTAGCACCATGGAATTTACTGATCATTAGCACCGTGGAATTTACTGGTTATTAGCACTGTGGAATTTACTGATAATTAGCAGCATGGCATTTATTGATAATTAGCACTGTGGAATTCACTGATAATTAGCACTATGGAATTTACTGATAATTAGCACAGTGTAATTTACTGATAATTAGCACTGTCAGGATAATTGTCAGGGAAAATTCACCACTTTGATATTGCATATTAATCACATGTGTCTATGCTATATAATATAGGAGTAAAATTGATCATGTGTATTTACTTACATATTCATGTACACATACACATATATATTATTAATCAGTATTAATATGTAGCTATTAACTAGTGTTGCTTGTCAGTTAACAATTGCTTATGGTGCAGTTTTTGTACTTTAACAAAAAATAATTCATTTTTAGTTATTATGATATTCAAGGTTCCCAACATAGCTGCATGATTCCTATAATTATATTATTGGTATACATATTCACAAATATTCCCATGTCATTCATACAGGGTTCCAGTAAGTCTCTTATTCTATAAACATTAGTGGGGTTCAACCTTGGTTAATGGTCAAATAACATAAATTATACTTACCTGATAATTTTATTTTCTTCAGATGGAAAGAGTCCACAGCTGCATTCATTACTTTTGGGAAGTAAGAACCTGGCCACCAGGAGGAGGCAAAGACACCCCAGCCAAAGGCTTAAATACCCCTCCCACTCCCCTCATCCCCCGTCATTTTGATGAGGAACAAGGAACAGTAGAAGAAATATCAGGGTGAAAAGGTGCCAGAAGAACAAAAAATTACAGCCGCCCCTCATAAAAACACGGGCGGGGAGCTGTGGACTCTTTCCATCTGAAGAAAAGAAAATTATCAGGTAAGCATAATTTATGTTTTTCATAAATGGAAAAGAGTCCACAGCTGCATTCATTACTTTTGGGAAAACAATACCCAAGCTATAGAGGACACTGAATGCCAAAACAGGAGGGTACAAAAGGCGGCCCATTCTGAGGGCACCAAGCCTGAAACCACAACCCCATAAAAAATCCTGCTTCGTCCAAAGCCAGAAAATATGTGAAAAAGAAAACACGGCCCCAAAGACACTGACCCACAGATAGTCCACAAGCTGTACTAGAACCTGCAAAGTGGACGCCACTGAGCCAACACTCCTCCAGAAGATACCATCGCCCAAAGGACGAACCTCAACCACACACCCCTACATATAAAGGGAGACAACGGAAACTCCCAAAAAAGAGAGGACATGGAGGAACAAACAAGGATTTCCAGAAGACCCTAAATAGGGTGCAAGAAAATCCAAACACCAGTGGAAAGCCTCAAAAAGCGAACCACGCTTACAGGGACCCCAAGGGTTCCCGAAACGGTTGAAACTGGGAAAAAGAAATAGAGAAGCAAACGTCTCAGAAAAATCAGAGCAATCGCCTCGAGCAAACGACTGAAACCATAGTCCCAAGTCGCCAGGAACTCAGAATAACGAAATATTCTCTCCAACACTTGCATTATCCCCAGAGAAGCAGCCTCTAAGCACCAAACGCAGCAGTCAAATTAGGATGACTGAAAAAAGGAAACACTTGCATACAAGTAAAAGCAGCCGAAGATAGAGTAACATCCACCAAATAGCGAGTACACTCAGGATATCCAAAGCCACAAGGCCAACAAACGTATCTGAGCAACAAGGAGCCCAGAAACTCAAGAAAGGCTCACCAGACCTCCACGAACCGAGGAGACACCATTCATCTCAGATCCTAGTCCACACTGGACCAGCCAAAGCAACAGCTCTGAGAGACAGGGGAACAGAAAGGGCCCCACCCACCTGCCCCCATAGAAAAGGATGGAAAAGGATGGCCTCAGACACCCCAACAGAGCTCGGAATCCTTCCAAAGTACCTACAAACAGATACTCCCAAGGAAGATCCCCAATAGAGATAGGCAGAAAAAGACAGAAATTCTATGAATCTAACCTGACACTCTATGGCAGACACTCCATAGCACCTACAATGGGCACTCTAAAGGAGAACCTATAAAGATAAGCAGAACCATGCAGTCCGACGTGGAAACTGTAAATCTTGATCACCAAAAAGGTTAGAAAAACAGCACACCTTCTTTGCTTGTAGTGGGGCACGGAATAAAGGACTTGCCAGGTCCCAGTCAATCCAAATATAAAGAATATTCCAGCCTCCAATTTCTTTAAAAGACCTTTATTTCATATAGGGTCCTGAGTAGAAAATTACAACGTTTCAAGCCTCAACAGGCTCTTAATCATGTATAATTGGATACACACAGGTACATGTCTTTATATACCCTCACCTGTTATTCAACATCCTGTGTTAAACTGATTACACAACAGTGCCATCTTGTGGATACAAAATTCAATGTAGCACAAAGTTATCACAGGAAGTGCATAAACATTTAACAAAACATTTAATTAAAAACATATACATCTATGTATAAAAATTAAAAAGAGGTACATAACACAACTTTTTAGATAAGAAGTTTGGATCAACTCATGTTTTTTTCATATTATTCAAAATATATACATAATTCTTTACTCAATAATTCTTCAGAAAAAAAGACTCCAATTGTTAGGGGTAATATGAACCTGATGGCAGCCATCTTGTTCTTCGCAGCCATCTTGTTCCTCGCAGCCATTTTGTAATGAATAGACTTTATTATACTGGGGTATTATGCAGTGAGAATTATATGCATGTTATGATAATTTCCTTAGCTGTTCGGCCTTGCCAATGTACCCTGGCCCGACGCCCAGAAATAAGATAGACTAAGATAAGGTAAACAAGAGGCTTCAGAATCCTTGTTGTCTCCGCAGATGGTAGTTTGTTATGACTCTGTAATTATTGTTATGAGAAACTCATGTTCCAGTTTTTCCTTGTAAATTGCTCTGTATAACTGTGTAAGATGACGCGGTCCTAACGTGTCATCCCCTTAACCCTGTATGTCACTATAAGAAAGGCTTGCACTGTGCAATAAACAGAATTGGCTTTCGATCATAATGCTGCGTGGTCTGAGTCATTCTAAGGGGCCCTTATCAGATAATCTACATATGCCTCAGATGGTACACTAGGCCCCAGGCTTTGGCCTGCACTGACACTTACCCCCCTGGGGGGGGGGGGACACCTAACAGTTTTGGCGTCAGTTTGTGGGATTCGCAGTGCGTAAGTATGAGTGCTTTTACCATGCTTTCCTTCTGTGAATTTGAACCTAAATTTAGTCTGGTAATAGGTGTTGATAATATATGATAAAGGGTTAAAGGGGTTCCTGTGGTTGAAGCACAGGTTTGCGGAGGTTATAGTCCTGCCGGCAGTTGTGATACCCCTCCAGACAGGTAATCAGTCCTGTGCTGGGACACGACAGGTATTGTGAGTCCTGTCGGTGATAAGCGCGCAAGAAATATATGTATGCCAGTTGACGGGGAGCTTTTAAGATAAGCTACTCCGGGCGAACTTGGCAGTGAGTGAGTCTCACGTGTGTTGAAGTTTCCCATATTCATTCCCATAATAGAGTTTTGCTACCCACCTGAAGCTCATGTTGATATCTGATGCTTGCTTTGATTTGTTTGTGTTTTTGATGCTGTGCGTAGAAAATATTAAGTGGCTATGCATGTTATTATTGTGGCTATTATTGTATTGAGAAAGGGGAACTGCTTATTGATAAGAATGCACAGAGAAAATTACATGTATAAGGTAAAAGAAAAGAAGAGTTAATAGTTTCTGCAAAAGACAGAAATATTTTTAAAACACTGTCAGTAAGTACTGCTGTGTGATAAATAGAGGAATCTCTGTGTTTAAGAATGTAGCAGGCAAAGAAGGGGGGCCACCACTGAGCGCGTACATAGATCAGAATAAAAAAAAAAAAGAGAAAAGAAACCTGTTACAGCAGCTTCGTTTGTAAGATTTTTTTTGTTTGCTTGCAGTAACAAAAATGAAATTTTGTATATTGAGATGCATAATGTGTGATGGTCTGTAGGTTCTCACTGTGGTATGAGTGTAACAGATTTGCTTTAAACCAAAAACAGAATGTATTATTTGAAAATGATTATCCCATTCCAGGCAAAAAATGGCCATTTTGCGTGGAATCGGAAAGAAAAAAAAAAAAAAAAAAAAAATGCATTGTGGACATGGTGAAAAGTTAATCTAGTGTTTTTATATATATATATATATATATATATATATATATATATATATATATATGTATGTCGTACGCGATGCAATAGATGTTTTTATGCGAAAAGAAAAAAAAAGGGAGTGAATCTCTGGTATGCAAGATGGAATGAACTTGTGTGTCTGTATCGTAAGAATGTTTCCTTATGTTTCTCTGTTGGGAAATCAGACGTTTTAAGAAGATATTTTGTAATGTTATTTTATATACCTGTATTTTAAAGTCACCAGCATGTTTTAAGTATGTGGTATTCATATGCAGTTTTAGTTTTAAGTGATAATTGTTGTTCGGCATGTAAAGATATGATATTGTTTTTGCAAGTGAAGTAACGGCTTTGAAAGTGCGATGGTGTGTGATTTTTTGTCACGCTCTGGTAAATATGAAATTGTTTCTGGCATGATTAATGGGTTAACGTATGTTGTATTTGTAAGGTCTGTGCACGGCGTGGGTGCACACAATGAAATATATTTATAGGCTGTAATTGAAAGTTTTTCTAAAAGGGCGTCCGTTTTTGTTGCAAGTAAATTAATCTGCAGGTCATGCTACAGTACAGAGGTGAAATTGGTGTGGTAAATCATACAAGCAGCCTAAATTATGGTTAGGATATACATATGTAATTTGCGTGATGAATGGTTAGTCCTTAAAGGGACAGTTCACTGTAACAAGGTGTTGCTATTAATGTATTGTCCATGACTTGTTATACAAGCGGCATATTATCTTATATTTGTCTGGAAAATCAGAGCTCAGTGCGTAGACGGAGCAATAGAAAATTGTCATTTTATTATTTAAAGAACCAGTGCAATAACCCTGTATTAGTAGTTTGCTAAATATATTTTTAGAGACCTTTCTTTGTATATATTTATTTTAAATATGCCGTTTAGATCGCAGATATTTCTTTTTGCAGTATAACTTAATTCTCTCTGTAATGCAAACTGAAATGATAAGTTGTCTACAATTTTGGTGTAGGGATCCTTGAGACTAGCGGACAGAAAAGGAAAAAAAAACGAAAAAAAACAGGAGAGAAAATATTTAAAGGGATACAGGAAAACTGGTATAACATCTGAGAATTTAAGGGAATATTTACATAAAAGACGATGAGGTTTACTGTAAGCCTAACACTAGTATATTTCACTGTGTTAGCAGTTTCAATTAAAGATTATTTTTAGTTTGGTTAAAATGTCCCTTTAATTAGCCTGCATCCCACTGTGAGTGCGTTCTTATGCTGCTTATGCTTGTTTAGGCTATTTAATGAACGTCAGTATACATTTTGTATTATAAGGATCATTGGGAATAATTTAAAGGGGAAATTGTATTAGTATTCTTTTGTAGAAAGCTTATTTTTGTGTTATATACGGTTGTTATATTTGGCTGGACAACTGCAGAATGGTGAATATCAATTATACACAATATTAAATCCAATAATTTTGTTGTGGTTAAACTAATTAGCATTTATCAAGTTTTAGTGTGAATTTTATATTTTTAAGCAGTAAACAGTGTTTTCTCCTTTAAGTAAAAATGAAACTTTGAGCTTGCCTCACTATCCTTGAGAAAGACTGATAACACTGTGCATGTTTTGGTTTTCTTTAAAAAAAAAAGAAAAGAAGTTTCTCTCTTGTGTTTGGCTTTGTTACAGAGAAAACGATTTGTACTGTACATTTAAAGAGGCAGTACTGGTGTTCTATGTTATAAAAAAAAATGATAAATATAAATTGCTCACTACAAAGAAACAAGTATTTATATTATATTCTGTCATAGAATATAGCTTAAAAATGATAATTTTATTTCTGTGGCTGTCAAACTGTATCTCACAGATATAACTCTTTGTTATTTAAAATAACCCCCACTGCTTTCAATAAATAAATGAGATATTATTTAATGAAGTGATTTCAGTGACACTTTAAAATATATAGTTATTTGGTTATTAACTAGTCTACCACTATTATTGCAATGACTTTGATTGCTGCTTAACAGTTAAGCCGTGGTCTATAAGGTGTCTAGAAATAAACACCCCTAAAACAAATGATGCACAGTTTATCTGATTCTACTGCATTTATATAACTAGCTAATTTATCTGATCACAGTTTTGGCTTTATTTATATGGCTTACGTGTATTTTGTCTCTTGGTGTTGTAGTGAGATTTATACAGCCTGTGATAAGAGGCAGTCCTCAAAGGTTTAAAAAAATTAGCATATAAGCCTACCTATGTTTGGTTTAATCTAGGAAGGTTGGTTAAAATTAAAAGTCCTATCTGAATAATGAATTTTCATTTATCCTAGAATGTCCCTTTAACAGTGGCTACTGTGGTTATCTGATCTTTCCCAAATAAGCGCAATTTTATTTGTGCAATCTGCAACTTAAGTTTCTTGGGCATCTGCTGTGATTGCTTTCTTTGTGTGATATTAAAGTTTTGTACATAGTGGATGTTTTTAATTGTTTGTTGTGTTCTGAGTGTGTTGCATTTCAGCGAATGTCAGAATATGTGTTGCATTCTACGTTAATTGTGGTTGTTTGAAATTTGTGTCAGCAGCTAATGTTTCGTTTTGTGTAAGACAAGAACGATTGGTTTTCATTGTTTGTTATGTTTTTCTCTTTTGTGGAAGCGTGCTGTATGGACAGCATATTGAATTGTGAAGTGTATTTCATTTTGCTTGCTATTGAGAATTGTCTCTGCATGAGTGGAGTGCATGATTTATCGTTTAGTTTCTTGTTATCTTGTGTTTGCGTGTCACATGAGATGTTTCACGCAAACATGGGGGAAGTATTGATGAGTATTGATGAATATCGTTATGTAATGGGGGTGATTGCTTTTAGGAGGTGAACCTAAAACGTTTTGAATCTCCTCGTACAATGTTATTGTCTAACCACCGGCTGTGCCCTAAAATTTCCTTGTCTTACCCCTATGCAGGGTGCACTACGTCCCTAGGATTGTCTAGAACTTTCCTTCATTGGGAATCTGGCCACGGAAAAGCATCTACCTTGCTGGCCACCCCGGTCGTAGCCTGTACACCCACACCCCACTCCTTTTTTTTCCCTCCCTGGTGGATTAGATCTTTTTATTGCCTTTCTGTGTTTTATCTTGCTCTCATATTTCAGAGGCCTAAAATGTTTTATTTTTCTATTTGGTTCTTAACACTATATTTGTATTTGCAGGATGAGATCATGAAGCTGTCTTCAGAGATTGAAAAGACACTAACTGAATTATTTTTGAGTTTCCATATTTAGGTAAAATCTGTACAGGCAAAATTCCATAAGTGCACTCTTCAAAAGATTAAAGATTGAAAGCAAGTAAACCTTTAAAGAAAGAAAAGATAAAGATGAAAGACCTTTTGTCAAGCTTGTTTTAACCACCATACTGCAGTAAAAGTTGTTAACTATCTTTGGATCCATTCTTTTCTTTGCATGCTGGTACCAGCCCCAGAACTGGACTCTGGGTAATCCATGACTGTTTCCTCTGATGTGTGTCTTCAGGACATAAAGACTATCCTTCTCTGGACTGTGCCTTACCGCTCGATATGGAGGACCTGTTATGCTGTTACAGGGTCAACCAATTAAATTAGGGGAGTATTGTTTTAACTCCATTCCTTATATTGCTTGTTTTGTATTCTCTTGTATTTGTTTTATTTTTATTGATCATATTGGGTATAAGAAATCATATGCTTCATTGGTATTAGTGCACATTGTAGTTTATGTGCTTAACATAGTAATTTTTAGATAAGTGTAACTGTGAACTTCGCAGTATTGTACTCTATTGAATGGCCTTCTGAGTATAGAAAATAGGTTTAAGGAAAATGCTGCAACATAGAATAATATTTTAGACCCTTCACCCTTTAGAACATAAGGAGGACATGTCTAAGCTAGAAGTTTATAGTAGATATACAGAGAAATGTTTGTTCAGGGAATAGCATAATTATAGTTTATGAAAGCAAAGGTATTTTTCCCTTTTATTAATTAGTATGGTATCTGCAAAGTGAATTTGGTCATTCCTGATGTTTGTCAAAGAGAGTAATTCTTACCATAAAGATGTGTTTACCTTTAAAAGAGCTTGTAGTTTTAAATGATGTTCTGTTTGTATGCTTTCCTCATATAGGAGTGTGAGAGAATTTTGGTAGCATAAAATAATTAGTAAACTAATAGTGTTTATATCAGATGAGATTGTTGAATATTAGGATCATGGTTGGAGAATTATAAACATTATAGATAGCAGCCATCCAGAATAAAGCAACACAAGGTTCTTTTATTATTTTTTAGAAGTTCAAAGTGATATTGTAAAGAAATTCATTTATTTTCATTGACTGTTTTTCTTTTTTTCCATTCTTACTACAGGGCAGGCCTTAGCATAAGTTTTGGTATAACCATTCAGGCCCTTGATGAAGTCTGACAGGTTTTCACTTGCGTAGTATTCATGAAGTATCATTTAAAAGTGTATAGGGAAGTTGTAAATTATTCTCTGAGAAATGTCAATGTATTTAGTTTGTATTATATATCAACAATGTTTTGTTTGATTTTAAATGACATAGGATGAAAGTGACATTTTATTTGGACATAATTGTGATTGTATTTCGGTGTGTACTCATCCTGTACTGTTTCTGTTTGCTTCCTAGACTCCCTGTGACTCGAGTGTTTGCTTGCCATGGGTATCCACTGGTTGCCTTGTCTACCCCATGAACAACCCATCAGATTTCCAGTATCTCCCTGCGGAAGAACCGTGGATAAGCACCCCTACTGCAAATGAACTGTTGGAGAACTGTATTATAGCAAAGTGTCAAGGTGCAGCGCTCTCAAATGGACAAAGACTGTTCTTAAAGTATTCAGAGGCCACCTAGAGACAGTTGTGCTGTTGCTATGTCATGTTTTACTGTGGAAAAGGAACTGTTGGACATATTTGGGGGGGGTGCTAGCAATGCAGGTGGAGAGATAGAAGATGCAGCGTTGTTTGGGGGTAGATGGGGGGCTGGTTGGGTCTCTGTGCCGGTAGACCGGTAGTTTTGGGAAGGCTGGAAGATAGATGGAAGGTATTGGAGAGACTGTACCTATATGCAGTGACAATTAGCCTATAAAAGTATATCACGACATGCAAATATTTTTCTCTTTAGTATTCTCACAGAAGTTCTGTTACCATAATATAAGGCTTTACTAATTTTCTATGCCTGTCTATTTTTATGTTATTCTGTTAGAATAAAAGGATGGTATGTTAGGGGTAATATGAACCTGATGGCAGCCATCTTGTTCTTCGCAGCCATCTTGTTCCTCGCAGCCATTTTGTAATGAATAGACTTTATTATACTGGGGTATTATGCAGTGAGAATTATATGCATGTTATGATAATTTCCTTAGCTGTTCGGCCTTGCCAATGTACCCTGGCCCGACGCCCAGAAATAAGATAGACTAAGATAAGGTAAACAAGAGGCTTCAGAATCCTTGTTGTCTCCGCAGATGGTAGTTTGTTATGACTCTGTAATTATTGTTATGAGAAACTCATGTTCCAGTTTTTCCTTGTAAATTGCTCTGTATAACTGTGTAAGATGACGCGGTCCTAACGTGTCATCCCCTTAACCCTGTATGTCACTATAAGAAAGGCTTGCACTGTGCAATAAACAGAATTGGCTTTCGATCATAATGCTGCGTGGTCTGAGTCATTCTAAGGGGCCCTTATCAGATAATCTACATATGCCTCAGGTGGTACACTAGGCCCCAGGCTTTGGCCTGCACTGACACTTACCCCCCTGGGGGGGGGGGGACACCTAACACCAATCAAAATCTTTTTTCATGCCCTTTGGTCTCATTGATTCCAATTTATACACCCAAAACATTTCCCTCATCTTGAACAAATGTTCTCTATCTCCACCCCTTCTAGGCTTATCTACCTCTTCTAAAATTTGAAACCTAAGTTGGCTGATATTGTGACCCATAGAGAGGAAGTGAGAGGATACTGGTGCTTCTTTGTTTTTACATCTAATATTAGATTTGTGCTCAGTTATCCTCTCCCTTACCTCTCTACAGGTCTCGCCAATATAAATTTGGCCACATGGACATTTAATAAGGTAGACACAGTATGTGGCTCTACAGGTTAGATATTTGTTAATTTTAAATTTCTTCCCAGTGGTGGGATGATAAAAACTATCTCCTTTGATCATGGAACTGCAGTTTCTGCAATTCAGGCATGGGTAGCAACCTAGTTTCTTAGGCCCAATGGTTCTCTGGCTTTCTTGTTTATGGCTACCAATGTCTGAATGCACCAACATATCTCTAATGCTCCTATTCTTCTTATAAGCCACCATTGGGTTCTCTCTAAATTCAATCATTTCTGGGTGGCAATCTCTTATTATGTGCCAATTTTTCTTTAGAATACCAGTGACTTTGTTGCTCAACCTATTAAATTGTGTAACAAAAATCATACGATTAGTTTTTGGTTGCTTGTTTATCTTATCTGTTTCCTTCAAAATCATATCTAATTGTTTAGAGATGAGCATAGGAGGATAATTTCTATCTATAAACTTATTAGCCATCTGCTGCAGTCTATATTTGCATTGGTCCTGATCTGACACTATTCTTTTAACTCAAGTAAATTGACTTTTGGGGATTGCTTGGAAAATATTTTCTGGATGACAACTCCCATATTTCAACAAATTATTCCTGTCTGTACTCTTAACATAGAGGTCTGTATGTAAAAACCCTCCCTTATTGTACACAAATGTATCCAAATATTCAACTCCCACTTCATTCATGTTCAATGTAAATTTGAGTCCCATAACTGAATCATTGAGATCTTGTACAAATGACAAGAGGCTACCAACGTCGACCCCCCCCCCCCACACGCCAAACACATCATCAATATATCTTCACCAGGAGGCACCATATCCTTGGAATAATGGATGGGAATATACAAAATATTCCTCAAAATTATTCATGAAAATGTTGGTGTATGTGGGGGCGACGTTGGAGCCCATTGCCATCCCCTGTCTTTGTAAATAGTATACATCACCAAATAAAAAATAATTTTGATATAGTATAATAGTAAGTAATTCAACAAGAAAGCCAATTTCCATCTCAGTATAATCACCATTTGATCTCAAGACATTCAAAACTGCTGTGACCCCACTAGTGTGTTTGATAGAGGTGTATAGGCTAGAAACATCCAAAGTATATAAAATACATTTACCTCCAACAAATCCAAGATCCTTAAGTTTAGCTAAAAAGTCACTGGTATCTCTAATATATGAATTTGCTTGTTTCACAAATGGCTGCAGTACCCTGTCTAAAAAGACAGAAATAGAGGAAAAAATGGAGCCCATACCTGCCACAATTGGCCTACCGGGGGGCTTTTTTGGGGCTTTATGAATTTTGGGTAATACATATATCACTGGTCTAATTGGGTTAGTAAGATATAAATCCTCTCCAAATGTTTTTGTTATTATTCCCCTTTTAACTGCACGATCCAAAATGCTCTTAATTTCTTTATTGATCTCAATAGTTGGATCTCTGCTTAATTCTTGATAAACTTGATTATCAGCCAATTGATTGTAAATTTCTGCCATATAATCTGTTTTGTCCAATAGGAAAATGGCTCCGCCCTTATCCGCTTCTTTAATTATTAACTCTTTGTTGTTCCTAAGCTTCTCAATAGCAAGTTTATCTTGTCTGTTTTTAAAAGAGAAAGGAAAAAGAAATTGATACAGAAAAACAGACAAGATAAACTTGCTATTGAGAAGCTTAGGAACAACAAAGAGTTAATAATTAAAGAAGCGGATAAGGGCGGAGCCATTGTCCTATTGGACAAAACAGATTATATGGCAGAAATTTACAATCAATTGGCTGATAATCAGGTTTATCAAGAATTAAGCAGAGATCCAACTATTGAGATCAATAAAGAAATTAAGAGCATTTTGGATCGTGCAGTTAAAAAGGGGAATAATAACAAAAACATTTGGAGAGGATTTATATGTTACTAACCCAATTAGACCAGTGATATATGTATTACCCAAAATTCATAAAGCCCCAAAAAAGCCCCCCGGTAGGCCAATTGTGGCAGGTATGGGCTCCATTTTTTCCTCTATTTCTGTCTTTTTAGACAGGGTACTGCAGCCATTTGTGAAACAAGCAAATTCATATATTAGAGATACCAGTGACTTTTTAGCTAAACTTAAGGATCTTGGATTTGTTGGAGGTAAATGTATTTTATATACTTTGGATGTTTCTAGCCTATACACCTCTATCAAACACACTAGTGGGGTCACAGCAGTTTTGAATGTCTTGAGATCAAATGGTGATTATACTGAGATGGAAATTGGCTTTCTTGTTGAAATACTTACTATTATACTATATCAAAATTATTTTTTATTTGGTGATGTATACTATTTACAAAGACAGGGGATGGCAATGGGCTCCAATGTCGCCCCCACATACGCCAACATTTTCATGAATAATTTTGAGGAATATTTTGTATATTCCCATCCATTATTCCAACGATATGGCGCCTCCTGGTGGAGATATATTGATGATGTGTTTGGCGTGTGGGGGGGGGCGACGTTGGTAGCCTCTTGTCATTTGTACAAGATCTCAATGATTCGGTTATGGGACTCAAATTTACATTGAACATGAATGAAGTGGGAGTTGAATATTTGGATACATTTGTGTACAATAAGGGAGGGTTTTTACATACAGACCTCTATGTTAAGAGTACAGACAGGAATAATTTGTTGAAATATGGGAGTTGTCATCCAGAAAATATTTTCCAAGCAATCCCCAAAAGTCAATTTACTTGAGTTAAAAGAATAGTGTCAGATCAGGACCAATGCAAATATAGACTGCAGCAGATGGCTAATAAGTTTATAGATAGAAATTATCCTCCTATGCTCATCGCTAAACAATTAGATACGATTTTGAAGGAAACAGATAAGATAAACAAGCAACCAAAAACTAATCGTATGATTTTTGTTACACAATTTAATAGGTTGAGCAACAAAGTCACTGGTATTCTAAAGAAAAATTGGCACATAATAAGAGATTGCCACCCAGAAATGATTGAATTTAGAGAGAACCCAATGGTGGCTTATAAGAAGAATAGGAGCATTAGAGATATGTTGGTGCATTCAGACATTGGTAGCCATAAACAAGAAAGCCAGAGAACCATTGGGCCTAAGAAACTAGGTTGCTACCCATGCCTGAATTGCAGCAACTGCAGTTCCATGATCAAAGGAGATAGTTTTTATCATCCCACCACTGGGAAGAAATTTAAAATTAACAAATATCTAACCTGTAGAGCCACATACTGTGTCTACCTTATTAAATGTCCATGTGGCCAAATTTATATTGGCGAGACCTGTAGAGAGGTAAGGGAGAGGATAACTGAGCACAAATCTAATATTAGATGTAAAAACAAAGAAGCACCAGTATCCTCTCACTTTCTCTCTATGGGTCACAATATCAGCCAACTTATGTTTCAAATTTTAGAACAGGTAGATAGGCCTAGAAGGGGTGGAGATAGAGAACATTTGTTGAAGATGAGGGAAATGTTTTGGGTGTATAAATTGGAATCAATGAGACCAAAGGGCATGAACAAAGATTTTGATTGGAGTCTTTTTTTCTGAAGAATTATTGAGTAAAGAATTATGTATATATATTTAGTGATGTCCCAAACTGTTCGCCCGCGAACTGTTCACGGCGAACTTAGCTTGTTTGCGTTCGCCGCTGCGGGCGAACACATGCGATGTTCGATCCGCCCCCTATGTGTCATCATTGAGGAAACTTTGACCCTGTATGTCACAGCCTTCTGACACATTAGAGCCAATCAGCATCAGACACTCCCTCACAGACCCTCCCAGCTAGTGGGCAGCAGCCATTTTAGACTCATAACAACCTTGCTTTCTTAGTGAAAGGACGTTTTGTGTTGCTGCTGCTGACATTATAGGGAAATAGATAGCTAGGCTAGTGTATTTAGTGTCCACTACAGTCCTGAAGGACTCATCTCATCTCTGCTGCAAGGACAGCACCCCAAAAAGCCCTTTTTAGGGCTATAACTCGAGCGTTTTTTTGTTTTGTTTTTTTTTGTATTTTTATTAGCATTTGCCTGGCTTTCAGCCTGTGTGTAAGGCTCACAGCATATGCTGTGATTACTGCCACCACTGATATCTGCCTAACAACATTAGTTTAAATTTAACCAACAAAAATTTGAAATTATTTTGCTAGTGTAATTTATTTTCATTTTCTATCAGGCCTGTGTCACACAGCATATACTCAGGTTCATTGCTCTGTGCCAGCCACCAGTGGTCATATCCGCTTATAACATAATTTTAAATTTAAAAAAAAAACGTTTAAATCATTTTTCTAGTGTAATCTAATTTCATTTTCTATCAGGCCTGTGTCTGTCAGGCTCACACAGCATATACTTCAGTTTTTTTCAGTCTTTTGTTTAATTGCTCTGTGCCAGGCAGCCACCACTCATATCTGCTTCACCTTGTTTTAAATAAAAAAAAAAACTTTTACATTTTTTTGTTAGTGTAATCTAATATCATTTTCTATCAGGCCTGTGTGTTTTGCTGACTTACAGAGCATACTGTGTTTAATTGCTGCCCTCCCTAGTCTATGAGCCACGACTCATATGTGTTTAACCTTTTTTTAAATCCCCCCCCAAAAAAAAACTTTAAATCATTTTTCTAGTGTAATCTAATTGTATTTTCTATCAGGCGTGTGTGTATCAGACTTACAGAGCCTCCTGTTTTTAATTGCTGCCCTTCCAAGGCTATCAGCCACGACTCATATGTGCTTAACCTTTTTCTTTAAATTTCCCAAAAAAATCTTTAAATCATTATGCTAGTGTAATCTAATTTTATTTTCTGTCAGGCCTGTGTCTAACTGTCTATCTGACTTACAGAACATACTGTTGTTAATTGCTGCCCTACGTAGCAGCCAGCCAGTGCCACCACTCATATGTGCACTGCTTAACATTATTTTAATATTAAAATATAAACTTTTAAATTATTTTGCTAGTGTAATCTAACTTAATTTTCTATCAGGCCTGTGTTTTTCTCACTTACACAGCATACTGTGTTAAATTGCTGCCCTACCTACCAGCCACGACTCATATCTGCCAGCCTGTGTGCCAGGCCCAACTAGCCAATTAGTGCCACCAACCATAGTTGTTTTAACAGTATTGAAAACATTGTAAATCATCACTTTTTTTACTGTGAATCTGCAGTCTAGTAGTGCCATTGAATTGCAGTTCCCTCCTGCCTGCCAGCCTGTGTGCCAGGCCGACTTGCCAACTAGTTACACCAATCATAGTTGTTCTAACAGTATTGTTAATCTTTAAAATTACAAATTGTTTGATTGTGAATCATCAGTTTGCTCGTGCCATTGAATTGCACTTTCCTCCTGCCTGCCAGCCTGTGTGCCAGGCCCAACTAGCCAATTAGTGCCACCAATCATATTTCTTGTAACAGTATCGAAAACATTTAAAATCATAAGTTTTTTGACTGCAAATCTTCAGTCTCTTAGTGCCATTGAATTGCAGTTTCCTCCTGCCTGCCAGCCTGTGTGCCAGGCCCAACTAGCCAATTAGTGCCACCAATCATAGTTGTTGTAACAGTATTGTTAATATTTAAAATTAAACATTGTTTGATTGTGAATCATCAGTTTGCTTGTGCCATTGAATTGCACTTTCCTCCTGCCTGCCAGCCTGTGTGCCAGGCCCAACTAGCCAATTAGTGCCACCAATCATAGTTGTTTTAACAGTATTGAAAAAATTGTAAATCATCACTTTTTTGACTGTGAATCTGCAGTCTAGTAGTGCCATTGAATTGCAGTTCCCTCCTGCCTGCCAGCCTGTGTGCAAGGCCCAACTAGACAATTAGTGCCACCAATCATAGTTGTTATAACAGTATAGAAAAAATTGTAAATCATCACTTTTTTGACTGTGAATCTGCAGTCTAGTAGTGCCATTGAATTGCAGTTCCCTCCTGCCTGCCAGCCTGTGTGCCAGGCCGACTTGCCAACTAGTTACACCAATCATAGTTGTTGTAACAGTATTGTTAATCTTTAAAATTACAAATTGTTCACTTGTGAATCATCAGTTTGCTCGTGCCATTGAATTGCACTTTCCTCCTGCCTGCCAGCCTGTGTGCCAGGCCCAACTAGCCAATTAGTGCCACCAATCATATTTCTTGTAACAGTATAGAAAAAATTTAAAATCATAATTTTTTTGACTGCAAATCTTCATTCTCCTAGTGCCATTGAATTGCAGTTCCCTCCTGCCTGCCAGCCTGTGTGCCAGGCCCAACTAGCCAATTAGTGCCACCAATCATAGTTGTTATAACAGTATTTAAAAAATTGTAAATCATCACTTTTTTGACTGTGACTCTGTAGTCTAGTAGTGCCATTGAATTGCAGTTCCCTCCTGCCTGCCAGCCTGTGTGCCAGGCCGACTTGCCAACTAGTTACACCAATCATATTTGTTGTCACAGTATTGTTAATATTTAAAATTAAAAATTGTTTGATTGTTATTCTGAATCATCAGTTTGCTCGTGCCATTGAATTGCACTTTCCTCCTGCCTGCCAGCCTGTGTGCCAGGCCCAACTAGCCAATTAGTGCCACCAATCATATTTCTTGTAACGGTATTGAAAAAATTGTAAATCATCACTGTTTTGACTGTGAATCTGCAGTCTACTATTGCCCTTGAATTGCATTTTCCTCCTGCCTGCCAGCCTGTGTGCCAGGCCGACTTGCCAACTAGTTACACCAATCATATTTGTTGTCACAGTATTGTTAATATTTAAAATTAAAAATTGTTTGATTGTTATTCTGAATCATCAGTTTGCTCGTGCCACAGTACTACCAAAATACAGCCAATTAAGGGCCTATCAAGACTGAGCCAAGGTTGGATTGTAGTATTTTGTTAGGCTAATCATGATGGCCATGTAGACCACCCCCGAGAGGCCTGGAAGTAACAGGGATGAGATGAAAGTGCTAAGAATAGTACTACTTGAAACAACTGAGTTAGCCATGGGTGTTAGTCCAAGACCGCTTGGCTTTTTTTTGGGTTTGGGTGCGGCTAATCATGAAGGCCATATAGACCTGCCAACATTCGGTGTTGTTTCAGGTATTAAACTAATAAGAACAGTACTACCAAAATACAGCCAATTAACAGCCTATCAAGACTGAGCCAAGGTTGGATTGTAGGATTTTGTTAGGCTAATCATGATGGCCATGTAGACCACCCCCGAGAGGCCTGGAAGTAACAGGGATGAAATTGCTAAGAATAGTACTACTTGAAACAACCGAGTTAGCCATGGGTGTTAGTCCAAGACCGCTTGGCTTTTTTTTGGGTTTGGGTGCGGCTAATCATGAAGGCCATATAGACCTGCCACCATTCGGTGTTGTAACAGGTATTAAACTGCTAAGAACAGTACTACTTAACACAACCTAGTTACCATGGGTCCCAGAGCATATGTTTTATTATTATATTTTGTAAGGGTAATCATGCAGGCCATATAGACCTCCCCCAATAGGGTGAGTAACAGGTATTGAAATGCTAAGAACAGTACTACTTAACACAAAGTTACCATGGGTCCCAGAGCATATGTCTTATTATTATATTTTGTTCGGTTAATCATGCAGGCCATATAGACCTCCCCCGATAGGGTGAGTAACAGGTATTAAAATGCTAAGAAGAGTACTACTTAACACAACCTAGTTACCATGGGTCCCAGACCGCATGTCTTGTTATTATATTTTGTAAGGGTAATCATGCAGGCCATATAGACCTCCACCGATAGGGTGAGTAACAGGTATTAAAATGCTAAGGACATTACTACTTAACACAACATAGTCACCATGGGTCCCAGAACGCATGTGTTGTTATTATATTTTGTTAGGGTAATCATGCAGGCCATATAGACCTCCCCCAACAGGGTGAGTTACAGGTATTAAAATGCTAAGAACAGTACTACTTAACACAACCTAGTTACCATGGGTCCCAGACCCAGAGCAGATGTCTTATTATTATATTTTGTATGGGTAATCATGCAGGCCGTATACACCTCCCCAGATAGGGGGAGTTACAGAGATTAAAGTGCTAAGAATAGTACTACTTAAAACACAACCGGGTTAACATGGGTCCCAGACCGCATGTCTTATTATTATATTTTGTCAGGGTAATCAGGCAGGCCATATAGACCTCCCCCGATAGGGGGGGTAACAGGGATTAAAGTGCTAAGAAAAGTACTAATTAACACAAGCTAGTTACCATGAGTCCAACACCGTGTGTCTTGTTGTTATATTTTGTCAGGGTAATCATGCAGGCCATATAGACCTCCCTTGATAGGGGGAGTAACAGGGATTACAGTTCTAATAGTACTACTTAACACAACCTAGTTACCATGGGTCCCAGACCAGATGTTTTCTTGTTATACTTTGTCAAGCTAATCATGCAGGCCATATAGAACTCCACCGAAAGGGGGGGTAAGAGGGATTAAAGTGATAAGAAAAGTTTTACTTAACACAACCGAATTACCATGGGTCCCAGACCGCGTGTCTTGTTGTTATACTTTGTCAGGGTAATCATACACGCCATATAGACCTCCACAAATAGGGGGAGTTACAGGGCTGAAAGTGCTAAGAATAGTACTACTTAACACAACCTAGTTACCATGGGTCCAAGACCGCATGTTTAAATATTATACTTTGTCAGGGTAATTATATATCTAACAAATCTATCTATTTCTCTTCTATAGATTCTATCTAACTATCAATCTATGTATATCTATCTATCCTATCTATCTATCTATCTATCTATCTTCTGTCTGGACTGTTTTGAGACAGACACTTGTGTTTTTGACAAATTTAAAGTAGGAGGACAGACCAATCATCTTCTTCCATCTCCCGGTTCCAAAAATGAAGGTCATATAGACCTCCCCCGATAGGGGGAGTAACAGGTTGTAGTAAACTGCTAAGAATAGTACTACTTAACACACCACGGGTCACAGACCGCATGTCTTATTGTTATACTCTGTCAGGGAAATTATATATATTTCAAATCTATTTATTTATCTATCAAATCGATCGAATTATAAAACGTATCTATCAAATGTAGATTGCATCTATTGATCGATGTAATTCGTATCTATAAAATGTATATTACATATTTTGGTTGATGTAATTCGTATCTATAAAATGTATATTGCATCTTTGATTCGATAACATTCGTATCTATCAAATGTATATTGCATTTATTGATCAATGTAATTCGTATCTATCAAATGTATATTGCATCTATTGATCTATGTAACTTGTATCGATCATATGTATATTGCATCGATTGAGCTATGTAATCTATGTATCTATCTATCAAATCTATCTATCTCGTGGTTGTGCAAATGGACTGTTTGCGGTTGATTGCGGTGCGTTACACTTGGAGTTTGCTCTGTCACTGTGAAGCGGCCGTAACCCTTACACTACCTGATAGATACGACATCATAACAGATGTTTTAAAGCACGTTATTGCAAACAATTTGGGAATGTTAGGTGATTTAGGCCCTTTATGGGTTAAAAGCAGACTCTGCATAAACTATGTAATTTTCCATGGGAGTTTTGCCAGGGATCCCCCTCCAGCATGCCACAGTCCCGGTGTTAGTCCCCTTGAAACAACTTTTCCATCACTATTGTGGCCAGAAAGAGTCCTTGTAGGTTTTAAAGTTCGCCTGCCTATTGAAGTCAATGGCGGTTCGCGAACAATACCGGAAGTTCGAGTCCGCCGTTCGCGAACCGAAATTTTTAGGTTCGCGACATCACTATATATATTTTGAATAATATGAAAAAAACATGAGTTGATCCAAACATCTTATCTAAAAAGTTGTGTTATGTACCTCTTTTTAATTTTTATACATAGATGTATATATTTTTAATTAAATGTTTTGTTAAATGTTTATGCACTTCCTGTGATAACTTTGTGCTACATTGAATTTTGTATCCACAAGATGGCACTGTTGTGTAATCAGTTTAACACGGGATGTTGAATAACAGGTGAGGGTATATAAAGACATGTACCTGTGTGTATCCAATTATACATGATTAAGAGCCTGTTGAGGCTTGAAATGTTGTAATTTTCTACTCAGGACCCTATATGAAATAAAGGTCTTTTAAAGAAATTGGAGGCTGGAATATTCTTTATATATGGAAACTGTAAATCACAGACAGAACAGAACAATCCCAGAAAGTGAATCACTCTCTTAACAGGACAAACCACTTGTTCCACCCACCTGCACACAGGACAGGGCAAACATCTTCCAGAGAGAGGAAACCTCACCTCTGAGAAAGCAAAACAACCCTCCTCAAGGGAAGGGCACAGAGAAAAGGACAGCACCCATGCTCACAAGGCCAAAGCCGTGAGTAGAGCAGAACAAAAATCATCCAAGCACCCCTGGTGAACATGAAAAAAGAACTCCCCAAAGGAAAGCACATGCCATCAAGAACAAAGCAGGCCATAAGGAGCCTAAACACACAGAGCTCCTGGCCCAGCTGCTAGTAGCACAACTAGCAAGACCATAAGAAATAGTCCACGTTCCCTGCAGAATAAGAGCTTCCGGACCAAACATAGAAATATAAAAATTTCCTAAACGAAAGCCTGAGCCCCAGAATTGTTTAGACAAACAATACCCCAGGGAACACCATACCCCGTCTGAAGAAAAAAACAGACTACCCCGGGAGGAAAGACTAAACCGGAGAACGGGTCAAAGACTCACATAAAAATCCCAACCCAAGGGGAAGAGAACACCCCGTACAGAAGTCCAGCTCCAAAGAGCAATATGCATGCTAGAACCGATAAGAATCTAAGCCCAACAGGCGTACATACCCACACTTCCATAACCGCGGGGGAACATCGGGAACCAAGTCACCCAAAGAGCGAGTCAAAAAGGCTAAGCACCATAATCTCCTCAGAGGACAAACCCAGAGGACAACATCCAGGAAAAGAGATTGCATAGCATCCCAAGTCCTGAAACAACCCCTAGACATAGCTAGGAAAAGAAAATTAGCCATGATTCCAAATAAGGAACGCAAACCCCTAGAATAGGAGTCTGCAAGGCCCTCCCATATGGCGGCCTCAACCACTAAGGAAAAAAAATACCAAGACCAGAGATCTCGACCCTAAGGAAGAGTCCCCAAAAAAGGAACAAATCCAATAGCCCTGGGAAGGCAAGACCGCCCAAAACGGCGGAAAAGAGGCCCAAAACCTCCGATCCTCAACCCACGCAGGGGAAGGAAAAAAACACTCAAATCCCGAAGAATCGGAACCTATGGAGTGTGCCGGACTGAAACTCCACTGAGTCCCAGACAACCAGCTCGGAGGCAGATGAGGACTGAACCAGCCCCCATGCCCCACAGACCCGCAGGTCTTCTCAGAATACTTAGATGAAACTTGTAAAAACAAGATAATAAACAAAACAAACAGTAATGCAAGCACTCTGCGCCAAAACTGGACCAGCCAGGCAGACAGGCGCCATGTGACCAAATTAGGCCTCAAGCCTTAAGGAGCTGAACTTCAGCCCTTACTTGCAAGGTCGAATAAACACCCCCAGGGAGGGAGAATAAATGACAAACAGAGGACTAAATGCCTCCCCAGAATAACTGCAATCACGAAATCGCGAGTATCGATTCCAGAAGTGAAATTCCCGAAGGAATATAAAACAAAACATGAGCTTGTTAAATCAAATAAAAGACATCCTAACTGGATTAAAAAGAAAGAAAAGGCAACCCATAGGTTAACGCCCAATGAAAACAGGCATAACCGCACAGAACCCTGCCCGTCCAAGCTCAGATAGAAAAGGATACTCATATCAGATTATAAAAAGATTACTTCATCCCCTTATAATTAATTCTGAGAGCTATTCGGAGAGAAAGACCCAGAGCCCCTATATCCATTAAGGATGGGATCCTCCAACAACGCCAGAATGTGTCATAGCAGAACACGAAGGTGCACCAGTCTGTACCGAAAAGCACAGCACACGCTCCCTCGGATAACTGAATGGGCCACCCCATGCCTAGGGAACCCGGGATGATGGAACACAAACATAATCTTAAGCAGACATCTGGAAGCTGCAGATGTGCCAACGCCATAAGAATATGAATACGGAAACGTGCCGCAACCTCCGGAGAGAACAAACCACCCTCCAGGGAAGGATAAGCATAATCTGGGTCACCTGCACGTGTAGCAACAGTAAGTGGTAGGGAACTCGCCACTCGAGGGACAGAACCCCCAGAGGCGGATGGCTCAGCGACCCCTTTATTCCCCGGTTCCGAGCCCACTAGAACAGCCTTTGGAACATAACTGACTGTCATGCATCATCTGGGCCGGTTCGTATTCAACACCATAAGTATAATCTGAATCAGAGACCACTTGAATCTCAACATCAGAGTCTTCCATAACTGGGAATGAATACAAAAAGTTTGGACTAAATTAGACAAATAAATCTACACGGCACCTTACACCCCCAATGGCTGGGGCACTCACAACCTCCTAGCAGCAGACACCAGCGGGCCAGAATCTTTCCGTCACCACACAGTCAGGAATGTGGAACTGGAGAGGTAAAAACAGGACCACGCCCGGTCACAAGGTGGGCCGTACAGTCCAAAAAAAGCACGCCCAACCGTAAAGGCCGCGTCACTTCCAAGGTCGTTATGTTCCACAAGGCTTCAAGCCAAAGTAACACTACATATAAGCAGGTCGAATCAAATAACAAACATGATTAAAAAAAAACCTGTTCAATAACCCTTCTTAGTAGATATTAACCCTTGATTCCAAGATACAAAAGGAGCCTCACTGAGACCCTTATTAAAGTTAGTCCCGCAAGGTGTTAGCCTCTCAGGAAAACATATGTAATACATTACATTGATGAGAAAGTAAAATGAAACGATCTTCCTGGAATCTACGCCGTGTAACAGCAATATGGCCCTTCAAGTGTGACAGATAGTAGCATCACCTCTGCCATGGACTTGAGAGAAGAAAGCAGGCAGTGAAACTCATCAACCCTGATTGCTGATGGAGTTGTTAATATGAGTCGGGATGGTTTCCCAGAAAGACTCTCCCTGCATCTCAGGACTCTAACTTTCATCCATGCTCTCACTGAGAGGCAGATAGGACTACTTAAAACTCCAGTCCCATGCTGAAGAGTACTACCCTCCATAAGAGACTATCGAAAACTTCTGACACTTCTCTGCCAACCACCTGGGACGAAAGGCAAAGAATTACTGGGGGATGAGGGGAGTGGGAGGAGTATTTAAGCCTTTGGCTGGGGTGGCTTTGCCTCCTTCTGGTGGCCAGGTTCTTAATTCCCAAAAGTAATGAATGCAGCTGTGGACTCTTTCCATTTATGAAGAAAAGAGATACTGACTTGTTTTTAAGAACATATTTACAAAATACATATTTGTCTTTTATAGCTTAGTGACAAGTGCCACCTTCCGAGGGAAACATATTCTGACAGCTAAATCTTTGCTCATTAACAAAAATGTTAATTAATCTGTAATTTGTGTTAGCCAATCATTTATGTGAACCTAACCTTATCAGTTGGGGTGGAGGTAAAAGATTTCTATAAAATACACACTCACCCATAAAAGGGGGCACAAGGGGACACAAGCAGACGGCACAAGGGGCCACACTGAGCTTGCATGATGACCACACCCTGTCCAGAGGAGATGGGAGGCTAAGCTGACCAGACAGACAAGTCAGGATAATAGCAAGAGATGGTCCAGGGGTAACCTAAGAGGTTCTTTTATACACTGGGTCCCAGTGAAGGATCCAACAATATTGATAAGTATGAAATAAACCCACATGAAACAGTTTTGTTAAAATGATTTATGCTCTTTATATACCTATATATATATATATATATATATATATATATATATATATATATATATATATATATATATATATATATATATATATATAAATATATATATTCAAAGTTTTCTTATTTAAAGGGGTACTAAACCCAGTTTTTTTCTTTCATGATTCAGATAGAGCATGCAATTTTAATTCCTGCTTTTTAAATAAAGATACCAAGAGAATGAAGAAAATTGATAATAGGAGTAAATTAGAAAGTTGCTTAAAATGGCTGTTCTATCTGAATCATGAAAGAAAAATGTTGGGTTTAGTATCCCTTTAATCAGGTGAGTTAATTAATTTTGGTTGCCCTTTATAGTCACAAATGTTTTTGTTAGGTAATTCCTGTTAACCTGGTCTTATCTATCGACAATAACACTGGGTCAATCAGGAATCTGGTAATGATATAATTTTCTTATGGTTTGACATGATTATTAGCTTACCTGATTCTTGCCAGCTATGCTGAGAATTTAAATAACAAACGTTTCTGTTTTTCTATTATACACACAAGCTACTGCAAATAAACGCCTAGATTACGAGTCTTGCGTTAGGGTTAAAAAGCAGCGTTGAGAGGTCCTAACGCTGCTTTTTAATGCCCGCTGGTATTATGAGTCTTGCAGGTACAGGTGTACCGCTCACTTTTTTTTCGCTACTTGAAAATACAGCAAATCCACTTATGTCAATTGCATATCCTATATTTTCAATGGGATTTTCCTAACGCCGGTATTACGAGTCTTCCTAAAAGTGAGCGTTACACCCTCTCCTGTCAAGACTCGTACCGCATTTGAAAGTCAGTAGTTAAGAGTTTTATGGGCTAACGACGTAGTATAAAACTCTTAACTAAAGTGCTAAAAAGTACACTAACACCCATAAACTATGTATTAACCCCTAAACCGAGGCCCCCCCCACATCGCAAACAGTTAAATTTTAACCCCTAATCTGCCGAACCGGACATCGCCGCCACTTTAATAAATATATTAACCCCTAAACCGCCACACTCCCACCTCGCAAACACTAGTTAAATTTTATTAACCACTAATCTGCAGTCCCTAACATCGCCGACACCTACCTACATTTATTAACCACTAATCTGCCGCCCCCAACGTCGCCACCACTATATAAAATGTATTAACCCCTAAATCTAAGTCTAACCCTAACACCCCCCTAACTTAAATATAATTTAAATACAACTAAATAAAATTACTATCATTAACTAAATTATTCATATTTAAAACTAAATACTTACCTATAAAATAAACCCTAAGATAGCTACAATATAACTAATAATTACATTGTAGCTATCTCAGGGTTTATTTTTATTTTACAGGCAACTTTGTATTTATTTTAACTAGGTACAATAGTTATTAAATAGTTATTAACTATTTAATAGCTACCTAGTTAAAATAAAGACAAATTTACCTGTAAAATAAAACCTAACCTAAGTTACAATTACACCTAACACTACACTATAATTAAATTAATTACCTAAATTAAATTAAATTAATTACATTAAATAAAATAAACTAAAGTACAAAAAAACACTAAATTACAGAAAATAATAAAATAATTACAAGTTTTTAAAACTAATTACACATAATCTAATCCCCCTAATAAAATAAAAAAAGCCCCCCAAAATAAAAAAGCCCTACCCTATACTAAATTACAAATAGCCCTTAAAAGGGCTTTTTGCGGGGCATTGCCACAATGTAATCAGCTCTTTTACCTGTAAAAAAAGTACAATACCCCCCCAACATTAAAACCCACCACCCACACACCCAACCCTACTCTAAAACCCACCCAATACCCCCTTAATAAAACCTAACACTAACCCCTTGAAGATCACCCTACCTTGAGAAGTCTTCACCCAACTGGGTCCTCTACGAAGCCGGGCAAAGTGTTCCTCCAGACGGGCAGAAGTCTTCATCCAGGCGGCATCTTCTATCTTCATCCATCCGGCGCGGAGCGGCTCCATCTTCAAGACATCCGACGTGGAGCATCCTCTTCAAACGACGTCCAACTGAAGAATGAAGGTTCCTTTAAATGACGTCATCCAAGATGGCGTCCCTTCAATTCCGATTGGCTGATAGAATTATATCAGCCAATCGGAATTAAGGTAGAAAAAATCCTATTGGCTGATGCAATCAGCCAATAGGATTGAAGTTCAATCCTATTGGCTGATCCAATCAGCAAATAGGATTGAGCTGGCATTTTATTGGCTGATTGGATCAGCCAATAGAATGCGAGCTCAATCCTATTGGCTAGCTTAGGGTTTAGAGTAGGGTTGGGTGTGTGGGTGGTGGGTTTTAATGTTGGGGGGGTATTGTACTTTTAGGTAGTGTTAGGTGTAATTGTAACTTAGGTTAGGTTTTATTTTACAGGTACTTTTGTCTTTATTTTAACTAGGTAGCTATTAAATAGTTAATAACTATTTAAAGGGACACTGAACCCAAAAAAATTATTTTTTGATTCAGATAGCACATGCAATTTTAAGCAACTTTCTAATTTACTCCTATTATCAAATTTTCTGTGTTCTGTTGCTATCTTTATTTGAAAAAGAAGACATCGAAGCTTTTTTTTGGGTTCAGAACTCTGGACAGCACTTTTTTATTGGTGGATGAATTTTTCCACCAATTAGCAAGAACAACCCAGGTTGTTCACCAAAAATGGGCCGGCATCTAAACTTATTTTTTTGCATTTCAAATAAAGATACCAAGAGAATTAAGAAAATTTGATAATAGGAGTAAATTAGAAAGTTGCTTAAAATTCCATGCTCTATCTGAATCACGAAAGAAAAAATATGGGTACAGTGTCCCTTTAATAACTACTGTACCTAGTTAAAATAAATACAAAGTTGCCTGTAAAATAAAAATAAACCCTAAGCTAGATACAATGGGGCCTATCTATCAAGCTCCGGATAGAGCTTGAGGCCCCGTGTTTCTGGCAAGCCTGCAGACTCGCCAGAAACACCAGTTATATGAAGCAGCGGTCTAAAGACAGACATCGCCGCAATTCAACCTGATCGAGTACGATCGGGTTGATTGACACCCCCTGCTGGCGGCCAATTGGCCGCGAGTCTGCAGGGGCGGCGTTGCTCTTGTGAGCTGCTGGTGCAATGCTGAATACAAGGTCAGCGAGGTCTGGCGGACCTGATCCACACTGTCGGATCAGGTCCGCCAGCCTTTGATAAATACAGGCCAATGTAACTATTAGTTATATTGTAGCTAGCTTAGGGTTTATTTTATAGGTAATTATTTAGTTTTAAATAAGAATAATTTAGTTAATTATAGTAATTTTATTTAGATTTATTTAAATTAGATTTAAGTTAGGGGGTGTTAGGGTTAGACTTAGGTTTAGGGGTTAATAACTTTATTATAGTGGTGGCGAAGTTGTGGGCAGCAGATTAGGGGTTAATAAATGTAGGTAAGTTGCAGCGACATTGGGGGTGGAATATTAGGGGTTAATAAATATAATGTAGGTGGCGGCGATGTTGGGGGCAGCAGATTAGGAGTTCATTAGTATAATGTAGGTGGCGGCAGTGTCCGGAGCGGCAGATTAGGGGTTAATAATATAATGCAGGTGGTGACGATGTCGGGGGCGGCAGATTAGGGGTTAATAAGTGTAAGATTAGGGGTGTTTAGACTAGGGGTTCATGTTAGGGTGTTAGGTGTAGAGATACAATTTATTTCTCCATAGGAATAAATTGGACTGCGTTAGGAGCTGAACGCTGCTTTTTTGCAGGTGTTAGGTTTTTTTTCAGCCGGCTCTGCCCCATTGATTCCTATGGGGAAATCGTGCATGAGCACGTTTAGCCAGCTCACCGCTACCGTAAGCAGTATTACAGTGAGATGTGGAGCTAAATTTTGCTCTCCGCTCACTTTTCTGCGGCTAACGCCGGGTTTAAAAATAAATGTAATACCAGCGTTGTCTGAAGGTGAGCGGTGACTGAAAACTGCTCGTTAGCATCGCACAGCTTTACCGACAAAACTCGTAATCTAGCCGAAAATAATTTAGTGATTGTTTTCATTAGTTCTAACCTGATAATAATTAAATCATTGTAATGACATATGTTTATTGATTTGCTTTATTCAAATATTACTTATAATTTCTAATAATTCTTTTAATAAACTATCGCTAACTATCGCTCACCTACAAACAACGCTGGTATTACAGGTTTTTTTAAACCCGGCATTATCCGCAAAAAAAGTGAGGGAAGGGCAAAATTTAGCTCCACATCTCACCTCAATACCAGCGATGCTTACGTTAGCGGTGAGCTGGCTAAACATGATCGTGCACGATTTCCCCATAGGAATCAATGGGACCTGCAAAAAAGCAGCATTCAGCTCCTAACGCAGCCCCATTGATTCCTATGGGGAAATACTTTTTATGTCTACAACTAACACCCTAACATGAACCCCGAGTCTAAACACCCCTAATCTTACACTTATTAACCCCTAATCTGCCATCCCCGACATCGCCGACACCTACATTATATTATTAACCCCTAATCTTCCGCTCCGGACACCGCCGCCACCTACATTATACTTATGAACCGCTAATCTGCTGCCCCCAACATCGCCGAACCCTACATTATATTTATTAACCCCTAATCTGCTGCCCCCAATGTCGCCATCACCTAACTACACTTATTAACCCCTAATCTGCCGCCCCCAATGTCGCCGCCACTATAATAAAGTTATTAACCCCTAAACCTAAGTCTAACCCTAACACCCCCCTAACTTAAATATAATTTAAATAAATCTAAATAAAATTACTACAATTAAATAAATTATTCCTATTTAAAACTAAATACATACCTATAAAATAAACCCTAAGCTAGCTACAATATAACTAAAAATTACATTGTATCTCAGGGTTTATTTTTTATTTTACAGGCAACTTTGTATTTATTTTAACTAGGTACAATAGTTATTAAATAGTTATTAACTATTTAATAACTTCCTAGCTAAAATAAATACAAATTTACCTGTAAAATAAACCCTAACCTAAGTTACAATTACACCTAACACTACACTATAATTTAATTAATTACCTAAACTAACTACAATTAATTACAATTAAATTAAATAAACTAAAGTACGAAAAGAAATAAACACTAAATTACAGAAAATAATAAAATAATTAAAAAAAATTTAAACTAATTACACCTACTCTAATCCCCCTAACAAAATAAAAAAAGCCTCCCAAAATAATAAAAATCCCTACCCTACACTAAATTACAAATAGCCCTTAAAAGGGCCTTTTGCGGGGCATTGCCCCAAAGTAATCAGCTCTTTTACCTGTAAAAAAAAATACAATACCCCCCCAACATTACAACCCACCACATACACACCCAACCCTACTCTAAAACCCACCCAATGCCCCCTTAATAAAACCTAACACTAACCCCTTGAAGATCACCCTACCTTGAGACATCTTCACCCAACTGGGCAGAAGTGATCCTCCAGACGGCCAGAAGTCTTCATCCGATCCGGGCAGAAGAGGACCTCCAGACGGCCAGAAGTCTTCATCCAGACGGCATCTTCTATCTTCATCCATCCGGAGCGGAGCGGTTCCATCTTCAAGACATCCGACGCGGAGCATCCTCTTCCATCTGACGACTAACACTAAATGACGGTACCTTTAAGTGACGTCATCCAAGATGGCGTCCCTTCAATTCCGATTGGCTGATAGAATTCTATCAGCCAATCGGAATTAAGGTAGAAAAATCCTATTGGCTGATCCAATCAGCCAATAGGATTGAACTTCAATCCTATTGGCTGATCCAATAGGATTGAGCTTGCATTTTATTGGCTGATTGAAACAGGGAATATAATGCAAGCTCAATCCTATTGGCTGATTGGATCAGCCAATAGGATTTTTTCTACCTTAATTCCGATTGGCTGATAGAATTCTATCAGCCAATCGGAATTGAAGGGACGCCATCTTGGATGACGTCACTTAAAGGTACCGTCATTTAGTGTTAGTCGTCGGATGGAAGAGGATGTCTTGAAGATGGACCCGCTCCACTCCGGATGGATGAAGATAGAAGATGCTGTCTGGATGAAGACTTCTGGCCATCTGGAGGTCCTCTTCTGCCCGGATCGGATGAAGACTTCTCGCCGTCTGGAGGATCACTTCTGCCCGGTTGGGTGAAGACGTCTCAAGGTAGGGTGATCTTCAAGGGGTTAGTCTTAGGTTTTATTAAGGGGGGATTGAGTGGGTTTTAGAGTAGGGTTGGGTGTGTGGGTGGTGGGTTGTAATGTTGGGGGGTATTGTATTTTTTTTTTACAGGTAAAAGAGCTGATTACTTTGGGGCAATGCCCCGCAAAAAGGCCCTTTTAAGGGCTATTTGTAATTTAGTGTAGGGTAGGGATTTTTATTATTTTGGGGGGATTTTTTATTTTATTAGGGGGATTAGATTAGATGTAATTAGTTTTACAAACTTGTAATTATTTTATTATTTTCTGTAATTTAGTGTTTGTTTTCGTACTTTAGTTTATTTAATTTAATTGTAATTAATTGTAGTTAGTTTAGGGAATTAATTTAATTAAAGTGTAGTGTTAGGTGTAATTGTAATTTAGGTTAGGGTTTATTTTACAGGTAAATTTGTATTTATTTTAGCTAGGTAGCTATTAAATAGTTAATAACTATTTAATAACTATAGTACCTAGTTAAAATAAATACAAAGTTGCCTGTAATATAAAAATAAACCCTAAGATGGATACAATGTTAATATATTTATTTAAGTGGCGGTGATGTCCGGTCGGCAGATTAGGGGTTAAAAACTTTAGTTAAGTGTTTGCGATGTGGGGGGGGGGCCTCGGTTTAGGGGTTAATAGGTAGTTTATGGGTGTTAGTGTACTTTTTAGCACTTTAGTTAAGAGTTTTATGTTACGGCGTTAGCCCATAAAACTCTTAACTACTGACTTTTAAATGCGGTAGGAGTCTTGACAGGAGAGGCTGTACCGCTCACTTTTTCAAAGACTCGTAATACCGGCATTAGGAAAATCCCATTGAAAAGATAGGATACGCAATTGACGTAAGGGGATTTGCGGTATGCTCGAGTCGCTGAAAAAAAGTGAGCGGTACACCTGTACCTGCCAGACTCGTAATACCAGCGGGCGTTAAAAAGCAGCGTTGGGACCTCTCGACGCTGCTTTTTAACTCTAACGCAAAACTCTTAATCTAGGCGTATGTTTGTTTATTGTTCTGGTCTCAGTTTAATTAATAGACAAATCAAAACTAAAATGATTCAGGTTTTATATGTATTATCCTTTGCCAATAATATAATTCAGAGAGTTATTAAATTGCACACATTGCCCCTGCAAAGTCGTTAACCGCTATTATATATATATATATATATATATATAAAATCAAAAAATATTACTAAAGGACAGCACCCAATTGTATTTAAAATACAGAAAACAAAAATTATGAATAGAGTGCACGGGATAGAAAACGTCCCCTCCAGTGTAAGGGACATATAATCAATACATATACTGTTAAAATCCCCACACTTCAAAAGGAGTAAATGTATCAAAGAAAATGTCTATCAAAATACACTCGGACATTCAAGAAACATATAAAATAATTAAATTATCTATTTACCCAATATACACATAAAGATGCACCCTATCCTAAATTAAAAAGTAATAAGCTCTTTTACCAGCCCTAAAAGGGCTTTTTGCCGGACATTGCCCCAAAGTAATCAGCTATTTTACCTGTAAATAAGAATACAATACCCCCCCCCAACATTACAACCCACATACCCCTACACTAAAACCCATCCGATCCCCCCTTAAAAAAACCTAACACTACCCCCCCTGAAGATCACCCTACATGGAGCCGTGTTCACCCAGCCGGGCACCGATGGGCCAGAAGTGGACATCAGGAGCGGCAGAAGTCTTCATCCGATCGGGGCAGAAGAGGTCCTCCAAGCGGCAGATGTCTTCATCCAAGCGGCATCTTCAATCTTCAATCAACCGGAGCGGAGCGGACCCATCTTGAATCCATCCGACGCGGAGCCATCCTGTTCGTACGATGTCCTAAGGCCGAATGAAGGTTCCTTTAAATGATGTCATCCAAGATGGCGTCCCTCGAATTCTGATTGGCTGATAGGATTCTATCAGCCAATCGGAATTAAGGTAGGAAAAATCTGATTGGCTGATGCAATCAGCCAATCAGATGGAAGTTCAATCCGATTGGCTGATCCAATCAGCCAATCGGATTGACCTCGCATTCTATTGGCTGTTCCGATCAGTAGGGTTTATTTTATAGGTAAGATTAATTTATTTAATGATAGTAAATTTTGTTAGTTTAATTTAAATTATATTTAAATTAGGGGGGTGTTAGGGTTAGGGTTAGACTTAGGTTTAGGGGTTAATAACTTTATTATAGTAACGTCGACATTGGGTGCGGCAGATTAGGGGTTAATAATTGTAGGTAGGTGGCGGCAATGTTAGGGAGAGCAGATTAGGGGTTAATACAATTAATTATAGTGTTTGCGAGGCGGGAGTGCGGCGGTTTACGGGTTAATACATTTATTATAGTGGCGGCGATGTCCGGTCGGCAGATTAGGGGTTAATAAGTGTAGGTAGGTGGCGGCGATGTTGGGGGGGGCAGATTAGGGGGTAATAAATATAATATAGGTGTCGGAGATGTTAGGGGCAGCAGATTAGGGGTTCATAGGTATAATGTAGGTTGCGGCGGTGCCCGGAGCGGCAGATTAGGGATTATAAAAATTTATTATAGGGTTTGCGATGTGGGGGGGCCTCGGTTTAGGGGTTCATAGGTAGTTTATGGGTGTTAGTGTACTTTATTGCACAGTAGTTAAGAGCTTTATGTTCCCGCGTTAGCCCATAAAACTCTTAACTACTGACTTTTTTTTGCGGTTGGAGCCTTGTCGGTAGAGGCTCTACCGCTCACTTCTTCCAAGACTCGTAATACCAGCGTTAGGCAAATCCCATAGAAAAGATAGGATACGCAATTGACGTAAGGGGATCTGCGGTAGCCTCGAGTCGCGGAAAGAAAGTGAGCGGTAGACCCTTTCCTGCCTGACTCTAAATACCAGCGGGCGTTAAAAAGCAGCGTTAGGACCCCTTAACGCTGCTTTTTAACCCTAACGCAGAACTCTAAATCTAGGCGTGTGTTAACAGTTCCTGGTAGCAAAAAAGTAAGCACATTCAGTGTATGCATACAGTGCCTTGATATCTCAGCTTTTCAAGTCACATCCAGCCTGGATTAGTATGCAGAGAGGAAAGAGGCAAAGCAAATAGATGTGTTTCTTTAGTAGTACATGCATGCGGGTGAACCTATTAAAGTCCGGCACTCAAGGACATATGTCCGCTGGATATGTCAGTATAACACAGTACCAGTGGGGCATAAGTAAGCACCTCCGTGTTAGTGTGAGTTGATAGATATAAAGCACTCTGGCATTTAAGGACAGAACCCGCCAGAAATACAAGTGCTCAAGCTCACAAACACTGTACAGGTAGCCCTCAGTTTACGCCGGGGTTAGGTTCCAGAAGGAATGGTTGTAAATCGAAACCGTTGTAAATTGAAACCCAGTTTATAATGTAATTCATTGGGAAATGAGGGAGTTAGGTTCAAGGCCCCTCTCAAAATTGACATAAGTAACACCTAATACATTATTTTTAAAGCTTTGAAATTAAGACTTTAAATGCTAAACAGCATTATAAACCTAATAAAATAATCACACAACAGACTGTATCATCAAACTAAGTTTAATGAACCAAAACATTTTTTTACTTGCATTTTTCAGCAAACAGTTCTCTGCATTGTTAGCATGTTAGATAATATTGGGTCTACACCTATTCTATGCATTTCAATCTTGACTGATAAAGCAGTTAGGCACCCTCACCTCAAGCAGCTGGACAGGAAGATAATAGGGAAGTGCCTGCTAGATCTTGTTCCTTTGAATGCTGCTTGATAGCTAATGTCTGTTCTGTGTACACAGATTAATTTCAGTCTGCTAAACTTACATAACTTTTGCTGCAACACAAGCGGACAGCTCCACCTACTGGCTATTTTAATTAGTGCACTGCTTTTCAATGCTTTTCAATAACAGTCACATGACTGGAAAAAAAGGTTGTTATTCTAAAACGGCGCAAATTGAACCGGCGTAAACCGAGGGCCACTTGTACTCGAGATCTTGTATGCCCCACACTCAAACTGTAATTAGTAACGGTCTCACCCGTAGTCATATCATCTGCTCACAAGGCAATCCAGGACCTCAATCTAGGGTAAGATTAATCTTTGTCAGGAATACCGCATCTGCATTATACCGGCTTCTGACTTCATACTCAGGCGACTTGCATTTTGGCTGTCATCCGCCCTTCCACTTGGCCTGTTTGACATGAATTGCTGTGTTCCTATTGACATCAGTCCAAGACGCCTCTCTAGCGCCATCACCTTAACTTATAAACAGAGGAGAAAAAGGCTTTATTTTCATAAGTGTCCTACTCAAATATACCTATATTCACATTATATTCAACGGAGAGAATATATTATGTAATAGTATCTGCATCATACTCAATTGGAGGATACCGATTCAAGAAATTGAAAAAATTATCTATTCTTTCTATTTTTTTCTAAAAAATAGAAAGAATAGAAAAATAGTTTTAGTTCAAAAGGGCTCTTACTGAAACCCTTCTGTGACGTGAGTCACCAAGATCTGAGGGCCTGTTATGGAACACTCTTTGGGCAGGGGGTACATAGGCTTAAGGATACCCAGAGACTGCATTGAAATTTGGAATTTGATATGCCGTACACCCCATGTTCTTTCATAACTCTGTCTTATGTCCACATCACCCTGTATCCATAGATGCAGAATGGGTACAGGGTGTAAGTGCCCATTGTGGGAGCAATTGTGACTCTATGGGGCCCATTTATCAAAGGGCTTGCGGACCTGATCCGACACTGCGGATCAGGTCCGCAAGACCTCGCTAAATGCGGAGAGCAATACGCTCTCCACATTTAACATTGCACCAGCAGCTCACAAGAGCTGCTGGTGCAACGCCGCCCCCTGCTGACTCGCGGCCAATCGGCCGCCAGCAGGGAGCTGTCAATCAACCCGATCGTATTCGATCGGGTTGATTTCCGGCGGTTCCTGTCCGCCTGCTCTGAGCAGGCGGACAGGGTTATGAAGCAGCGGTCTTTAGACCGCTGCTTCATAACTTGTGTTTCTGGCGAGTCTGAAGACTCGCCAGAAACACGGCCCTTCAAGTTCCATACGGAGCTTGATAAATGGGCCTGTATAAACCAAGGTGGCATAATGGACTTAATATTTAATAAGAGCTGTTTTAATATTTTCTAATAAGAGATGTTTTATTTACACTTCAGATCTGAATGTGTCTCAGGAGTCTGTTTTGGTAACCTGATTAGTGTGTTCCGCTGTGATTATGTTAAAGAGACTGCCCAAGATCAGATTGTCTGAGTAAACTTTCCCCCCAGTTAATTAAGTTGATATGTTAATCTGTTTTTACCTGTGAATAGACAATTATTTATAGTTGTGATGTATTGTTCATGTGTTTATTTTACTGTTTAACCAATTCCCTCTGTATCCTGAAGCTCTGTGACTCTGGACTGCCAGGGTGCATAATTATGTGTGCTGCTGTTCAATAAAGAGTTAATTTTGTGTTCAGAAACCTGAGTGTTGCCTTAGTTCTGTTAACCTCCCTAACTTTAGACTGCGGTCAAAGGGGGATACCAAGAGCTATTGGTCTAGATAAAGGGATGTCAAGGACAAGGGAAGTGTTCTGACGGAGGTACCAAGTCGGGGTACCAGGCGGTCCGTCACACCTTCTCAGAAGGGAAACTTTCTATGCAGCTCTTTTCTTAGCCATACTTTAAAGAGACACCCTATAAAAAGGTGCCCCAAGTGATTTCCCTATTTAATCCATGGGGAACCATGGTGTCCAATTATTTTATCAACTCTGCTTCCTTTTCAAAAAGGATATTTTTGGTCTATTTCCCCCTCTCCTTAGTGGACCTACACTATCTACAACTTGGAATTTAAGCTGACTTTTATTGTGTCACATCACTGTAAAGTTATGGGCAACAGGTGCTTGTGGATCCAGTTTGCCTATAGCCGATTTATGTTGTGTAATCCTTTCTCTAACACATTTGGTGGTTTCTCCTGCATACGCTACCACATAGACACTTAATTATGCATACTACATATTGGGAGTTACATGTAAAGTGACCTCTTATGGGTAACCGTTTTCCCGATCTAGGATGGGTCACAGTGCTAACATGTTGGATTAAGTGGCATTGAGCACAATTGTTACATGGAAATGTACCATTTAGAAGCACTTCCTGACTTATGAAAATAAAGCATTTTTATCCTGTGTATATAAGTTAAGCTATATAATAAACACCTGATGGCTCTAGAGAGGCGTCTTGGACTGTTGAAAATAGGAGCATGGCAATTAATGTCAAACAGGCCAAGAGGAAGGGTGAATGATAGCCCAAAATGTGCGTCGCCTGAGTGTGGCGTCAGACGCTAATCGTGTGAGACTCGAGTAGCAGAACTGGATGTGTGGTCCTTGTGACAGTATGATGCAGATGCGGTATTCCTGACAAAGATTTCTCTTACCTGGATTGAGGTCCTGGATTGTCTTGTGAGCAGATGATATGACTACGGATGAGACTGTTCCTAATTACAGTTTGAGTATGGGGCATACAAGATCTTGAGGAAAGTGTTTGTGAGCCAGAGCACTTGTATTTCTGGCGGGTCCTGTCCTTAAGTGCCAGAGTGCTTTATAGCTATCAACTCACAGTGGATTGCTTACACAGAGGTGCTTACTTATGCCCAACTGGTACTGTATTATACTGGGTTATACAGCAGACATATATCCTTGAGTGCTGAACTTTAATAGGTTCACCCGCATGCATGTACTACTAAAGAAACACATCTATTTGCTTTGCCTCTTTCCTCTCTGCATACTTATCCGGGCTGGATGTGGCTTTAAAAGCTGAGATATCAAGGCACTGTATGTATATATTGAATGTGCTTGCTTTTGTGCTACCAGGAATATTCCGAGATATGAATGTTAGGGTCAGGATTTTGTTTTTTATTCTGAAGGCTATAGGAAGCCAGTGAAGGGATTGGCAGATGCGGAACAACATGTAAGGAAGATCATCCTGGCAGAGGCATTCATTATGAATTGTAAAGGAAATACAAATCAGCTAGAAATACCAGAGAGGATGGAGTTGCAATAGTCAAGGTGTTCCAAATGACTTGTTATACTTACTGCAGAGTATTAAATGGACAGTCAACTCAAAATGTTTTATTGTTTTAAAAGATAGATAATTCCCTTTATTACCCATTCCCTAGTTTTGCACAGAAAACATGGTTATATTAATACACCTTTTTACCTCTGTGATTACCTTGTTTCTAAGCATCTTCTGATGACCCCTGATCACATGACTTTATCTACTGACTTGCATTTAGGCCAACTAGTGTTGTGTTGATAGAATCCACGGTCGTCAGCACAATGTTATCTATATGGCTCACATGAACTAGCTTCCCCTGATGTGAAAAGCAAATACAAAAGCATGTGATCATAGGGCTATCTTTAGGGACTTAGAAACAGACAGAAATTTAGAGGTTTAAATGTTATAAAGTACATGAATATAACCATGTTGGTTGTGCAAAGCTGGGGAGTGGGTAATAAAGGCATTATCAATCCTTTTTAAACAATAACAATTTTTGTGTTGACTGACCCTTTAATGTCATGGGGAATTGTTCTTTCTTGTTAATTTTTGTATTTGAAATAGCTGATTTTGCTCATTAAAACCATTATCTGTTCTTAATGACATGGAGGCAAAGTAATTCAGCACCAGTGTCAAGAGAATGTGCTTGCTGCAGAGTCCACACTCCAGGCCCATAAAGTATATACAAAGTCCAGGAGGCAGCCGCACAATTCAATAATAGTTATTTATTTAGTACATAAGCAAAAATGCAATGTTTCGGACCTATCCAGTCCTTAATCATGCATACAGAAGTGTCTATACAGCTTACTTTTATGCCCATATTTACATCTCCACCCCTATGACATCATGTTATTAGCATAGGTAATCATTCACAGGTAATATGACCATTGGTAATTATACACCAACCCCACACAATATTTTTATCCTTTATATACATATCTTGTGAGAGCAATTGTGACTCTATAAACCAAGGTGGCATAATGGACTTAATATTTAATAAGAGCTGTTTTAATATTTTCTAATAAGAGATGTTTTATTTATACTTCAGATCTGAATGTGTCTCAGGAGTCTGTTTTGGTAACCTGATTAGTGTGTTCCTCTGTGATTATGTTAAAGAGACTGCCCAAAATCAGATTGTCTGAGTAAACCTTTCCCCCCAGTTAATTAAGTTGATATGTTAATCTGTTTTTACCTGTGAATAGACAATTGTTTACAGTTGTGATGTATTGTTCATGTGTTTATTTTACTGTTCAACCAATTCCCTCTGTATCCTGAAGCTCTTTGACTCTGGACTGCCAGGGTGTATAAATATGTGTGCTGCTGTTCAATAAAGAGTTAATTTTGTGTTCAGAAACCTGAGTGTTGCCTCAGTTCTGTTAACCTCCCTAACTTTAGACTGCGGTCCATAAAGTGGTAAACATCTCTAAATATAATATGGCACATGATGAAAATGTAGTGTTAACCAAAGGACTATCTTTTTGCCCTGACAGCAATTGCAATTTCTTTACCTTACAACAGGAACTGTTTACATTTTTTAGGACACCGAAATTAAGATCATTTTTTGCAAATAAGATGAATGTTACACCTAATATCATGTGTAAGGAAAAAGAAATGGGGAACATTTGGTCTGGGATTGATCATTTATCTATCAAATAATTGGGTTTGAGAAAGAAAAGTGATTTTGTACCTTTACATTATGACCCTAGTATTGATGTTTTCTCCAAATTGGTATGTCATGATATTGAGAATTTATGTAAAAATAAACAGCATTATAAAAGTCCTGGCAATAATAACTTCACTACATGTAACAAATTGGCTGTAGAATCTCTATACAAAACAATGAAATTTTACTAAACGAAGCTGACAAGGGTGGATCTGTTGTTATTTTGGACAAGAATTACTATGTGAAAGAAATTGGGCTACAATTAGCCAATAGAGAGGCATATTTACATAAAAATCAAAAGAGAGAGAGAACAGCACTCCATGAGATAGAACAGAAACTGGAATAACTTCCATGCCTGTTCATTTTTATTGAATTCCTCAGGGTGCACGTTCTTTTGGCACACT
The DNA here is from genome assembly GCF_027579735.1 of Bombina bombina. Taxonomy (NCBI): domain Eukaryota; kingdom Metazoa; phylum Chordata; class Amphibia; order Anura; family Bombinatoridae; genus Bombina; species Bombina bombina. Next base: position 31,758,663 of record NC_069509.1, read on the forward strand.
ATGCCCCTTCACAGAGAAAAAATATCCTGTAGCATATCAGTCTGACCCTGCCCAATGACAGTCCAGCGCCGAAATACCAGGCAATTCTTCTCTGACCAAGGGAAGCAACAACCCCAGACGATAGTTTCGGCCTCCTATGGGCCTCGTCAGTGAGGTGCAGTTGTATCTCTCTAAGGGCAAGTGTGCATGGAGTCCACGTCTGGTTCTCTCTCTTTCGAGAGGTATATTTACCCTTAAGTAGTAATCCATTGCCCAAGATACAACGTGAAATTGAACTGTGTATCTCACAATCCCTAAAGAGGGGGTTAATCACTAATGAGACAGCACAGTTTTTAACAGTAACCAATTCCAGAATTCCTATCTTTTATACTCTGTATAAGGTGCACAAAAATGTCAGAGAACCCCCTGTGAGACCAATTGTCTCAGTGATAGGGTCAATTTTTTCCAATATTGCAATTTACCTGGATAAGATCCTAAGACCAGTTGTAGAGGAATCAAATTCTTTTATTAAAGACTAGCCCTAAAGCCCATTCACACGGGACATTTTTGCAGTACAGCGGTCCCACTCCTTGCTCTCTCTCCCCCCCTCTCTTTTGCTCTCTCTCCCCCCTCTCTTTTGCTTTCTCTCTCCCCCTCTCTTTTGCATCCCCCCCCCTCTCTTTTGCTCTCTCTCTCGCTCCACATCTCTTTTACTCTCTCTCCCCCCTCTCTTTTGCTCTCTCTCCCCTCTCTTTTCCCTGTTTCCCCTCTCTTTTGCTCCCTCTCTCCCCCCCTCTCTTTTGCTTTCTCTCCCCCTCTCTTTTGCTCTCTCTCTCCCTCTTCTCTTTTGTGCTCTCTCTATCCCCCCTCTCTTTTTGCGCTTTCTCTCCCCCTCTCTTTTGTACTCTCTCTCCCTCCTCTCTTTTGTGCTCTTCCTCCCCCCTCTGTTTTGCACTCTCTCTCACCCCCTCTCTTTTGCGCTTTGTCTATCCCCCTCTCTTTTGGGCTCTCTCTCTCCCCCTCTCTTTTGCTCTCTCTCTCCCCCCTCTCTTTTGCTCTCTCTCTCCCCCCTCTCTTTTGCTCTCTCTCTCCCCCTCTCTTCTGCTCTCTCTCTCCCCCTCTCTTTTGCTCCCTCTCTCCCCCTCTCTTTTGCTCTCTCTCTCCCCCTCTCTTTTGCTCTCTCTATCCCCCTCTCTTTTGCTCCCTCTCTCCCCCTCTCTTTTGCTCCCTCTCTCCCCCTCTCTTTTGCTCTCTCTATCCCCCTCTCTTTTTGCGCTTTCTCTCCCCCCTCTCTTTTGCACTCTCTCTCCTCCCTCTCTTTTGCGCTTTCTTCATCCCCCCTCTCTTTTGCACTCTCTCTCTAACCCCTCTCTTTTGCGCTCTTTCTCTAACCCCTCTCTTTTGCGCTCTCTCTCTCCCCTCTCTTTTGCTCTCTCCCTCCCCCTCTCTTTTGCTCTCTCTCCCCTCTCTTTTGCTCTTTCCCCTCTCTTTTGCTCCCTCCCCTCTCTTTTGCTCCCTCTCTCCCCCCTCTCTTTTGCGCTCTCTCTCCCCCCTCTCTTTTTGCGCTTTCTCTCCCCCCTCTCTTTTGCACTCTCTCTCCCCCCTCTCTTTTGTGCTCTTTCTCCCCCCTCTCTTTAGCACTCTCTCTCACCCCCTCTCTTTTGCGCTTTGTCTATCCCCCTCTGTTTTGCGCTCTCTCCCCCTCTCTTTTGCTCTCTCTCTCCCCCCTCTCTTTTGCGCTCTCTCTCCCCCTCTCTTTTGCTCTCTCTCCCCTCTCTTTTGCTCTCTCTCCCCTCTCTTTTGCTCTTTCCCCTCTCTTTTGCTCCCTCCCCTCTCTTTTGCTCCCTCTCTCCCCCCTCTCTTTTGCTCTCTTTCTCTCCCCCCTCTCTTTTGCTCTCTCTATCCCCCCTCTCTTTGTGCGCTTTCTCTCCCCCCTCTCTTTTGCACTCTCTCTCCCCCCTCTCTTTTGTGCTCTTTCTCCCCCCTCTCTTTAGCACTCTCGCTGACCCCCTCTCTTTTGCGCTTTGTCTATCCCCCTCTATTTTGCGCTCTCTCTCCCCCTCTCTTTTGCTCTTTCCCCTCTCTTTTGCGCTCTCTCTCTCCCCCCTCTCTTTTGCGCTCTCTCTCTTCCCCCTCTTTTTTGCACTCTCTCTCCCCCCTCTCTTTTGTGCTCGTTCTCACCCCCTCTCTTTTGAGCTCTCTCTCCTCCCTCTCTCTTGCGCTTTCTCTATCCCCCCTCTCTTTTGCGCTCTCTCTCTAACCCCTCTCTTTTGCTCTCTCTCCCCCCTCTCTTTTGCTCTCTCTCCCCTCTCTTTTGCTCTCTCTCTCCCTTCTCTTTTGCTCTCTCTCCCCTCTCTCTTTTGCTCTCTCTCCCCCTCTCTACCCCCCCTCTCTTTTGCTCTCTTCCCCTTCTCTCTCTCTCTCTCTCTCTCCCTCTCTCTCTCTTGCTCTCTCTCCCCCTCTTTTGCTCTCTCTCCCCCTCTCTTTTGCTCTCCCCCTCTCTTTTGCTCTCTCTCCCCCTCTCTCTCTCCCCCCTCTCTTTTGCTCTCTCTCCCCCTTTTCTTTTTCCCTCTCTCCCCCCTCTCTTTTGCTCTCTCTCCCTCCTCTCTTTTGCGCTCTCTCTCTCCCCCTCTTTTGCTCTCTCTCTCCCCCCTCTCTCTCTCTTTCTCTACCCCCTCTCTCTCCCCCCTCTCTTGTGCTCTCTCTCCCCCTCGTTTGCTCTCTCTCTCTCCCCCTTTCTTTTTCTCTCTCTCCCCCCACTCTCTCTCTCCCCCTTTCTTTTTCTCTCTCTCCCCCCACTCTCTCTCTCCCCCTCTCTCTCTCTCCCCCTCTCTTTTGTTCTCTCTCCCCCCTTTCATTTGTGCTCTCTCCCCCCTCTCTTTTTTTTCTCTCTCTTCCCCTTCTCTTTTGCGCTCTCTCCCCCCTCTCTTTTGCTCTCTCTCCCCCCTCTCTTTTTCTTTCTCCCCCTCTCTTTTGCTCTCTCTCTCCCCCCTCTCTTTTGCTCTCTCTCTCTTTACCCCTGTATTTTTCTCTCTCCCCCTCTCTTTTGCTCTCTCTTCCCTCTCTTTTGCTCTTTTCCCTCTATTTTGCTCTCTCTCCCCTCTCTTTTGCTCTCTCTCCCCTCTCTTTTGCTCTTTCCCCTCTCTTTTGCTCTCTCTCCCTCTCTTTTGCTCTTTCCCATCTCTTTTGATCTGTCTCTCTCGCATGCGCACGACCACGCACGTCCCCCTGCCACACCAGGTCCCGCCTACGCCACACTTGTTCCTGCCCATGCCGCGCTCGGCCACGGCCACTCACTTCCGGCCCCACCCACCGTTGTCACGTCGCGGACAGCAGATCAGGTAGACTCTAATGCCAGGTGTGTTTGTCCTTGCGCAGTCTGCGCATGACAGCTTCAGACAAACACACTTGGCCTTTTATATTATAGGATACTAATGATTTCCTGGGAAAATTGCAATCATTGGACCTACCTTCTGGAAAATATATTATTTTTAGTTTGGATGTTTCAAGCCTTTTCACATCCATACCTCATTCCAGTGGGACAGGAGCGGTGGAATATACATTGACCCAGTCTGAGACATATGGTCAACAAGACATTGATTTCATTTTAAGACTCCTTGAGATTGTTTTACACTGTAATTTCTTTCTTTTTCAAGATCAATATTTTTTACAATTGCAGGGAGCTGCAATGGGTTCCAATGTCGTTCAAACCTATACCAATATATTCATGAATATTTTTAAAGAACATTCGCCTAGATTTAGAGTTTTGCGGCCAAAGGGGTGCTTTAGCTACGCGTGGTTTTTTCCCCCCGCACCTTTTAAATAACGCTGGTATTTAGAGTTCTCTGAAGGGCTGCGTTAGGCTCCAAAAAGGGAGCGTAGAGGCATATTTACCGCCACTTCAACTCTCAATACCAGCATTGCTTACGGTAGCGGCTAGCTGGAAAAACGTGCTCGTGTACGATTCCCCCATAGGAAACAATGGAGCAGTTTGGGCTCAAAAAAAACCTAACACCTGCAAAAAAGCAGCGTTAAGCTCCTAACGCAGCCCCATTGTTTCCTATGGGGAAACAGTTTCTAAGTCTGCACCTAACACCCTAAAATGTACCCCGAGTCTAAACACCCCTAACCTTACACTTAGTAACCCCTAATCTGCCACCCCCGCTATCGCTGACCCCTGCATTTTATTATTAACCCCTAATCTGCTGCTCCGGACACCGCCGCAACCTACATTATACCTATGTACCCCTAATCTGCTGCCCACAACATTGCCGACCCCAATATTATATTTATTAACCCCTAATCTGCCGCCCCAACGTCGCAGCTACCTTACCTAATTTATTAACCCCTAATCTGCCAACCGGACCTCGCCGCCACTCTAATAAATGTATTAACCCCTAAACCGCCGCACTCCTGCCTCGCAAACCCTATAATAAATAGTATTAACCCCTAATCTGCCCTCCCTAACATCGGCGACACCTAACTTCAAGTATTAACCCCTAATCTGCCAACCGGACCTCGCCGCTACTCTAATAAATGTATTAACCCCTAAAGCTAAGTCTAACCCTAACCCTAACACCCCCCTAAGTTAAATATAATTTTTATCTAGCGAAATAAATTTAATCTTATTAACTAAAGTATTCCTATTTAAAACTAAATACTTACCTGTAAAATAAACCCTAATATAGCTACAATATAACGAATAATTATATTGTAGCTATTTTAGGATTTATATTTATTTTACAGGCAACTTTGTATTTATTTTAACTAGATACAATAGCTATTAAATAGTTATTAACTATTTAATAGCTACCTAGTTAAAATAATTACAAAATTACCTGTAAAATAAATCCTAACCTAAGTTACAATTAAACCTAACACTACACTATCAATAAATAAATTAACTAAACTACCTACAATTACCTACAATTAAATCAACTAAACTAAATTACAAAAAAAAAAAAACACTAAATTACAACAGCCAATAGAATGCGAGCTCAATCTGATTGGCTGATTGGATCAGCCAATCCGATTGAACTTGAATCTGATTGGCTGATTTAATCAGCCAATCAGATTTTTCCTACCTTAATTCCGATTGGCTGATAGAATCCTAACAGCCAATCGAAATTCGAGGGACGCCATCTTGGATGACATCATTTAAAGGAACCTTCATTCGGTGTTAGGACGTCGGAAGAAGAGGATGGATCTGCGCCGGCTGCTTCAAGATGGACCCGCTCGGCTCCGGATGGAAGAAGATAGAAGATGCCGCCTGGATGAATACTTCGGACCCTCTGGAGGACCTCTTCTGGCCGGATAGGATGAAGACTTCGGACCCTCTTCTGGACGGATCGGATGGTACCCGGCTGGGTGAAGACAAGGTAGGAAGATCTTCAGGGGCTTAGTTTTAGGTTTTTTAAGGGGGGTTTGGGTGGGTTAGATTAGGGGTATGTGGGTGGTGGGTTGTAATGTTGGGGGGGGTATTGTATGGGTTTTTTTACAGGCAAAAGAGCTGATTTCTTTGGGGCATGCCCTGCAAAAAGCCCTTTTAAGGGCTGGTAAGGTAATAGAGCTGTTAACTATTTTAATTTAGATTAGGGTAGGGAATTTTTTTATTTTGGGGGGCTTTGTTATTTTAATAGGGGGCTTAGAGTAGGTGTAATTAGCTTAAAATTCTTGTAAATTTTTTTGTTGTAATTTAGTGGGGGTTTTTTGTAATTTAGTTTAGTCGATTTAATTGTAGGTAATTGTAGGTAGTTTAGTTAATTTATTTATTGATAGTGTAGTGTTAAGTTTAATTGTAACTTAGGTTAGGATTTATTTTACAGGTAATTTTGTCATTATTTTAACTAGGTGCTATTAAATAGTTAATAACTATTTAATAGCTATTGTACCTAGTTAAAATAAATACAAAGTTGCCTGTAAAATAAATATAAATCCTAAAATAGCTACAATATAATTATTCATTATATTGTAGCTATATTAGGGTTTATTTTACAGGTAAGTATTTAGTTTTAAATAGGAATACTTTAGTTAATAAGATTTAATTTATTTCGTTAGATAAAAATTATATTTAACTTAGGGGGGTGTTAGGGTTAGGGTTAGACTTAGCTTTAGGGGTTAATACATTTATTAGCGTAGCGGCGAGGTCCGGTCGGCAGATTAGGGGTTAATACTTGAAGTTAGGTGTCGCCGATGTTAGGGAGGGCAGATTAGGGGTTAATACTATTTATTATAGGGTTTGCGAGGCAGGAGTGCGGCGGTTTAGGGGTTAATACATTTATTAGAGTGGCGGCGAGGTCCGGTCAGCAGATTAGGGGTTAATAAGTGTATGTAAGGTAGCAGCGACGTTGGGGGGGCAGTTTAGGGGTTAATAAATATTATGTAGGTGTCGGCGATGTTAGGGGCAGCAGATTAGGGGTACATAGGGATAATGTAGGTGGCGGCGGTGTGCGGTCGGCAGATTAGGGGTTAAAACATTTTTATTAGAGTGGCGGCGATGTGGGGGGCCTCCCTTTAGGGGTACATAGGTGGTTTATGGGCGTTAGTGTACTTTATAGCACAGTAGTTAAGAGCTTTATAAACCGGCGTTAGCCCAGAAAGCTCTTAACTACTGACTTTTTTCTGCGGCTGGAGTCTTGTCGGTAGAGGGTCTACCGCTCACTTCAGCCAAGACTTTAAATTCCCGGCGTTAGGAAGATCCCATTGAAAAGATAGGATACGCAATTGGCGTAAGGGGATCTGCGGTATGGAAAAGTTGCGGCTGGAAAGTGAGCGTTAGACCCTTTCCTGGCTGACTCTAAATACCAGCGGGCGGTAAAAAGCAGCGTTAGGACCCCTTAACGCTGCTTTTGACGGCTAACGCAGAACTCTAAATCTAGGCGATTATGTTTAAGAAAATCCGCTGTTTATTCAATATGGCGCCACATGGTGGCGCTATATTGATGATATTTTTGGCATATGGTTGGGCGACATTGGGACCTGATTAGACTTTGTTTCCTCTCTCAATAATGCGACAAAACAGATTAAATTTACAATTGAATACAGTGAGGATACAATCAATTTTTTAGACACTACTGTATATAAAGAAAATGGGAATCTACAGACAGATCTATATAGAAAGACAATTGACCGTAACAATTTATTACACTATAGTAGTGCACATCTTATCACATTAAAAAACTTGTTACCCAGGAGTCAATTACTCAGCGTTAAAGGGCCACTGTAAGTAAATATTTTATATGCCTGTTACTAACTAACTACCCCAAATACGCTTTTAATCAATAGCATTTCATTAACATATCTCTACCGTATATCAAAATCTTGTCTGCAAATTTAATTGTTTTCCAAACCCACTCCGTGGGTATCCTTTGCTGTGTACCAATCCGTTTACAATACCTAGGTTTCAAAATGGCGCTTTTGAACATGCAGTGCTGAAAATAGTGGGCAGGATAACGTGACATCATCGGCGAATAAAAGATATAACTTTTAGAACGTTATGAAACTTCGTTTTGGAGAAAATATAGGTCAGTAGGTTTTAATTAATGTTTATTAACTTTAATATGTTAGTTGTTTAGCTTAAAAATTATAACAGAAAGTAATCCTTTAAGAGAATTGTAACTGATAAGAATCTAGTCAGTAATAGATTGGAGGAAATTTCTAAACTGTTTAGAGAGAGAGGATACCCGGATAAACTGATTGAAAGAGAAAAGGAATCAATACTACAAATACCTGGAAGTGATCAAACACAAAGTAATGTAAAGAAAAAAGCAAATAAAGACAGGGTAGTATTTGTAACTCAATACGATAGACAGAGTAGAGAGATTGCACACATTATTCAGAAACACTGGAATATCCTGAAAACTAGTAACCTTGAGATAGTGGAGTTTCAAAACCCACCAATGACAGCGTTTAAAAGAACAAGGAATATCAGGGCCCAATTGGTTAGATCTGATTTAGGGTTAAATAAAAAAAGTAGACAAACATATAAAGGTTCTAATAGAAACGTCTGTTTTCCCTTTCTGGGATGTTGCAATTGCCATAATCTATATAAAGGCTGTAGCTTCTGTCATCTCCGCACAGGCAAGAAAATTATGATGAATGGATTTTTTTACATACAACACAGATTATGCAGTTTATGTTTTAAAATGTCTGTGTGCTAGATTTTACATAAGAGAAATTATTATTATTATTATTATTCTTTATTTATAAAACGCCAACAGATTCCGCAGCGCTGTTCATAGGTAACAAAGATAAAAGGACAGTACAATATGAGACACCAGACAAAATTTAACAAACAAATACAGGAGGAATTGGGAGCCCTGTTCCCGTGGGAACTTACAATCTAAATGGGTAGGAGGGTGAGAAACAGGAGGTGGGGACTGCAAAGGTGGGAATGATGTTAGTGGGAAGTTAGATGAGGGCAACTATTAGGCAAGTGGAATTCATTAGTTACTGATTTGGGGATAGGCTTCCCTGAACAAGAAGGTCTTTAGGGAGCGTTTAAAGGAGGAGAGGTTGGGGGAAAGTCTGACAGCTCGAGGAAGTGCGTTCCAGAGGGTTGGTGCCGCACGAGAGAAGTCCTGTAGTCTAGCATGAGAGGAGGTGATGGTAGAAGAGGCAAGGAGTAGATCATTGTTGGATCTTAGGGGACGGGCTGGAGTATATTTGTTTATGAGTGAGGACAGGTATGGGGCGCTGCATTGGTAAGGACTTTGTAGGTCAGAGTGAGAATTTTGAATTTAATTCTGCTGTGAATGGGGAGCCAGTGAAGGGACTCACAGAGGGGTGCGGCAGATACAGAGCGTGACCAGGAGGGTCCGGGATAGGATCACGGAGCATAAGTCCAACGTTAGAACTGCTTATGAGAAATCGCCTGTTGCTTGTCATTTTAACCCCTTAATGACCACAGCACTTTTCCATTTTCTGTCCGTTTGGAACCAAGGCTATTTTTACATTTTTGCGGTGTTTGTGTTAAGCTGTAATTTTCCTCTTACTCATTTACTGTACCCACACATATTATATAGCGTTTTTCTCACCATTAAATGGACTTTCTAAAGATATGATTATTTTCATCACATCTTATAATTTACTATAAAATAAATTATAAAATATGAGGAACAAATGGAAAAAAACACACTTTTTCTAACTTTGACCCCCAAAATATGTTACACATCTGCAACCACCAAAAAACACCCATGCTAAATAGTTTCTAAATTTTTTCATGAGTTTAGAAATACCCAATGTTTACATCTTCTTTGCTTTTTTTGCAAGTTATAGGGCAATAAATACAAGTAGCACTTTGCTATTTCCAAACCACTTTTTTTCAAAATTAGCGCTAGTTACATTGGAACACTGATATCGTTCAGGAATCCCTGAATATCCCTTGACATGTATATATTTTGTTTTAAAAGACATCCCAAAGTATTGATCTAGGCCCATTTTGGTATATTTCATGCCACCATTTCACCGCCAAATGCGATCAAATAAAAAAAATCGTTCACTTTTTTACAAATTTTTTCACAAACTTTAGGTTTCTCACTGAAATTATTTACAAACAACTTGTGCAATTATGGCATAAATGGTTGTAAATGCTTATCTGGGATCCCCTTTGTTCAGAAATAGCAGACATATATGGCTTTGGCGTTGTTTTTTGGTAATTAGAAGGCCTCTAAATGCCACTGCGCACCATATGTGTATTATGCCCAGCAGTGAAGGGGTTAATTAGGGAGCATGTAGGGAGCTTCTAGGGTTAATTTTGGCTTTAGTGTAGTGTAGTAGACAACCCCAAGTATTGATCTAGGCCCATCTTGGTATATTTCATGCCACCATTTCACCGCCAAATGTGATCAAATTAAAAAAAACGTTACATTTTTCACAATTTTAGGTTTCTCACTGAAATTATTTACAAACAGCTTGTGCAATTATGGGACAAATGGTTTTAAATGCTTCTCTGGGATCCCCTTTCTTCAGAAATAGCAGACATATATGGCTTTGGCATTGTTTTTTGGTAATTAGAAGGCCGCTAAAAGCCGCTACGCACCACACGTGTATTATGCCCAGCAGTGAAGGGGTTAATTAGGAAGCTTGTAGGGTTAATTTTAACTTTTGTGTAGTGTAGTAGACAACCCAAAGTATTGATCTAGGCCCATTTTGGTATATTTTATGCCACCATTTTACCCGCCAAATGCGATCAAATAAAAAAAATTGTTCCCTTTTTCACAAACTTTTTCACAAACTTCAGGTTTCTCACTGAAATTATTTACAAACAACGTGTGCAATTATGGCACAAATGGTTGTAAATGCTTCTCCTGGATCCCCTTTCTTCAGAAATAGCAGACATATATGGCTTTGGTGTTGCTTTTTGGTAATTAGAAGACCGCTAAATGCTGCTGTGCATCAAACGTGTATTATGTCTAGCAGTGAAGGGGTTAATTAGGTAGCTTGTAGGGAGCTTGCAGGGTTAATTTTAGCTTTAGTGTAGAGATCAGCCTCCCACCTGACACATCAGACCCCCTGATCCCTCCCAAACAGCTCTCTTCCCTCCCCCACCCCACAATTGTCCCCGCCATCTTAAGTACTGGCAGAAAGTCTGCCAGTACTAAAATAAAAGCTATCTTTTTTTTTTTCAACATATTTGCATATGCTGCTGTGTAGAATCCCCCCTTAGCCCCCAACCTCCCTGATCCCCCCCCCCAAACAGCTCTCTATTGTCTGCCAGTACCCAGTTTACAATAAAATCATTTTTTTTGTCCATAGTATAGCTCCCCCCCCCAAAGATCAACCCCCCACCCTCTCCCAGATCCCTTAGTTATTCTTTAAAAACTATTCCCTCACCCCTTTCTCCCACTTTTACATTTTTGCCGTAGTGTAGCTGTTCCCACCCGCTCCCTCCCCGTGCACGCCCCCCCGTGCGTGCCCCCGTCGATCCCGGCCCCCTCCACATCACACAGCCCATCAATGGCCGCCCACCCGCCTCCCGCTTCTGCTCCCACCCACCAACGATACTGGCCATCGATGTCCGGTGCAGAGAGGGCCACAGTTTGAGCCATTCCGCAAACTGAGACCAGTTGTTATAGATTTTGCGAAACAAAAATGTTTCACAAAACTCATATCTAAAATGTTACAAAGTACGCTAACACCCATAAACTACCTATTAACCCCTAAACCGATATCCTCTGGCATCGCAAATACTACATTATACCTATTAACCCCTAATCTGCCACCCACCCACATCGCCAACACTAAATAAATCTATTAACCCCTAAACCGCCAGCCCCCCGCATCGTAACTAATAAACTAAACATATTAACCTCTAAACCGCCGGCCTCCCACATTGCAAAACACTAAATTAAACTATTAACCTTAAACTCTAACATCCATCCTCATCCCATTAACCAATTTGAAAATGTCAGCCAATAGGAATGCAAGGTACCCCATTTTTAAACGGGTGCCTTGCATTCAAGCTTCAGTGTACGGCGGTGATCCTATGAAGAGGACGCTCCACACTGGATGTTATCACCGGTCCTGGACAGCTCCGCGCCACCGGGATGAAGAAAGACGATGCCCCTGTGATGGATGAATACATCACCGCCTGGATGAAGACTTCTCGCCGCCTGGATGAAGATGGATTACTGGACTTCAGGAACTGTGAGTAGATTTTCAGGGGTTAGTGTTATTTTTTTTGTTTTTTTTCTGGGTGGGTTTTTTATTAAGATTAGGGATGGGCAGTAAGAGCTGAATGCCCTTTTAAGCGCAGTAAAAGAGCTGAATGGGGTTTGGTTGGGTGGGGGGTTTAGTTTTAGGGGGGAATTAGTAATTTTTTTGTAGGTAAAAGAGCTGTTAAACTTAGGGCAATGCCCTACAAAAGGCCCTTTTAAGGGCTATTGGTAGTTTAGTGTTAGGTTAGGGGGTGTTTTTATTTGGGGGGGCTTTTTATTTTCATATGGGTATTGGATTAGGTGTAATTGTTATTATTTTGGATAATTTTGTTTTTTATTCTTTGTAATCAGAGTTTTTTTATTTTTCGTAATTTTAGCGTTTATTTTTTTTAAAAAATTGTTTCATAGTATTAGGTTAATTTAAATTTGTAATTTAGGTTTTTTATTTTTTCGTAGCGTTAGGTATTTTTAACCCCTTAATGACCGGACCATTTTTCAATTTTCTTACCCTTAATGACAATGGCTATTTTTACATTTCTGCAGTGTTTGTGTTTAGCTGTAATTTTCCTCTTACTCATTTACTGTACCCATACATATTATATACCGTTTTTCTCGCCATTAAATGGACTTTCTAAGGATACCATTATTTTCATCATATCTTATAATTTCCTATAAAAAAAAATATAAAATATGAGGAAAAAATTGAAAAAAACACACTTTTTCTAACTTTGACCCCCAAAATCTGTTACACATCTACAATCACCAAAAAACACCTATGCTAAATAGTTTCTAAATTTTGTCCTGAGTTTAGAAATACCCAATGTTTACATGTTCTTTACTTTTTTTGCAAGTTATAGGGCCATAAATACAAGTAGCACTTTGCTATTTCCAAACAACTTTTTTTCAAAATGAGCTCTAGTTACATTGGAACCCTGATATCTGTCAGGAATACCTGAATATCCCTTGACATGTATATATTTTTTTTTAGAAGACAACCCAAAGTATTGATCTAGGCCCATTTTGGTATATTTCATGCCACCATTTCACCGCCAAATGTCATCAAATAAAAAAAAAAGTTCACTTTTTCACAAATTTTGTCACAAACTTTAGGTTTCCCACTGAAATTATTTACAAACAGCTTCTGCAATTAAGGCACAAATGGTTGTAAATGCTTCTTTGGGATCCCCTTTGTTCAGAAATAGCAGACTTATATGGCTTTGTGGTTGCTTTTTGGTAAGTAGAAGGCCGCTAAATGCTGCTGCGCACCACACGTAAATTATGCCCAGCAGTTAAGGGGTTAAATTAGGTAGCTTGTAGGGAGCTTGCAGGGTTAATTTTAGCTTTAGGGTAGAGATCAGCCTCCCACCTGACACATCCCACCCCCTGATCCCTCCCAAACAGTTCTCTTCCCTCCCCCACCCCACAATTGTCCCCGCCATCTTAAGTACTGGCAGAAAGTCTGCCAGTACTAAATAAAAGGAGTTTTTATTTTTTTTAATAAAAAAAAATAAAATGTTTTAGCTGTGATGGACTCCTGCCTTAGCCCCAACCTCCATGATCCCCCCCCCCAGCAATCTAACCCTCTCCCCTACCTAATTGCCGCCATCTTGGGTACTGGCAGCTGTCTGCCAGTACCCAATTTGCCCCCCAAAAAAGTGTTTTTAATTATTATTTTTTATTACTAATTTATTTTTTTCTGTAGTGTAGCAGCCCCCCACAATACCCCAACCCCCTCCCCCTCCCAGATCCTCATATATATATATTTCCCCCCCTCTTCCCACTCATTGGTGTCAGTGTGTTTAGGTGATCGCGGGCGTGCGCGCGCACGCGCGCACCCGCACGCTCCCGGCACCCGGCGTGCACATTGCACTAACAGGAGCCGGATGCCGGGTAGCGATGGGCCGCCCACCCGCCTCCCTGTTGCGCTCCCACCCACCAACGAACCGGCCGCATCGCTACCGGTGCAGAGAGGGCCACAGAGTGGCTCTCTCTGCATCGGATGCTTTCTAAGGGTATTGCAGGATGCCTCAATATCGAGGCATCACTGCAATACCCTGAGAGCTGCTGGAAGCGATTGCGATCGCTTCCAGCACTCTCTTAGACAAGTGACGTACCAGGTACGTCCATTGTCACTAACTGCAAGTTTTTGCAGGACGTACCTGGTACGTCACTTGTCATTAAGGGGTTAATCATGTAATTTCAGATTTTTAATTTATAGTTTATTTTATTTTATTAGAATAGTTATATTAGGTTAATTTATAGTTTAAGATTAGTATTTTTTTTTTTCACAGGTAAGTTTTTATTTATTGTAAGATAGTTATATTGTAACTTTCAATTTAAAGTTAGTGGGGTGTTAGGATTAGGGGTTAATAGTTTAATTTAGTGTTTTGCGATGTGGGGGGCCAGGGGTTTAGGGGTTAATATGTTTATTTAGTGTCAGCGATGTCAGAGGGCAGTGGTTTAGGAGTTAATAGCTTTAATAAGTTTCGGGGATTTCGGGGGCGGCGGATTGGGGGTGTTTAGACTAGGGGTTTATGTTAGTGTGTTAGGTTTAAACTTAACTTTTATTTTCGCCATAGACATCAATGCAGATTGCGTTACGGCGATCTCCATTCTTCGATCGCATGTGTTAGTTTTTTTCTAACACTTTCTCTCCATTGATGTCTATGGAGTAAAGCGTGCACGAGCACGTAAAGTCAGCCCTTAGCTTTTGTGCGGTATGGAGCTTATCGCACCATAACGCTCAGCACAAGGAGGTTTTTCAGTAACTTGTAATGGCATCGCTATGTAAAGGGTGATAAAGCTAATTTTTATTTATGCACCCTGTTTAGCGCAAAACTCCTAATCTAGGTGATAGCTTTTTTCTACAGAGAAAAATACCAGTTAAAAACTAAAATACAACAGCTTTGTAAAGTGCAGAAAAGTATTGTAGTTAACATTAATGGCTGGCCAAAAAAATTTGCAGGCATACCTCGTTTTATTGCGCTTCACAGATATTGCTCTTTTTACAAATTGAAGGTTTGTGGTGACCCTGTGTCGAGCAAATCTATCGGAGCCATTTTTCCAACATATATATTATTATTATTATCGGTTATTTGTAGAGCGCCAACAGATTCCGCAGCGCTAATATATATACATATAAACACATAAATACACACAAATACATATACATACGAGATATTTAAAAGGCGTCCATCGCGATGTTGAGAAAGCCGGTGAAATATTCAAAAGTGCCGACATTACTGTTTAAAGGCAGCATCTCCAAAAGGCGTTTTACTATACATTGCATATAATGCAAATATGGAAATCTTGAACACGCTTTTGTGTTTTTAATATTGTACAATAGGAAAATCATGAACAAGCATTAGAGGTCTGTCGATATTTTGAATATCGGGGCCTCATTGTCTTCCTATGAAACAAAGAGAACAAGAAACAGATACATCCATAATGTGATGCATGACGTGAGTAGAAACGTTTGCTGAATTATATTGAAAGCAGAATCATGCTATGGATGTTTCTGTTACTTGTTCTCTTCGTGGTTGATCCTGATTGGAATTCCCAATAAAGATTGAATTGGACTCCTCATTAAGAACTTTATGTTAAAATCTTTTTTATTTCAAGATTTTGTTCAATCAAAACTTTACAATCAATAAGTAAAATGCACATACTTTACATCTCCCTTCAATTTTATACATCTTGTTAATAAGGTCAAGTAAGGTGAGACCTAATCGCCAAGTGAGGTTGATTTTCCACTCACTGTCCAAATTATAGATTCCAGTATCCAGAAGGAATTTCTTGTGTCCAGTGAGGAGATTTAGAAGATAATTGTGCCTGTCACTTGAATAATCTTCAACGTACTTATTATCAGATTACGATTATAAGTTGATCATGAAACAACTAAATTAACTAGATACATGGTAATAATAAAAAAAGAAAGAAGGTAAAAAAACACAAAAGAAAAAAAAAATTAAACAAATGTAAAAACAAATAAATGAGATACCAAAAGTTCCATGATGTCCCTGTTGAGTTGGTGAAAAAGACTCCGTCTGTTAGTGTTGACATAACTACCTGATATCCCCTTTAAGATCCAATAGAACCACATTTTGTCAAATAGTAATTTTGTGTCTAAGATCCTAGCTGCGGATTCATACATTTTATATGTTAAAGATATCTTATTTTTAATCTCTGCCCATGTAGGTGCGTTTGTTTCCAATATTTTGCTATGCAAGTTCTGGTGACAGTGCACACTATTCTTATAAAGGCATTAATATGTTTGTTATATTTGCGTATTGGTTCGTGCAAGAGGGTTTGGGATATAAATACCTGTATCTGTTCATCTAGTATGTCGCTAAGTAGGGAGGATACGTTTTCCCAGATAGGTTTAACCTGATCACAATCCCACCACATATGGCAATAGGAGCCTACAACTCCGCATCCTCTGTAGCATAAACTATTATTAGTGGGGGACATATGTGAGGTTTTTAAGGGTGTTAGGTACCATCTAAACATGCTTTTAATTGTGCTTTCTCTCAGGTCAGCACTCATGAGTCCTCATTAAGGACTTTAACATTTCTGTTTCCAATCCTTGGTTTGTATAACACATTATTAATGGTTTGATATAATCACTATTATTGGTTTGGTATAATCATATTTATATTATATTCACTTCTGTTTTTTGTTTGCACATGTGGCTACATTTTTAATTCCATCACATATTTTGGTATAATGTAATCATATCCCCTCTGAGATCCCTCTTTTCCAATGTAAATAATTGCACATTTTCCAGCCTTTCATCACAATGAAAATATTCTTTTCTCCTTATCAATTCTATCGCCCTCCTCCATATTTTTCCGGCTATATAATATCCTTTTTAAAAATGTGTGCCCAAGATTGTCTTTTCATTGCTAATAAGGCTAAATTCAGTATTCATCACATGGAATTACACCCATTGTTTATACTTGACAGTACCTTACTGGCATTTGAGACTGCTGACTGATATTGCATCTTGTTGCTACATTTGTTATCTACAAAATATTTAAGTCCTTCTCATTTAGGTCTGATGATAAAAGATTCTCCTGCTTGGAGAGACATTGTAGTGGAGACTTCACACAGGCTGAACTCAATGAATGCTAAAAGAAAAAGGACGGAACCCTCCAGAATTGCATGATCTCTCACAAGATTCTAGAAAGGTAGATTTCTTTCCAATGGCATGGAGAGTCCACAAATCCATTCAATTAATAGTGGGAATTCAACTCCTGGCCACCAGGTGGAGGCAAAGAACAATCAATTATAAAAGCAAAAATGTTCAGATTTACCTTGCCGTTCACAGCGACACCCTCGGTGCGGTCCTCCGTTCAGCACCTGTAATATAGACGTGGGATTCATCTCACCTCTCTTCCCAGTGTATACTTTCTGCCTTAGAGCAACCTGTTAACAAGGGTTTTGAGGAAATTATCTCCACCCAGGTACCCTCCAGCTCTCTCTCTCTCTCCGTACCTCCTGTTGGCGTCAGACGCCATCTATTCACGTGACTCTCTCTGCGCCAATGGAGCAATCGGTGGCCTCTGTTTCTCCGCTATAGGTGTACGAACTCCGTGCGGGGTGTCACTGGTCCTGGTAGCTAACTGTAGGGACAGACCCGGAGCCCCCTCAGGTCTTCCAGTGAAAGCTTGGTTCATTAAATCCGGACAGCATTCTCTGATGCTTTTAAATACGTATACAGTCCAAAAGCCGGT
This sequence comes from Bombina bombina, assembly GCF_027579735.1. Lineage (NCBI taxonomy): Eukaryota > Metazoa > Chordata > Amphibia > Anura > Bombinatoridae > Bombina > Bombina bombina. Next base: position 31,776,034 of record NC_069509.1, read on the forward strand.
ATGACTAAAACTTTCTTTATTCCAAAAATGATGATTAATAAAACATGGCTCACAAAGTGAAAATAAAAATCGGCACAAACTTTAGACAGACTAGTCTGACGCGTTTAGGCCCCAAGTGGCCTTATTCATAGACACTAATTGTCTCTAACACCTGAGAGGCTTTATACACCTCCTTACAATCTGATTGGTTGTCTCAGCACGTGCCCATTTACCTGTCCCTAGAGTTAAAGGTATAGTTAACCCTACACATAAAGTTGATATTATCATATTATAACTAATTGTCTGTTAAGTGCTAGGACCCCAAAATTCTTATAGCCTCTTTAACATCATAATTCATACAAATATATATATATATATATATATATATATATATATATATATATATATATATATATATATATATATATATATATATATATATATAAAGGGCTTATTAACCCTTTGAGTACTAATGACGGCTCTGAGCCATCACAGAGTTTCCCACTCTGTTGCTAATGACGGCTCAGATCCGTCACTAGCACTCTCCCACCTTGAGGGAGATCTGGGGGCTCCCACCCGCTCCTACCCCGGCGATCGTGCCTGTAGAGTGACAGGCATCACCGGGGCTTCCCGTTTTGCGTGGTGACATCACGCGCAATAACGTGATGACGTCACTGCGCAACTTTATACTTAACAATCGGCTAGATTTAGAGTTTTGTCGGTTAAGACCCGCGTAGCTAACGCTCCTTTTTTTCCTACCGCTGCTTCCAAACAATGCTGGTATTTAGAGTTGTCTGAAGGGCTGCGTTAGGCTCCAAAAAGGGAGCGTTAAGACGAATTTACCGCCACTTTAACCCTCAATACCAGCGTTGCTTACGGTAGCGGTAAGCTGGCAAAACATGCTCATGCACGATTCCCCCATAGGAAACAATGGGGCAGTTTGGGCTGAAAAAAAACCTAACACCTGCAAAAAAGCAGCGTTAAGCTCCCAACGCAGCCCCATTGTTTCCTATGGGGAAACACTCTCTAAGTCTGCACCTAACACCCTAACATGTACCCCGAGTCTAAACACCCCTAACCTTACACTTATTAACCCCTAATCTGCCGCCCCCGCTATCGCTGACCCCTGCATTTTATTATTAACCCCTAATCTGCCGCTCCGGACACCGCCGCAACCTACATTATACCTATGTACCCCTAATCTGCTGCCCACAACACCGCAGACCCCTATATTATATTTATTAACCCCTAATCTGCCCCCCCCAACGTCGCCGCTACCTTACCTACACTTATTAACCCCTAATCTGCCGACCGGACCTCGCCGCCACTATAATAAATGTATTAACCCCTAAACCGCCGCACTCCCACCTCGCAAACACTAGAATAAATAGTATTAACCCCTAATCTGCCCTCCCTAACATCGCCGCCACCTACCTACAATTATTAACCCCTAATCTCCAGCCCGCACCGTCGCCGCTACTATAATAAAGTTATTAACCCCTAAACCTAACTCTAACCCTAACCCTAATACCCCCTAACATAAATATAATTTATATTAAACTAAATAATATTGCTAAAATTAACTAAATTATTCCTATTCTAAACTAAATACTTACCTATCAAATAAACCCTAATATAGCTACAATATAATTAATAATTACATTGTAGCTATTTTAGGATTTATATTTATTTTACAGGCAACTTTGTATTTATTTTAACTAGGTACAATAGCTATTAAATAGTTATTAACTATTTAATAGCTACCTAGTTAAAATAAATACAAAATTACCTGTAAAATAAATCCTAACCTAAGTTACAATTAAACCTAACACTACACTATCATTAAATTAATTAAATAAATTACCTACAATTACCTAAAATAAAATACAATAAAATAAACTATTCTATAATACAAAAAACCCCCACTAAATTACAAAAAATAATAAAGAATTACAAGCATTTTAAACTAATTACACCTAATCTAAGCCCCCTAATAAAATAAAAATGCCCCCCAAAAAAAATTCCCTACCCTATTCTAAAATACAAAAGTAATCAGCTCTTTTACCAGCCCTTAAAAGGGCTTTTGCGGAGCCTTGCCCCAAAGTAATCAGCTCTTTTGCCTGAAAATAAAATACAAACCCCCCCCTAACATTACAACCCACCACCCACATACCCCTACTCTAACCCACCCAAACCCCCCTTAAAAAAACTTATTGCTAACCCCCTGAAGATCATCCTACCTTGAGTCGTCTTCACTCAGCCGAGCTGAATTCTTCATCCAAGGTGCGCAGAGGAGGTCCATCATCCGGTAGAAGTCTTCATCCAAGCGGGGCGAGAAGAGGTCCTTCATCCGGTAGAAGTGTTTATTCAGGCGGCGTCTTCAATCTTCATCCATCCGGAGCGGAGCGGAGCCATCTTCAAAGGAGCCGACACAGAGCCATCCTCTTCTACCGACGGACTAACGACGAATGAAGGTTCCTTTAAGGGACGTCATCCAAGATGGCGTCCATTCAATTCCGATTGGCTGATAGGATTCTATCAGCCAATCGGAATTAAGGTAGGAAAAATCTGATTGGCTGATCCAATCAGCCAATCAGATTCAAGTTCAATCCGATTTGCTGATCCAATCAACCAATCAGATTGAGCTCGCATTCTATTGGCTGATCGGAACAGCCAATAGAATGCGAGCTCAATCTGATTGGCTGATTGGATCAGCCAATCGGATTGAACTTGAATCTGATTGGCTGATTGAATCAGCCAATCAGATTTTTCCTACCTTAATTCCGATTGGCTGATAGAATCCTATCAGCCAATCGGAATTTGAGGGATGCCATCTTGGATGACGTCATTTAAAGGAACCTTCATTCGGCGAGTAGGCGTCGGTTGAAGAGGATGGATCCGCGTCGGCTGGGAAGAAGATGGCTCCGCTCCGGATGGATGAAGATAGAAGACGCCGCCTGGATGAAGATGTCTGCCGGTCCGGATGTCTTCTTCTGCCCCATCGGATGAAGACTTCTGGACGGATCGGATGGTGCTCGGCTGGGTGAACACGGCTAAAGGTAGGGTGATCTTCAGGGGGTTAGTGTTAGGTTTTTTTAAGGGGGGTTTGGGTGGGTTAGAATAGGGGTATGTGGGTGGTGGGTTGTAATGTTGGGGGGAGGTATTGTATGTTTTTTTTACAGGTAAAAGAGCTGATTACTTTGGGATAATGCCCAGCAAAAAGCCCTTTTAAGGGCTGGTAAAAGAGCTGATTACTTTTTAATTTAGAATAGGGTAGGGACCTTTATTATTTTGGGGGGCTTTTTTATTTTATTAGGGGGCTTAGAGTAGGTGTAATTAGCCTAATATTCTTGTAATCTTTTTTATTTTTTGTAATTTAGTGTTTGTTTGTTTTTGTAATTTAGTTTAGTTTATTTAATTGTATGTAATTGTAGGTAATTAATTTAATTAATGTATTGATAGTGTAGTGTTAGGTGTATTTGTAACTTAGGTTAGGATTTATTTTACAGGTAATTTTGTAATTATTTTAACTAGGTAGCTATTAAACAGTTAATAACTATTTAATAGCTATTGTACCTAGTTAAAATAAATACAAAGTTGCCTGTAAAATAAATATAAATCCTAAAATAGCTACAATGTAACTATGAGTTATATTGTAGCTATATTAGGGTTTATTTTACAGGTAAGTATTTAGCTTTAAATAGGATTAATTTATTTAATAAGAGTTAATTTATTTCCTTAAATTTAAATTATATTTAACTTAGGGGGGTGTTAGGGTTAGGGTTAGACTTAGCTTTAGGGGTTAATAACTTTATTAGAGTAGCGGCGAGGTCCGGTCGGCAGATTAGGGGTTAATTACTTGAAGTTAGGTGGCGGCGACGTTGGGGGGGGGGCAGATTAGGGGTTAATAAATATTATGTAGGTGTCGGCGATGTTAGGGGCAGCAGATTAGGGGTTCATAGGGATAATGTAGGTGGTGGCGATGTGCGGTCGGCAGATTAGGGGTTAAAAAAGTTTATTATAGTGGCGGCGATGTGGGGGGGGCCTCGGTTTAGGGGTACATAGGTAGTTTATGGGTGTTAGTGTACTTTAGAGCACTGTAGTTAAGAGCTTTATATACCAGCATTAGCCCATAAAGCTCTTAACTACAGCCTTTTCATGGGCGTTAGGAGTCTTGTCGGTAGAGGTGTAACGCTCACTTCTTCCAAGACTCTAAATACCAGCGTTAGGCAGATCCCATTAGAAAGATAGGATACGCAATTGGCATAAGGGGATCTGCGGTATGGAAAAGTTGCGGTTTGAAAGTGAGCGGTACACCTTTTCCTGGCCGACTCTAAATACCAGCGGGCAGCCAAAAGCAGCGTTAGGAGCCCCAGGTGGGAAAGTGCTTAGCACTCAAAGGGTTAATGTTAATAATGCACTTACAAGTACAGAACACTGTTTACTGACACAGTGTAGAATCTGTCAATTAGACTTAGCTAGTCATGTCATTACTTTTTTATTATTATTATCATCAAAGCATGCCATTCTATGGTATCATATTTAATCCGTTACATTAGAATGGAACATTATTCCTAGCAAAGGTATATTTATAAGCAGTCAGCTCTCCTGACCTACCCACTTATATTATTACATTTCTTGCAAGGTCCTTAATGTGCTTACTATAGCAATTCTTTCCGCTGTTGTTTATTTGTAATTACTAGGGATGGGCGAATGTTTCGCAAACATTCGAAAAACGAAATGATTTTTTTTTTTTTTTTTTAAATAATTTTTATTGAAGTCATAAATAAATACAAAATATAGGGTATGCCCCAAAACATATACAGAACAATGTAGACATAGTATAATTAGTAATGTAATGTATTCAAATATCTCAAGCGTAACTATGAAATGTGGGCTGTCTCATAGAAAGACTTCAGTTTTGTCATAGAGTATCATAAATGTAGTATAGACTAGAAAGGTCCTCCCTCAGCTATATAAGAAGAAGATTCAGATAACTATTCAGGAAAGGTTGGGGCTAGGGAGGAGGTAGCTCTATAGTTTTATGGGAGAGGGGGATGCAGCGGGCGAGAGCCGCTCAAAAGAGAGTAGGAGGGGTGGGAGGGCGGAGCCAGTTAGTATATCAAATATGTAAATATACTGAGAACTCAGAGCTTTAAAATATGCTACGAAATAAGTTTGTCCTCTACTTACACCGTGAGTAAATCTAAACTAGGATAGGTGCAAGAATAAGAGTAGCTTCCTAAGAAGGATATAAACAGGGGGAAGTTACTAAATATGTGAAAAACATAGATAAATATAAACAGGGCACCCACATAGATAGATATCTCTATCACCATGTATGCTGTTAGGTACTATATACATGTCTCAGACCAAGCTCATTAAATCAACTGTTATGCTGAGCCGTGCTCTCCCAGTTAACACAGCGTCTATAATAACAGAAGGTGAAATTATATATTCTTAGATGGAATGTGGAATGGAGGGGTCATCTACTAAAGTAATAAAGTTTTCTTGGGATGAGAGGAGAAATCTTAGTGAAGCTGGGTGGGGAAAAGACTAAAATAAGTAGACTAGCTTAATTAAAGGGTTACCACTTGTATATGCTATAATCTGCTGTAAAGCTTACTACTAAGAGTACTAAGCGGGCTGTTATATCTCCAAGAGGAATCCTATAAATACTCACATAACGGCGTGACCTCAGTTACTTCTAAAGGGCTCCTTTGTATTCTATCTTGCTCGCCTGTCGGCTATATACTAGGGAGCTGAGTAGAATATGTATAAACTATTAAACCTTCTAAAGCGGTTATAACCATTATCTCCTGTCATTTCAAAGTTACTGTATATATAATCATACCATAAATATGGAGTTCAACAGACATTAGGCATTAAACAGCACTATTTCTAGAAGTACATATATAACCTAGTAAGGAATATACTGCGTACTAGCATAAACAGTGATAAAAGTAATTGCAGTATTATATGAGCAAAAATAACTGAAGTAGAGTAAGCTAGTATTTCAAAAGCTTGTGAAGGATAAAATACAATGACAGACATTATGAATGGTGCAAGGCTAAAAAAAACGTTAAGCTATATGTACCCATATATGCATAAGAGCAGTTGAGTAAGTTAAGTAGTCATTAACACTGGTAAGGCTGCTAGCAATCAAGAAATTAAGAAATTAAGTTGGATCCAATAGTAAGCTAGAAAATAACTGTTAAACTGATTCAAGTCTTATACTAAATGAGTCATTATAAATTGCAGTAAACTCTAGTAACATTACAAAATTACTTATTTATAGGCAGAAATTGGAGTCAGTAAAATTGACATATAAGACACCTCCATGTGGGGACTCATGCAGTGTCATCACTGGAGAGATGATTCTTATCTAATAGTAATAATTAGTGCCTGGTTACATTTCTATCTGTCTAGTACAAAGACTTAAGCTGGATTATAGTAGAAAAGTTTCAGCCTATTGCCAAATTGTGTGGATAAATATAAGACAGAATCTAACTAAAACAGCCTATGCAGTCAGGCAGTGAAGGTGTAGTGTGGTTACCTAACATAGTTTTAACATGAGAAACTAATCTAAGGCTAGACAACCCCAAGTTATAGAATGAGTTATTATGTCCCAGTTCTTCAGGCTGCCAGCCTTCATACAGGATACTAGTAATTCCCTAACATGGCATAGGCATAAATCCAAGACAATCAGAGTTCAAAGTCGTGCCAGCACAGAGAACAAGTAGTAAATAAAACATTATATAAGATTTAGCTATACTAATTGTACTGGACACAGACTTGTCAGGCAAACGGAAGCCCGGGAAGGAGTTCAACTTAGCCAACACCGGTAACGTCAAACCGGGGTCTATCCTGCAGAGAGTACAGCCGATGTAGTGTCGGCATCAATAGGCAGTAGGGCCTGCTCTGCACAGATGTAAACGGGCCGCTGAGGTTGTCTGCTTGAAGATTGTCCCAACAAGTAAGCGTCCAGCTTCTTATGTTGCAGCGATTCCCATGACACCTCTTTGAAAGCGGGTAAACATCTGATTGCTGAGGACCCCTCTCTGAGGTCTTGGATCTAGCAGTTGGGAAGGGCTCAAAGACATCTCCGGAGGTAATGGGATCTGCGAGGTCAACAGCCTCCTCCGATACCACAGAACACCCCGCAATTCTGTAGAGGGGGTCCGGTCTCCTCATCGTGTCAGAGCGCTGCAGGAACTGTATGTCTCCTGCTAGGGTATGTTGGTGATCTTCCCCTGATGAGTAGACAGCATCGCGTTCAGCTCCAGGGCTCCGCAGCGGGGAGGAGGATGAAATGGCTGCCGCATGCTCCATACACTGTGAATCCCAGGAGCCACGTCCTAGTTCCTCTTCTATAAGGCGCTGTTTAGTGTTGAGTTCTTCATGTAATAGAAGGAAGTGGTAGTCCATTTTAGCCTCTAGTTGTTGCAGGAGTTGTAGGATCGTCGCCATTTTGGGTAGTGGTTGAGCCGTCTTAGAATCAGTGAATCTCCTGAGCACTACCCCTGGAAGTTCGCTATCTAACTTTTTGTTACTGTGTCAAGTTGCAAAAGTGCAAAGTTATCAGGCAGCTTCTACCCAAGAACTAAGGTATCGTTTGACGTTCCTTGCAGTAGTATATAAGGCCTCGTGGTTGTCTTCCAACAGGGGAGCAAAACCTTCACAATATTTATGTGTCTCCGTCCGTCTATTAGCTCCTTGGTTACCGTTTTCCTCTCCAGAGCCTAAATCCTGAAGTGTTTGGCTTAAAATTTGTAAGATTAATAGCTGCAATATAATATATAAAGCCAGGAGCTTCTCGAGCACACGTTTTGCTCCCTTGATGGCTAGCTCCGCCCCCCGAAAAACGAAATTAATTTTAACACATTCGTTCATTCGAATTGAATTTCAAATGTATACATAACATTTTAACATTCGATTTTCGAATGTTCCGTTTCAAATTTTATGATTACATTCGAAAATATTATTTTCAAAAAATTTTAATTTATATTTGTAATAGTATTTCTAATGCTTTCTTTAAATGTAATATTCAAATTATGCAATATTCGAATTCGAAAAATTCAAATTTATATGTTTGTAATAGTATTTCTAATGCTTTCTTTAAATGTAATATTCGAATTATGCAATATTCTATATAGAAACATTTGAAATTATATATTTGTATCTATTATGTATCAATTTACTAAATTCCCTCCCTACCACATGAACTATTGAACTTCTGAATAGTATTTGTTAAATAGAATGTTAAATTCGAAATTTCGAATGTGGACATTCAATATAATTATAAACATTCGAATTCGAAAGTGACATTCGAAAACTGCAAATAGCATTCAATTATAGAATTTTTAAGAATATTCGTTCTTATCAACATTCAGATTTATAATTCGAATTTTGGTAATAACATTCGTTCTAACATTCGAAATTCGAAAATTTACACATTCGCCCATCCCTAGTAATTACCTATATTCTATTTTTCTTTTCTTATTTAACCCTATCTGGGTGCAGATAATGTTATCACATTAGAGTGGACTTTTTAAGGACCATCACTACACTTAATGTTCTTGTTTAAGAAGGTGTTCATTAAATCAATATACTCACTATTTAATTTCTATGCAATAAAGAACTCAATTACATAAATGCAAATTCCCTAGGTAGGACAGTATAGTTAGATTATATTATATAAATAACCTTAATCATTTATTACATTTTCCATTCACGCTAAAGGAAGAACTGTCTATGAGGGGACTTGCTATTGCCAGTAGTTTATTAGATCCCCCTCGATATTCATACCTATTGAAGTTGGTCCTGGGAGGCCAAAAAGTGAGCGGTACACCCTCTACCTCCAAGATTCCTACCGCATTTTAAAGTCAGTAGTTATGAGTTTTATACTACAAAGCCGTAGCATAAAACTCATAACTAAAGTGCTAAAAAGTACACTAAACACCCATAAACTACATATTAACCCCTAAACCGAGGCCCTCCCGCATCACAAACACTAAAATAAAATTATTAACCCCTAATCTGCCGCTCCGGATATCGCAGACACTATAATAAACATATTAACCCCTAAACCGCCGCACTCTCACCTCAAAACACTAGTTACATATTATTAACCCCTAATCTGCCGCCCCCAATGTCGCCGCCACTATTCTAAATTCATTAACCCTTTAAACCTAAGTCTAACCCAAACCCTAACACCCCCTAACTTAAATATAATTTAAATAAATCTAAATAAAATTACTATTAACTAAATTATTCCTTTTTAAAACTAAATACTTACCTGTAAAATATACCCTAAGCTAGCTACAATATAATTAATAGTTACATTGTAGCTATCTTAGGTGTTATTTTTATTTTACAGGCAAGTTTGTATTTATTTTAACTAGGTAGAATAGTTATTAAATAGTTATTAACTATTTAATAACTACCTAGCTAAAATAAATACAAATTGACCTGTAAAATAAAACCTAAGTTACACTAACACCTAACACTACACTACAATTAAATAAATTACCTAAATTAAATACAATTAAATAAATTAAATTAGCTAAATCACAAAAAAACAAAACTAAATTACAGAAAATAAAAACAAATTACAAGATCTTTATACTAATTACACCTAATCTATTAGCCCTATCAAAAAAAAAGTCCCCCCAAAATACCCCCCCCCTAGCCTAAACTAAACTATCAATAGCACTTAAAAGGGCCTTTTGCGGGGCATTGCCCCAAAGAAATCAGCTCTTTTACCTGTAAAAAAAAATACAAACAACCCCCCCAACAGTAAAACCCACCACCCACACAACCAACCCCCCCAAATAAAACCCTAACTAAAAAAACCTAAGCTCCCCATTGCCCTGAAAAGGGCATTTGGATGGGCATTGCCCTTAAAAGGACATTTAGCTCTATTGCAGGCCCAAAGCCCTAACCTAAAAAATAAACCCACCCAATACACCCTTAAAAAAATCCTAACACTAACCCCCGAAGATTCACTTACCGGGAGAAGTCTTCATCCAAGTGGCAAGATGTCCTCAACGAAGGCGGCAGAAGTGGTTCTCCATACGGGCAGAAGTGGTCCTCCAGATGGGCAGAAGTCTTCATCCAGACGGCAGCTTCTATCTTCATCCTTCCGACGCGGAGCGGCTCCATCTTCAAGACATCCGGCGCAGAGCATCCTCTTCAAACGACGTCTTCTTCGGAATGAATATCTCTTTAAGTGACGTCATCCAAGATGGCGTACCTTAGATTCCGATTGGCTGATAGAATTCTATCAGCCAATCGGAATTAAGGTAGAAAAAATCCTATTGGCTGATGCAATCAGCCAATAGGATTGAAGTTCCATCCTATTGGCTGATCTACCCTAATTCCAATTGGCTGATAGAATTCTATTAGCCAATTGGAATCTAAGGGACGCCATCTTGAATGACGTCATTTAAAGGTACCTTCATTCGTCGTTAGTCCATCAGAAGAAGCGGATGCTCCACGTCGGATGTCTTGAAGATGGACCCGCTCCGCACCGGAAGGATGAAGATAGAAGATGCCGTCTGGATGAAAACTTCTGCCCATATGGTAAGTGAATCTTCAGGGGTTAGTGTTAGGATTTTTTAAGGGTGTATTGGGTGGGTTTATTTTTTAGGTTAGGGCTTTGGGCCTGCAATAGAGCTAAATGCCCTTTTAAGGGCAATGCCCATCCAAATGCCCTTTGCAGGGCAATGGGGAGCTTAGGTTTTTTTAGTTAGGGTTTTATTTGGGGGGTTGGTTGTGTGGGTGGTGGGTTTTACTGTTGGGGGGGTTGTTTGTATTTTTTTTTACAGGTAAAAGAGCTGATTTCTTTGGGGCAATGCCCCACAAAAGATTCTTTTAAGGGCTATTGATAGTTTAGTTTAGGCTAGGGCTTTTTTTATTTTTGGTGGGGGGGGGTTTATTTTGAGAGGGCTATTAGATTAGGTGTAATTAGTTTAAAGATCTTGTAATTTGTTTTTTATTTTCTGTAATTTAGTGTTTGTTTTTTTGTGATTTAGCTAATTTAATTTATTTAATTGTATTTAATTCAGGTAATTTATTTAATTGTAGTGTAGTGTTAGTTGTTAGTGTAACTTAGGTTAGGTTTTATTTTACAGGTCAATTTGTATTTATTTTAGCTAGGTAGTTATTAAATAGTTAATAACTATTTAATAACTATTTTATCTAGTTAAAATAAATACAAACTTGCCTGTAAAATAAAAATAAAATCTAAGCTAGATACAATATAACTATTAGTTATATTGTAGCTGACTTAGGATTTATTTTACAGGTATTTAGTTTTAAATAGGAATTATTTAGTTAATGATAGTAATATTTATTTAGATTTATTTAAATTATATTTAAGTTAGGGGGTGTTAGGGTTAGGGTTAGACTTAGGTTTAGGGCTTAATAAATTTAGAATAGTAGCGGCAACGTTGGGGGGAGCAGATTAGGGGTTCATAAGTATAATGTAGGTGGCGGCGATGTCGGGGGCGGCAGATTAGGGGTTCATAAGTGTAAGATTAGGGGTGTTTAGACTCGGGGTTCATGTTAGGGTGTTAGGTGTAAACATAACTTTAATTTCCCCATAGGAATCAATGGGGCTGCGTTACTGAGCTAACCGCTGCTTTTTTGCAGGTGTTAGACTTTTTCTCAGCCGGCTCTCCGTATTGATTCCTATGGGGAAATCGTGCATGAGCACGTACAACCAGCTCACCACTGACTTAAGCAGTGAATTATGGAGCTCACTTCTTGCCTTTTAAAGCCGGGTTTAAAAAAAAACGTAATACCAGCGCTGCAGGTAAGTGAGCGATGACAATAAACTGCACGTTAGCCCCGCAACCCTGTTACCGCAAAACTCGTAATCTGGCCATAAGTCTTCTCTCTCTCTTAAAGTTTTGATGCCATTTTTTTGTTTATTAGTGAGATTATTCCTATGTGTCTTAACCTCTGATTTCAGTTTCACTAAATCCTCTTCCACTCTCTTGTGGAATTGTTCTAATATATAACCCCTATTTTGGATAGGGTAAAATATTGATTTTGCACTTTTGATGTTAACTAGTTCATTACTATCTCGCTCTAATTGATAGAGTGACAGAAAATCTATTGCATTACCAACATGAAAATGATCATGAGCCACTGTTCTCTCCACTTGACTCTGCGTTTGACTAATGTGTTGCTCTGTATTGTCAGAGTGAAAGTATTATTTAGAGTTAGATTGCGAATAAACTTATTCACATCTATTAGCATTTCAAACATATTAAAATCAGTGGAGGGAACGTAGTTCAGTCCTAGGCCTCTAGTTATCAAGCCGTCAACTTACCTGCATTCAACGGCCCCAATACGCTCGCCTAAGTTCGCATAACATCGCTGCCACGAACCTGAATAAGCTCTCCAAAATTATCAAAAAAGCTGTCAAAAAGCCGCGTACCAAGTACGGTGCGATGAGCAGCGGACTGTTGTTAACTAACAGTCATCGATCTTGCTGCTATTCGGCTTTTTTACAGCTTTATTGCTACCCTGTCACTAAGCACCCACACTATACTATACTGTTTTACCCCCTATACCGCCGCACCCGGAGCCCCCCGCAACTAAATAAAGTTAACCCCTAAACCGCCGCTCCCGGACCCCGCCGCAACTCTAATAAATGTATTAACCCCTAAACCACCGCTCCCAGACCCCGCTGCAACTAAATACAATTATTAACCCCTAAACCGCCGCTCCCGGATCCCACCACCACCTACATTATATTTATTAACCCCTAATCTGCCGCCCCCTACACCGCCACCACCTACCTACATTTGTTAACCCCTAATCTGCCGCCCCCAACGTCACCGCCACTATATTAAATTTATTAACCCCTAAACCTAAGTCTAACCCTAACCCTAACACCCCCTAACTTAAATATAATTTAAATAAATATAAATAAATATTACTATCATTAACTAAATTATTCCTATTTAAAACTAAATACTTACCTATAAAATAAACCCTAAGCTAGCTACAATATAACTAATAGTTACATTGTAGATATCTAAGGGTTTATTTTTATTTCACAGGCAAGTTTGTATTTATTTTAACTAGGTACAATAGTTATTAAAATAGTTATTAACTATTTAATAACTTCCTAGTTAAAATAAATACAAATATACCTGTAAAATAAAACCTAACCCAAGTTACAATTACACCTAACACTACACTATAATTAAATAAATTCCCTAAACTAAATACAATTAAGAAAAATACAAAAAAAAAACCCACTAAATTACAGAAAATAATAAAATAATTACAAGTTTTTTAAACTAATTACACCTAATCTAATCCCCCTAATAAAATAAAAAGCCCCCCAAAATAATAAAAAGCCCTACCCTATACTAAATTACAAATAGCCCTTAAAAGGGCCTTTTGCGGGGCATTGCTCTTTTACCTGTAAAAAAATAAATACAACCCCCCCAACAATAAAACCCACCACCCACACACCCAACCCTACTCTAAAACCCACCCAATCCCCCCTTAAAAAACCTAACACTAACCCCTTGAAGATCACCCTACCTTGAGACGTCTTCACCCAACCGGGCCAAAGTCCTCAACGAAGCGGGGCGAAGTGGTCCTCCAGGCGGGCAGAAGTCTTCATCCAACCCGGGCAGAAGAGGTCCTCTAGACGGGCAGAAGTCTTCATCCAGACTGCATCTTCTATCTTCATCCATCCGGAGCGGAGCGGCTCCCTCTTCAAGACATCTGACGCGGAGTATCCTCTTCAAACGACGTCCAACTGAAGAATGAAGGTTCCTTTAAGTGACGTCATCCAAGATGGCGTCCCTTCAAATCCGATTGGCTGATAGAATTCTAACAGCCAATCGGAATTAAGGTAGGAAAAATCCTATTGGCTTGAAGTTCAATCCTATTGGCTGATCCAATCAGCCAATAGGATTGAGCTTGCATTCTATTGGCTGTTTCAATCAGCCAATAGAATGCGAGCTCAATCCTATTGAACTTCAATCCTATTGGCTGATTGCATCAGCCAATAGGATTTTTCCTACCTTAATTCCGATTTGCTGATAGAATTCTATCAGCCAATCGGAATTGAAGGGACGCCATCTTGGATGACGTCACTTAAAGGAACCTTCATTCTTCAGTTGGACGTCGTTTGAAGAGGATGCTCTGCGTCGGATGTCTTGAAGATGGAGCCGCTCCGCGCCGGATGGATGAAGATAGAAGATGCCGTCTGGATGAAGACTTCTGCCCATCTGGAGGACCTCTTCTGCCCAGCTTGGATGAAGACTTCTGCCCGTCTGGAGGACCACTTTGCCCAGCTTTGTTGAGGACTTCGGCCCGGTTAGGTGAAGATGTCTCAAGGTAGGGTGATCTTCAAGGGGTTAGTGTTAGGTTTTATTAAGGGGGATTGGGTGGGTTTTAGAGTAGGGTTGGGTGTGTGGGTGGTGGGTTTTAATGTTGGGGGGGTTGTATTTATTTTTTTACAGGTAAAAGAGCTGATTACTTTGGGGCAATGCCCCGCAAAAGGCCCTTTTAAGGGCTATTTGTAATTTAGTATAGGGTAGGGCTTTTTATTATTTTGGGGGGCTTTTTTATTTTATTAGGGGGATTAGATTAGGTATAATTAGTTTAAAAAACTAATTATTTTAATATTTTCTGTAATTTAGTGGGGGGGGTTGTACTTTAGATAATTTTTCTTAATTGTATTTTATTGTATTTAGTTTAGGGAATTTATTTAATTATAGTGTAGTGTTAGGTGTAATTGTAACTTAGGTTAGGTTTTATTTTACAGGTATATTTTTATTTATTTTAACTAGGAAGTTATTAAATAGTTAATAACTATTTAATAACTATTGTACCTAGTTAAAATAAATACAAACTTTCCTGTAAAATAAAAATAAACCCTAAGATAGCTACAATGTAACTATTAGTTATATTGTAGCTAGCTTAGGGTTTATTTTATAGGTAAGTATTTAGTTTCAAATATGAATAATTTAGTTAATGATAGGAATTTTAGTTATATTTATTTAAATTATACTTAAGTTAGGCGGTGTTAGGGTTAGGGTTAGAATTAGGTTTAGGGGTTAAACTATTTATTTAGTTACGGCGGGGTCTGGGAGCGGCAGTTTAGGGGTTAATACGTTTATTAGAGTGGTGGTGGGCTCCGGGAGCGGTGGTTTAGGGGTTAATACGTTTATTAGAGTGGAGGTGGGCTCCAGGAGTGGTGGTTTAGGGGTTAATAAGTATAATGTAGGTGGTGGCGGTGTAGGGGGGGCAGATTAGGGGTGTTTAGACTTGGGGTACATGTTAGGGTGTTAGGTGTAGACATTTACCATAGGAATCAATGGGATATCGGGCAGCAGCGAACATGAGCTTTCGCTGCTGTCAGACTCCCATTGATTCCTATGGTATCCGCCGCCTCCAGGGTGGCGGATTGAAAACCAGGTACGCTGGGCCGGAATAGTGGCGAGTGTACCTGCTAGTTATTTGATAACTAGCAAAAGTAGTCAGATTGTGCCGAACTTGCGTTCGGAACATCTGTAATGACGTAAGCATAGATCTGTGTCGGACTGAGTCCTGCGGATCGTATGTTACGTCACTATATTCTACTTTTGCCGCTCTGTAGGGTTTGATAACTAAGGCGAATCAGGCTCGCCACAAATACGCTGTGGAATTCCAGCGTATTTGCGGTTGACGGCTTGATAACTAGAGGCCCTAGTCTCAAAACATCCAATTCATGTTCACTAAGTGTAACTGAAGATAGATTGGTAACCTTCAAACTTTGCATCTGTTCTGCTTGCCTCTCCTGAGTATATATCATTCTCTCTGATTCATAGGCTGTTGTTCCCCTTGTACTGTTTGTGATTTGTTCTTCCCTCCCCTGCCCCCTCCTCCCTGTCCTGCCCATACCTTGTGAAAAACCTGTGACTTATCTGTGAGTGTACCCTGTTTGGGATTGATCTCATTCTTCATGGTTTTTGCATATCTATTTCTATGTGTATATTTAACATTTTGTTTAAGTATTCCCACATTAGAGGTGGCAGGTGTGGGATGGGCTGTTGCTAAGGGCTGAGAGCCTGCCAAAGGCCCTTCATCAGAGTCATAATTGGGCCCAGCCTCATCTGATGAGGGGCCACTGGTCATAAAGTCCACAAAATCTTGGATATCTCCTTCTGGATCAGTGTCCGAAAAGGTTACTTGTTTCTGAGCCAGTACACTTTGTTGGCTTGACTGCTCTTTCATATCAGTGTCACCCCCTCTTCTCTGTCTCCTTTGTCGTTCCTTCTGTTCTGTTGTGGCTTCATTTGATAGAATTTGTTATTAGTATAGTCCTCAAAATCTCTGGAGATCTTCTGGAGAACCCATTTTTTATACTTGACAGTACCTTACTGGCATTTGAGACTGCTGACTGATATTGCATCTTGTTGCTAAATTTGTTATCTACAAAACATTTAAGTCATTCTCATTTAGGTCTGATGATAAAAGTTTCTCCTGCTTGGAGAGACATGTAGTGGAGACTTCACACAGGATGAACTCAATAAATGCTAAAAGAAAAAGGACGGAACCCTCCAGAATAGCATGATCTCTCACAAGATTCTAGATAGGTAGATTTCTTTCCAATGGCAGAGTCCACAAATCCATTCAATTAATAGTGGGAATTCAACTCCTGGCCACCAGGTGGAGGCAAAGAACACCCCAGAAAAGCTTCATGTATCCTCCCATTACCCACAATATCCAGTCATTCTTTGCCTGTGTAATATTGTAGGTGATGTGCGAAGAAGGTGTCTGAAGAAATCAAGTTGTTAAACCTTTAATGGGTACTGCAAGCAAGGATTGGGGTTATGCTGTGTCCATGTAATCCTCTTTAGTAAGAGTAATGGTGGCTTTTAGCAGTTGGAAGACAGCGAGGTGGTCTTTGCTTACCTTGCAACATTTTTGCTACCCCTATATAGAAAACCAGGGTTGGTTGCCCTACAGCGGATCCACAGGTAAGTGCTTTTACCTTCTAGGTAAGAAGGATACAGCACTTAGGAGTTCCTTGTTTGTTTGTTTTATAAAAAATGATGGTTTGAGAACAAGGTGGACCCTTATGGGACTGAATATCCCTTTTAAAGTTTGGGGATTCATTGGGCAGCAGTTCAGGGCACTGCTCTGTCATGTGAAGGTTTTTTTTTATTTTGGCTATGGGGATTTGCTTGCATAAAGTTACCTTTTATTTTGTTTGGGTAATATCTCTTTAAGAAAGTTGTTGGACTGCACCTTACTTTTGAATTTGCGACCGCCCAGTTACTTCCTGAGTGCTGAACAGTTTGGGTGTAGCCGGCTGTTTTATCTGCTAGTGTGGATTGGATTCCTGGTTACTGGTTGGGTGAGTCTCTCCAGCGTGGCTGGGGTGTAGAGATGCCGGTTTTAATAATTATTTAATATCTATGCCTAAGGTTTCTTTATTTTAATTTTCTATATAGAATTGAGAGTATAAGGAAAATTAAGGGCTATTTTATTTTTACTATGGATGCCGATCCCAAGCTTTCTCTATCATTTGATAAATGTCTTTATTGTGCAGATGCCCAGGTTATTCCTCCTTTGCAATTTTGTTCCCCTTGCCTTAATTAGGTTTTATTATCTAAGGATAAGGATTCCTTATATGAGCCTTAATTTCCTCAGGATAATACTGTTCAGGGGTTGTCTCAGCCTTCCTCTTAATATGTCCCAGTCTTTGACAGATTCACATGCAGTGCCCTCCAGTTCCTCTCAGTCAGTTTCTGGGAGTTTTTGTTTGCCTAAAGATTTTGCTGCACAGTTGACTTCTGCAGTTTCTGCAGCCCTAAGTGCTTTACTTAGTTCTGGTAAAAGGAAGAGGGAATCTAAGAACATCTCTATGGGTTCTGTATCTTCCAAGACTGATCTCTAAATCGGATTCTGCAGTTTCTAGTACAGTAGATTCTGAGGAGGTTAATTTTAGATTTAAACTGGAGCATCTCCGATTACTTTTGAAGGAGGTGTTAGCTATGTTTGATGAATGTGAAACAATTGCAGAGGCTCCTAAGAAGGTTAATAAACTGAATAGAGTTTTTGTTGTCAAACCTAAATCTGTGGAGGTTTTTTCCTGTTCCAGATCGCATGTCTGACATTATATCTCAAGAATGGGAGAAGCCAGTGTTCCTTTTAACCCATCCCCTGTGTTTAAAAAGATGTTTCCTGTGGCTGATTTAGTGCAAGATCAGTGGCGCACTGTTCCTAGAGCAGAGGGCGCTATATCTACCTTAGCCAAGAGAACTACTATTCCTCTTGAGGATAGTTCCTCTTTTAGAGACCCTATGGATAAGAAACTGGAGGG
Source organism: Bombina bombina (assembly GCF_027579735.1). Taxonomy (NCBI): domain Eukaryota; kingdom Metazoa; phylum Chordata; class Amphibia; order Anura; family Bombinatoridae; genus Bombina; species Bombina bombina. The sequence continues at coordinate 31,794,362 of NC_069509.1, forward strand.
TTAATTAAGAAAGTTGTTTCTTCATCAGGGTTTGCAGTGGCAACCAGTTGTTGGTATTGCAACAGTTGCTGGTGCAGCCTCTTATTGATGTGACTCATTGTCTGATCTAATTTCAGAGGAGACTACTATAGAGGAGATCCAAGATAGGATCAAGGCTCTAAAGTTGGCTAATACTTATCTCTGATGCCAGTAAGCAGGTTATCAGGCTGGGAGCCAAGATTTCTAGTTTTGCAAAACTAGCCCGCAGAGCCCTTTGGTTAAAGTCTTGGTCTGCGGATGTGACTTCCAAATCCAAGCTTCTGTCCCTTCCTTTCAAGGGTAAGACTTTATTTGGTCCTGGTCTAGCAGAGATAATTTCCACGGTTACTGGTGGATAAGGAGTTTTTTTTTTACCACAGGATAAGAAGAATAGACCCAAGGGTCGTCAGACTTCTAATTTTAGTTCCTTTTGTAACTTCAAGGGACAGAAATCTTCCTCTTCTAAATCTGAGCAAGCCAAGACTTCTTGGAGAGCTAGCCAGCCCTGGAATTAGGGTAGGCAGTCCAGAAAGCCTTCCACTGACGCTAAGTCAGCATTAAGGGGCCACCCCCGATCCATTTCTGGATCAGGTAGGGGGCAGGCTTTCCTTCTTTCAGCAGGCTTGGATTTGTGATGTTCCAGATCCTTGGGCAGTGAATGTAGTTTCCCAGGGATACAGGATAGGATTCAAATCTTGTCCCCCCAGGGACAGATTTCTATTATCAAGATTATCTGTAAATTGCATAAGGGATCTGTAGTCTCTGGGAGTAATTATCCCAGTTCCTTTAGCAGAACAGGGTCAGGGATTTTATTCAAATCTTTTTGTGGTTCCCAAAAAGGAGGGAACTTTTCCACCCATTCTAGACCTCAAATCTCTCAACAAGTTTCTCAAGGTTCCGTCCTTCAAAATGGAGACTATTCGTTCTATTCTCCCTCTGGTTCAGGAGGGTCAGTTTATGACCACCATAGACCTAAAGGATGCATATCTTTATGTGCCTATCCACAGGGAACATTTTAAGTTCCTGAGGTTTGCTTTTTTGGATCAACATTTCTAATTTGTAGCCCTTCCTTCCGGCCTCACCACTACTCCTTGAATCTTTATGAAGGTTCTAGGGGCTCTTCTGGATGTGGCCGGTCTCTAGGGTTTGCGGCGGCTCCTTATCTGGATATCTTTGTTCAGGCACCATATTTTCAGTTAGCAATTTCACATACAGATTCCCTGTTCTCACGGGTGGAAGGTGAATCTAGGAAAAGGTTCCTTGGTACCAAGTACCAGGGTATGTTTTCTGGGGAAAATACCGGAGGTCAGAAAAGTCAAGCTTCTGGAAACCTGTTGTTCTCTTCAGTCCTCTGTTTGTCCTTCAGTGGAGTGTGCATGGAAGTAATTGGTCTCATGGTGGCATAGACATTATTTCGTTTGCTCACTTCCATCTGAGACCTTTACAGTTATGCATGCTCAGTCAATAAAACAGAGACCACTCGGATCTCTCTCAGAGGATAGTTTTAGACTCTGAGACAAGGATTTTTCTGTCTTGGTGGATCTCCCAAGACCTTTTGTCTCAGGGCACTTGTTTTCTGAGACCTTCTTGAGAGATTGTGACCACGGATGCCAGCCTGTTAGACTGGGGAGCAGTTTGGGGGTCCCTAAGAGCTCATTGACTTTGGAGTCTGCTCTACCTATAAAAATCCTAAAATTGAGAGCAATTCTCAATGCACTTAGAGCTTGGCCTCAACTGAGTTTAGTCTGGTTTATCAGATTTCAATTGGACAACATCACTTTGGTGGTGTATATCAACAACCAAGGGGGAACCCGGAGCTTATTAGCTATGAAGGAGGTGACTCGCATTTTTCAGTGGGCAGAGTCCACTCTAAGCAGGCAGACGTTTCATCCAGGGGAATGCGCTCTCCATCCGGAAGTTTTCTCGATGTTAACCCTCAAATGGGGAGTTCCGGAGCTGGATCTGATGGCATCTCGTTTAAACGCCAAGCTTCCAAAATACGGAGCAAGATCAAGAGATCCTCAAGCAGCTCTGGTAGTGCCATTGGATTTCGGTCTAATTTATCTGTTTCCTCCGGTTGCCCTCCATCCTCGAGTGATAGCTTGTATCAAACAGGGGCAGGCTTTGGTAATTCTAATAGCTCCAGCATGGCCTCGCAGAACTTGGTTTGTGGACCTAGTGAAGATGTAGTCATTTCCCCCGTGGAAATTGCCTCTAAGGAATGATCTTCTACTTCAGGGTCCCTTCCTCTTCAGACTCGCCAGAAACACAACTTATGAAGCAGCGGTCTAAAGATCACTGCTCCATAACCCTGTCCGCCTGCTCTGAGCAGGCGGACAGGAATCGCCGGAAATCAACCCGATCAAATATGATCGGGTTGATTGACACCTCCCTGCTGGCGGCCGATTGGCCGCAAGTCAGCAGGGGGTGGCGTTGCACCAGCAGCTCTTGTGAGCTGCTGGTGCAATGTTAAATGCGGAGAGCGTATTGCTCTCCGCATTTAGCGAGGTCTTGTGGACCTGATCCACAGTGTCGAATCAGGTCCGCAAGACCTTTGATAAATTGGGGCCTTAGTCTTGTCCAGACAAGGTTTTTCTGTGAAGATTATTGAGACTATGATTCATGCTCGTAAGCCTGTTACTCGCAAGATTTATGATAAGGTGTGGTGTAAATACCTTCATTGGTGCAGTTCTAGGGTTTTTTCTTGGAGCCAGGTGAGAATTCCTCTTATTCTGTCCTTTCTTCAGGAGGGCCTGGAGAAGGGATTATCAGTCAGTACCCTAAAGAGTCAGAATTCGGCTCTGTAGATTCTTCTGCAGAAGCGTCTGGCAATTTTGCCTGATGTTCAATCTTTTGTCCAGGCTTTGGTTAGAATCAGGCCTGTGTTTAGGTCAATTGCTCCTCCTTGGAGTTTTAATCTGGTTCTCAAAGTTCTGCAGCAGTCTTCATTTGAGCCTATGCATTCTGTTGATATTAGTCCTGGAAGGTTTTGATTCTGCTGGCAATTTCCTCTGCCCGTAGAGTTTCTGAGCTTTTGGCTCTACAGTGTGATTCAACTTATCTGATTCTTCATGCAGATAAGGCGGTCCTCCTTATTAAATTAGGATTCCTGCCTAAGGTGGTTTCGGAATGCAATATTAACCAAGATATTGTTGTTCCTTCATTTTGTTGTAATCCTTACTCAAAGAAGGAGCGGTTGTTGCACAATCTGGATGTTGTGCGTTCTTTGAAGTTTTATTTGCAGGCTACAAAAGATTTTTGTCAATCTTCTGATCTTTTTGTTGTCTTTTCTGGTAAAAGGAGGGGTCAGAAGGCTACTTCTTCTACTCTCTCCTTCTGGTTGAGAAGTGTTATTCGACTGGCTTATGAGACAGCTGGACAGCAGCCTCCAGAGAAAATTATGTCTCACTCCACTAGGCTTTTTGCTTCCTCTTGGGCCTTTAAAAATGATGCTTCTATGGAACAGATTTTCAAGGCGGCCACTTAGTAATCATTGCATACTTTTTCCAAATTTTCCAAATTTTATGTTTTTGCCTCATATGGGACTTCCTTTCGGAGGAAAGTTCTTCAAGCGGTGGTGCCTTCTGTTTAGGCTCGCCTATCTTGTATATCCCTCCCTTCCATTCTGTGGACTCTAGCTTTGGTATTGGATTCCACTAGTAATTGAATGGATTCGTGGACTCTCCATACCATTAAAAAGAAAATATAATTTATACTTACCTGATAAATTATTTTCTTTCCTGGCATGGAGAGTCCATGACCCGCCCTTATTTTAAGACAGCTTTTTTGTCATTTTCTAAACCTCAGGCACCTCTATACCCTTTGCGTCTTCTCTTTGCATAATTCCTTGGCTGAATGACTGGGGATTGTGGGTAATGGGAGGATACTTGAAGATTTGCTGAGGTGTTCTTTACCTCTACCTGGTGGTCAGGACTCAGGAGTTGAATTCCCACTAGTAATTGAATGGATTTGTGGACTCTCCATGCCAGGAAAGAAAATAATTTATCAGATAAGTATAAATTATATTTTGGCTATACTTCTCTTCACCGCTGTACACTGAAGCTTGAATGCAAGGTACCCGTTTAAAAATGGGGTACCTTGCATTCCTATTGGCTGACATTTTTAAATCAGCCAATAGGATGAGAGCTACTGAAATCCTATTGGTTGTTCAAATCAGCCAATAGGATTTCAATAGCTCTCATCCTATTGGATGATTTGAAAATTTCAGCCAATAGGAATGCAAGGTACCCCATTTTTAAACCGGTACCTTGCATTCAAGCTTCAGTGTATGGCGGTAATCGTATGAAGATGATCCTCCATGCTGGATGTCCACGCCGCCGGCAAAGATGCTCCGCTCTGCGCCTCCACAGCTCCGCGCCACCGGGATGAAGATAAAAGATGTCCCCATGATGGATGAAGATGTTGCTGCCTAGATGAAGGCTTCTCACTGCCTGGATGAAGATGGAAGTCCGGACTTCAGGAACTGTGAGTAGATTTCCTGGGGTTAGTGTTAAGGTTTTTTTTTATTTTTTTAGGTGGGTTATTTTTTTAGATTAGGGCTTTAATTGGCAGTAAAAAGAGCTGAATTACCTTTTAAGGGCAATGCCCATACAAATACCTCTTTAGGGGCAATGGATAGCTTATGTTTTTTTAGAAAGGTTTTTTTATTTTGGGGGTTTGGTGGGTGGTGGGTTTTACTTTTTGGGGGGACTTGGTAATTTTTTAAGTTAACAGAGCTGTTTAACTAAGGGCAATGCCCTACAAAAGGCCCTTTTAAGGGCTATTGGTAGTCTATTGTTAGGTTAGGGGATGTTTTTATTTTGGGGGCTTTTTTGTTTTTATAGGGCTATTAGATTTAGTGTAAATTTTATTATTTTGGATAATTTCGTTTATTATTTTTTGTAATCTTAGATTATTTTTATTTTCCGTAATTTTAGCATTTTTTTTTATATAATGTTAGATTTTATTTATGTTTTTGTAGTAATAGGTTTTTTAAATTTGTAATTTAGTTGTTTTTTTTTCATAGTGTTAGGCTTTTTTAATTTAGTAATTTAGTTTTTTTTATTTGTAGTTTATTTTATTTAATTAAAATAATTATGTTAGGTTTAGTTATATTTTAATCTTGGATTTTTTTAATTTTACAGGCAAGTTTTTATTTATTTTAAGATAGTTATATTGTAAATTAAATTTAAAGTTAGGGGGTGTTAGGTTTAAGGGTTAATAGTTTCATTTAGTGATTTGCGATGTGGGGGGCGGTGGTTTAAGGGTTAATAGGTTTAGTTTATTAGTAGCGATGTGGGGGGGCGGCGGTTTAGGGGTTAATAGGTTTAGTTTATTAGCGATGTAGGGGGTCGGTGGTTTAGGGGTTGATAGGTTTATATAGTGTTGGCGATGTGGGGGGGCGGCGGTTTAGGGGTTGATAAGTTTAATATAGTGTTGGTGATGCAGGGGATGGCGGTTTAGGGGTTAATAAGTTTAATATAGTGTTTGCGATGCAGGGGATGGCGGTTTAAGGGTTAATAGGTAGTTTATGGGTGTTAGAGTACTTTGTAACATTTTAGTTATGAGTTTTGTGAAACATTTTTGTTTTGAAAAATCCATAACAACTGGTCTCAGATCGTGGAATGGATTGTGTCAGTAATAGCCATAACGCAAGCATTTTAGCTGTACAGCACAACCTGTAATATGGCGCAATGGAAATCCTGCACTCTAAAATCATGGAGAGTTGCGTTACAGGCTAAAATGCTTGCGTTATAGCTGTACCGCCGTGACTTGTAATATGGGAGACCTGCGCAATGGCCATTTTTCAGCAGTATAGCCGTACCGCACCATACCGCACAACTTGTAATCATGTTGTAAGTGCTTTGTATTTTCTCTGCTGTAAATTAAAACTGAGCTTCAGAAAGTGGGAGGGACAGAGCAGTTCTCTGGGCTGAACAGGGGAGTTCTGAGGTATGTCTGAAGATCTCTCACAAGTCTTGTAAGCTAGTGTAAGCAGTTTACATAAGCTGGTTTCATTGAATTGTTTTGTAAGCTGTATGCAGGTGAAGTTTGCTCAAAAATCACAATACACTTATGTGATGAGAGCAGGAAGTGATGTCACTAGACTGGGGCGGGGCTTAGGTCCGGCTGTCTGTGTCGCAGTTAGTTAGTGAGATCAACCATACCAGATGTATAATTCCATGCTCTGTAATAAAATAGAGTTGTACCATCCTTGCTGTGTCCTGCATATGTCCTGCATCTCATGACATGGTGTCAGAAGTTCTTGCCTGCGCTTCTGTTCCTGATCGATGACGATGTCAAAGTTTACCCCACCTGAGCCTTTTGACTTCTCTCAGCCTGCAGCTTGGCCCACATGGCGTCAGCGGTTTCAGCACTTCAGGATTGCTTCCAAGCTGAACAAGGAGAGTGGTGAAGTACAAGTTAATTCTCTTTTATACTATATGGGGAAAGATGTGGAGCCAGTGTTCAATGCTTTTACTTTCCAAGAAGGGGAAGAATTTAACTTTGAAATAGTTATGGATAAACTCAGTGCCCACTTTGTGCCCAAAAGAAATGTGATTCATGAGAGAGCTTGTTTTCACAAACGTGATCAGCGTGTGGGAGAATCTGTGGAGTCATTTGTGTGCAGCCTGTATGAACTAGCTGAATTCTGTGAGTTTGGTGTTGCTAAAGAAGAGCAAATCAGAGACAGAATAGTTATTGGAATTGCAGAAGCTGAAGTCTCACTGAAGCTACAGTTAGAGCCTGATTTAACATTAGATGGGGCTATTAGGATGGCCTGCCAGAGTGAACTGGTGAAAAAGCAAAGTGCTGATCTGAGATCTGAGAGTATTGTGGATGAAGTGCAGCAGTTCAGGAGAGCTGCTAGTGAAAGGCACAGTGTGAGCGGTAGACCTACGATAACAGATAGACCTAGAAGTGGATGGGCGCAGCATGCCCGATGCACACGGTGCAACCGTGCCCATGATCAGAGTGTCATATGCCCTACCAAAGACAAAAGATGCAGAAAATGTAACAGGATGGGCCATTTTGAAGTGGTGTGTAAAACTGAATACATTAAGGAGATGCAGGTGGATAGGGACCAGGAGGGTCAGGAAGTGTCCTTTGTGGGGTCTGTTGTTGAACGGCCAGGTTCAGAGGAAGATTGGAAGGTTACTTTTACTGTAATGGGAGCCAAAGTTGCCTTTAGAGATGACACAGGAGCAGATATCACTGTAATGTCCCTTGCAGCATTCATGGAACTGCCTCAAAAGCCCCAGCTGGCAAAGGTTACTACAAAAGTCCATAGTCCTGGTGGCCGCATTGATTGTTCGGGGAAATTTCTTGCCAGCTGCGAGTACAAGCAAAGGAAATTCACCATGTGGGTGCATGTGATTCAAGGTCAGTGCGTTAACAATTTATTGAGCAGAAAAGCAGCCTGTGGTTTGGGCCTAGTAGCCAGAGTGAATGAGATTTCAGAAGATATGTTTGGTGAATTGGGCCTACTGAATTGCAAGCCAGTCCGTATATCAATAAAGGTGACGCAGTCCCATACAGCATTTCTACTCCCGTAGAATTCCATTCCCGCTCATGCCTCATGCCCCACTTATGCGCATGAAGAATATGGGGTTTATTGAAGAGGTTGTAGAAGCAACTGACTGGTGTACCCCCATTGTACCTGTTGCAAAGAAAAACGGGAAGGTGTGTATCTGTGTAGACTTGAAAAGGTTGAACGAGGCAGTGAAGAGAGAGAGATTTGTGCTGCCGACATTGGAAGACATAGCTCTGAAATTGACTGGGGCGAAGTTCTTCTCTACATTGGACGCTTCTAGTGGCTTCTGGCAGATTCCTCTAGATCCAAAGTGCCGCAAACTGACTAACTTTATTACACCGGTAGGTCGGTTTTGCTTCTGCAGACTCCCCTTCGGGATATCCTCTGCTCCTGAAATCTTTCAAAGGGAAATGAGTTCTCTCCTAAGAGACACGCTGGCATGCCAGTCATCATGGACGACATCTTAGTGTATGGGTCTACTTTGGAGGAACACGATCAGCGATTAAGCTGTGTGTTGCAGAGAGTCTGGGCTGAAGCTAAATAAAGAAAAATGCCATTTTAGAAAAGCTGAATTATGTTACTTTGGGCATATCATCAATGGGGATGGTATCAAACCAGACCCCGAGAAAATTTATGCTATTGAACAAATGAAAAGTCCTTCCGATGTACATGAGCTGAGACAAATATTGGGCCTTGTAAATTATGTGGGCAGGTTCCTTCGGTATTTATCCACAGTACTACACCCTATCACAGAGTTGCTAAAGAAAGATGCTGCCTGGGTCTGGGGACCTTCACAGGAAGAATCTTTTATGCAGGCCAAGTCCCTGCTGGGGTCTACCCCAGTTCTGGGGTTCTACGACCCTTCCAAAAAGACTGTGGTTAGTTCTGATGCGAGCAGTTATGGGTTAGGGGCCGCCCTCCTGCAGTTAAATGAAAATAAACTACAGCCCATCGCCTATTCTTCCCGCACACTGATGGCTGCTGAGTCAAAATACGCTCAAATTGAGAAAAAGTTCCTGGCTGCAGTTTGGGCCTGTGAGCGCTTTCAGCATTACCTAGTGGGTTTAGAGAAATTTAGTCTGGAGACTGACCATAAACCGCTAGTCCCTCTAATCAACTCCTACGATATCGACAAAACACCCTTGAGATGCCAGAGACTTCTAATGAGGCTGCTCAGGTTCAATGTTCAGGCAGTGCATGTGCCGGGGAAACAACTGGTTGTGGCAGATGCACTATCCAGGCTCCCGCTGGCTGCTGCCGAAGAGTCTTCAACCGAATCGGATGTGAAAGTGTATGTAGATTCAGTTCTGGCCTCAAAGTCCATTTCTTCAAGGAAACTAGAAGAAATAAAGAAAGAGACATATTTAGATACAGACCTTCAAGAAGTTATAAAGTACATAAAAGAAGGTTGTCCCGAGAGTCGGGAAGCCTGGATGTCTAAGTTCTAACTGTCAGAGAGGTCGCAGCTTACGGAGCTGGAGCTGTTCCAGGACCGCATTGTTATTCCTGTCAGTATGAGGCAGGAGATGTTAAACAGGATTCATGATGGCCACTTAGGCATTACAAAGTGCAGAGAAAGGGCAGCTACGGCTGTATGGTGGCCTGGGATCAGCTCCGACATTGCAAGTCATGTGTCTAAATATGCCTTTTGCCGGGAACACCGGCCTACTCAGAGAAGGGAGTCCTTGATTTCTACTCCGCTGCCTGCAGGCCAGTGGCAGAAAATAGCTGCTGATCTGTGCGAACTGCACGGAAAAAAGTTCCTAGTTGTGATCGACTACTATTCCAGGTATTTGGAAATTGCACCTTTGAATTAAATCACAAGTCAAGCCGTTATCATTCGTCTTAAGAGCTTGTTCGCCCGGTGGGGCATTCCAATGGAGCTGGTGAGTGATAACGGAATGCAGTTCGCTTCTACAGAGTTCAGTGCTTTCAGCAGGGAATATGATTTTATACATTCCACGTCAAGTCCACATTACCCGCAGTCCAACGGAATGGCTGAAAGGGCAGTTCAAACAACAAAATTCATTTTAAAGCAATCTGAGCCGTACCTATCCCTCTTGTTCTATAGGGTGATGCCCATTCAAGCCACAGGGTTCTCCCAGCACAGCTGATGCTAGGAAACCAGATTCGCACCACCTTACCCTCCATGGGTGTCTTCCAGCCGACTGGCTCTATTCCTCAGGACGAAGGATGAAGAGGCAAAAGGGGCTATCGATTCTTCTACGACAGGAGACATTCTGTGAGGCCCTTGCAGGAGCTGAATGCGGGGCAAAGTGTCAGAATTAAACTGGATGATGAGAAGAAATGGAAGATGCCTGCTACGGTAATTGGACGCTCTCCAGAACCAAGGTCTTATGTAGTCCTTACTGATGGAGGGACGGTTACACGCCGTAACTGAAAATATCTTCAGCCTGTACCTGAGAGTTTGGAACTGGATGCCTCAGTACCACCTCCGGTGGGATCTTCTGTTTTAAAAGGGGTGCCTTCCCTTCAGCAAGATCACAGCGGGGATATGTCTTTGCCTCCAGCGGACTCTCAATCATCTTCTTCTGTATCAGAGGACAGTTCATGTAGAGTTACATCAAGCATCAATTAGAACAGTGACCAGAAGTATGGGCAGAATAATCCCATGGTCACTGTGGACTTGGGTAGTCTACCCCGATGTTCAAGTCAGGATGTAATTCATGTTGTAACTTGTTTGTTATATACTATACATATACAGTCTTCAAAAACTGTAAGTGGATCTTCGGGGGTTAGGGTTAGGCTTTTTTAAGGGTTTATTGGGTGGGTTTTATTTTTAGATTAGAGTTTGGGCGTAAAAACAACTAAATGCCCTTTTAAGGGCAATGCCTATCCAAATGCCCTTTTCAGGGCAATGGGGAGCTTAGGTTTTTTTAGTTAGGATTTTATTTGGGGGGTTGGTTGTGTGGGTGGTGGGTTTTACTGTTGGGGAGTTGTTTGTATTTTTTCTACAGGTAAAAGAGCTGATTTCTTTGGGGCAATGCCCCGCAAAAGGCCCTTTTAAGGGCTATTGGTAGTTTAGTTTAGGCTAGGGTTTTTTTTATTTGGGGGGGCTTTTTTTAATTTTCATAGGGCTATTAGATTAGGTGTAATTAGTTTAAATATCTGATAATTTCTTTTTTATTTTGTGTAATTTAGTGGGGGTTTTTTTTGTAATTTAGTTAATTGTATTTAATTTTGGAAATTGATTTAATTGTAGTGTAAGGTTAGGTGTTAGTGTAACTCAGGTTAGGTTTTATTTTACAGGTAAATTTGTATTTATTTTAGCTAGGTAGTTAGTAAATAGTTAATAACTATTTAATAACTATTCTACCTAGTTAAAATAAATACAAACTTGCCTGTGAAATAAAAATAAAACCTAAGCTAGCTACAATGTAACTATTAGTTATATTGTAGCTAGCTTAGGGTTTATTTTATAGGTAAGTATTTAGTTGTAAATATGAATTATTTAGTTATTAATAGTAGGTTTTATTTAGATTTATTTTAATTACATTAAAGTTAGGGGTGTTAGGGTTAGACTTAGGGTTAGGGGTTAATAACTTTAGTATAGTGGCGACGACGTTGGGGGCGGAAGATTAGGGGTTAATAAATGTAGGTAGGTGGCTGCGATGTTAGGGACAGCAGATTAGGGGTTAATTATATTTAACTAGTGTTTGCGATGCGGGAGTGCTGCGGTTTAGGGGTTAATATGTTTATTATAGTGGCGGCAATGTCCGGAGTGGAAGATTAGGGGTTAATAATTTTATTTTAGTTTTTATGATGTGGGAGGGCCTCGGTTTAGGGGTTAATAGGTAGGATATGGGTGTTAGTGTACTTTTTAGCACTTTAGTTATGAGTTTTATGTTACGGCTTTGTAGCATAAAACCCATAACTACTGACTTTCAGTTTACGGTATGGATCTTGACTGTATTGGCTGTACCGCTCACTTTTTGGCCTCCCAGACAGACTCGTGATACTGGCGCTATGGAAGTCCCATTGAAAAAGGACTTTTTGAAAGCTGCCGTAGTTACGTTGCGTTCCGGCCAAAAAAGTGTGCGGTGCAGCTAAACCTGCAAGACTCTTAATACCAGCGGTAGTGAAAAAGAGCCTTAACGCTGCTTTTTCACTCATACCGCAAAAGTTGTAATCTAGCCGATAATAATTAAAACCTTTATAAATAATGAATATTGCATAAATATGCTTTTACATGTTTTCATCTACTTTATGGCAAAAGGCTCTAATGCACATATATATATATATATTATATTAATGTGTTTATATGTGTATATATGTCTGTAGATGCATATGTACACATATTAATAGATATATATATATATATATATATATATATATTTATCAAAGAGAAAAAGGAGTAAACCCAAACCTGCAACCCCCTATTAAGCCTATCAAATACAATGCACGGTCACCTCCCCTTAGAGAACAAAATAAAGTAAATATAACGCTCAGAGCATTCAGATAAGCATTTCTCCCATTCAAGTTTAAAATCTACAATCATTGGATCATTTAGATTAATACCAGTTTTTTCCTCACCATTTTATTATCTAAATATCTCTTCAAACTACTGATTTCCCATTTGAGTTTAAGCTGCTTGATAAGGTTTAGCTTGTGTGTTTTAAAGTCTTGGAAAATATTTTCCCTGTCTCAATCACAGTATTGCTAAAAGTTTCTAAAGCAAATGTTTCAGCAATATCATATTCCCACTCCTTCTCAATTATGGTTGCCATTTTCAAAAACACTAAAACTGTTTGTATCTGTCCAGGGAGGTAACCATAAAATATGTCTCCCACCCTAAGCACCATATATAGAAAATGTGATTAAACCCAGTATTAAATAGATCAAGTTACCAGCTGATGGGGATATAGAGGGCTAGGGACAGGACTCCACATAAATAGTTACTTGTGGTACTCCTGATGCAGGAAGTTTATATAATTAATTTTATCAAAGAGAAAAAGGAGTAAACCAAATCCTGCAACCCCCTATTAAGCCTATCAAATACAATGCATGGTCACCTCCCCTTAGAGAACAAAACAATGTAAATATAACGCTCAAAGTGCAGTACATCAAAAAATATGCTTTATTAGGGCAACAACAGACTTATCAACTGAGCCTATATCAGGGATCCATGAATATCAAAAATACTGGTATAATTGGTACAACTAACAGACATCTGCTAATCGTGAAATGTGCACAGAGTATCTAGCAGATAGTTATTAAGCCAAAAGTGAATCCACTGAAGTTTCAGTTCATAGTGACGATACAGGGCATGATTAATCCCACCTCTCAATGATACGATATCTTCCGTAAGTTAACAAGTTGCAAAGAATGTAAACTAACAGTTCTCCTAGAGACCAAGCTCACCGGACCACCAGACACATCACCGGGACTCACCAGCTCTGACTTGGTATTCAGGAAGCAGACCGTTTCTTATCCCGAGTACCAGGATCAGAGTTACTCTGTACACACTAGCTCAGTGTGCCCGCCAGTGTTAATTTCGTCGACTAAAACTAGACTAAAATGACTATAAAACTAAAGAAATTCTGATGACTAAAATACGACTAAAACTAAAATGACATTTTAGTCAAAAGACTATGACTAAAACTAAATCAAAATGACATTTTAGTCAAAAGACTATGACTAAAACTAAATCAAAATTTGCTGACAAAAACATTTTATGCAAGTTGTTATAATCAATCCATATCTAATTACTGCTCTTTTGTAAAATTTACGAAACTTAATTTTATTAAATTTTAAGATATCCACAACAGTTAAATCTGTTAATCTGTATTGCATGTTTAAACCTTAATACCATAAATAAAAACAGGTTAATAAACCTTTACTCCAGGAGTATATCATGAGTTTGGAAGTTCTAGAGCAGTGCAAATATCATTGCCAAAACTTTTTCGAATCTGTGAACAATCAATTGATTCTTCCTATAGAAATAAGCATAACCCACGAATATGGGTTTAAGTTATGCTGTGCCTGTGCTAGCTGCAGAAACCTTTTGTTGTGTTGTTACTTGATACTTGTTTTAATTATTAACGGATAACTGTTAAAGTTTTTATATTGGGTAATATGTTCAATACAGCCAATACAGTTTACAGTTTTGTTTTTTTATATTTTAAAGTTGCACTTCTGTTTGTTTATGAAACTTGGTTTTATTTAATTTTAAGTTTAATAAAGATGTTACAGATCACAACGGCTAAATCTGTGTCTGTATTGCATGTTTAAACCTTAATACCATAAATATTAACAGGTGTTATGTTTACTCCTGGAGTATGTCATCAGTTTGCAAATGATAGAGAAATGCTTAAATAATGCATTACACTTGAACTAAACCCCTTAGATTTTAGTTGACTAAAATCTACTGGAGATTTAGTCGACTAAAATCTACTGGAGATTCAGTCGACTAAAACTAGACTAAAACTAAAACAATTCAGATGACTAAAATACGACTAAAACTAAAATGGCATTTTAGTCAAAAGACTAAAACTAAGACTAAATTGAAATTTGCTGTCAAAATTAACACTGGTGCCCGCCTCCAATGCGTGACGTCCCTGGCGGGGTAACGCTGATCAAACTCAAGACTGGAAGCCATATAGACCACCCCCTCACTTCCACAGGTAATGTGTCCTTTCACTCTATGTTGTTTAGCTGATGAGTCTACTGCAAATCTACCTCTAAAAATATGTTTGCACAATTTGCATCTACCCCATGCATAGCATCCACTCTTTTTCTATTGCTTCCCTAGTCAACCACCTGTACCTTTATAGTGGCTCTGGACCAGTTTATCCTTTAGAGAAGGGACATGCCTAGCTGTCATTAGTGGGTATGTCCCCACAATTTTCTGAAGCTCATGATCAGCAGTGAGAATATTCCAATGTCTAGCAAGTAGTGACCTCCCCTCATCCCACTTGTTATTAAAAGTGGTAATGAACCTGACTTCTGAGTTCACCTTATTCTCTTTTTGCTGATATACTAACAATTCCCTGGGTGCCTCTCTTGCCCTTTTGTATCCATAGTTTATGACTTTATTTGAATATCCTCTCATTTTAAATCTTGTTTTCAGATCATCTGAAAATGTCTTAAAGCTAGTTTCAGGCGAGCAGTTCCTCTTTTGGCGTAAAAACTGGTCTATTGGAATGGTGTTTATTTGGTGTTTGGGGTGATGACTGTTAGGCTCCAATAAAGTATTGGCTGAAGTGTCTTTTCAAATAAGTTTCAGTACACAAATGCTCACCTTGTCGAATCATTTTTAATTCAAGGAATGCCAAGGAGTCATAGCTTCATTCATATGTGAACCTTAAGTTCCAATTATTTGAATTCAGATGTGCATGAATTTGGAGAGACTATCAGGAGTCTCTTCCCACAACATCAGCACGTCCTCTATAAAACGAATCCAAAGTGCTATAGAATCTCCAAATTCATCTTCCACATCTAGAATAGTTTCAGTCTCCAATTTGCCTAAATACAGACAACCGTAAGTAGGGGCACGGCAAGCCCCCATGGCTGTACCCAAAAGTTGTCTGTAATACTTAGCATCACATTTAAAGTAATTTCTATTAAGCACAAATCTTAATAGCTCTATTACCAAATCAGTATGTTTATCAAATTTGCTCCCCCTTTGGGTAAGATATTGTTTTATTGCCAGCAATCCTTTGTCATGGGGGATCGACGAGTATAGTCCCTCAACCACAATTGACACAAGGATTGTTCCTGGCAATAAAACAACACCATCCAACTTTTTCAGAACGTCTGTTGTATCCTTAACATATAATGATAAGGATGTTAGATAGGGTCTTAGACACCAGTCAATGTATTTGGTCACTCCTTCTGTGAGACCCCCCATCCCTGACACTATCGGTCTCCCCGGTGGTGGTGTTTTGTTTTTATGAATTTTAGGGGTGGTGTAGAACGTGGGTATCACTGGATATTTTACCGACATAAATTCAAGCTCTTTCTTATTAATTAGACATTCTTGTAAGGCCAAAAGAAGGATGTTATCCAATTCATCTTATATACAAAGGTAAGGTCTGTTTTCAATCTTTCAGATTGAGTTTTGTTTGATAATTGTCTCAAACATTCAACACCAGTCTTGGGTTTGAGCAGCGAGACCCCCACCAGTTACGTCACGCATTGGAGGCGGGCACACGGAGCTAGTATGTACCGAATAATGCTGATCCTGGTACTCGGGATAAGAAACGGTCTGCTTCCTGAATACCAAGTCAGAGCTGGTGAGTCCCGGTGATGTGTCTGGTGGTCCGTTGAGCTTGGTCTCTAGGAGGACTGTCAGTTTACATTCTTTGCAACTTGTTAACTTACGGAAGATATCGTATCATTGAGAGGTGGGACTAATCATGCCTTGTATCGCCACTATGAACTGCAACTTTCAGTGAATTCCCTTTGACTTAATAACTATCTGCTAGATACTCTGTGCACATTTCACGATTAGCAGATGTCTGTTAGTTGTACCAATTATACCGGTATTTTTGATATTCATGGATCCCTGATATAGGCTCAGTTCATAAGTTTGTTGTTGCCCTAATAAAGCATATTTTTTTATGTATTGCACTTTGAGCGTTTCCAATTTATTTTTATAATCAATTTTGCTTGGTTCTCTTGGTATGCTTAGTTGAAAACGAAACCTAAGAGGCTCATATGCTAATTTCTTAGATCTTGCAGGCCGCCTCTTATCTGAAAGCATTTTTAATTTTTTTCACAACTAGAGGGCGTTAGTTCATGTGTGCCATATAGTGTAGATAACATTCACCTAGATTACGAGTTTTGCTCTAAACAGGGTGCGAAAATAACGCCAAAAAATGCGTTATTTCACTCTCCATAGTGCTGCCATTACGAGTTACTGAAAAACCTCCTTGTGCTGTGCGATATGGTGCGAAAAGCTCCATACCGCACAAAAGCCAAGTGCACGCTTTCCCCCATAGACATCAATAGGGAGAAAGTGTTAGGAAAAAAACTAACACCTGAAGCGTGGAATGGCGAATCGCCATAACGCAACCCTATTGATGTCTATGGGGAAACAGCAGTTATGACGCAGCGGTTTTAAGATTAGGGATTAGGTTTAATTTTTTAAAGTTTGATAATTTGTTTTTTATTTTTTGTAATCGTAGCTTTTTTTATTTTTTGTAAACTTAGATTATTTAAATATTTTGTAATTTTAGGATTTTTTTAGTTTTTGTAATTTTAGATTTTTTTTTGGTAGCTTTATTAAAAATTACATATTTTCAATATATTTAGGACAACAGTCCTTTCAAATAAGGGTTTCGTTACACCTGTAGGTTATATATATATAATATATATAATACACCTGTAGATTAACATTATATATATATATATATATATATATATATATATATATATATATATATATATATATATATATATATATATATATATATATATATATATATATATATATATATATATATATATATATATAGATAAAAGCAGCGTTGCTAAATATTCACCTAGATTACAAGTTTTGCGTTAGGCTTAAAAAGCAGCGTTGGCCGGTCCTAACGCTGCTTTTTAATGCCCGCTGGTATTACGAGTCTTGCAGGTACAGGCTCACCGCTCACTTTTTTGGCCAGACTTGGAAATACCGCAAATCCACTTACGTAAATTGTGTATCCTATTTTTTCAATGGGACTTGCATAGCGCCGGTATTACGTGTCTGACAAAAAGTGAGCGGTAGACCCTCTCCTGTCAAGACTGGTACCGCATTTTAAAGTCAGTAGTTAAGAGTTTTATGGTACAACGCCGTAGCATAAAACTCTTAACTAAAGTGCTAAAAAGTACACTAACACCCATAAACTACCTATTAACCCCTAAACCGAGGCCCTCCCGCATCGCAAACACTAAAATAAAATTTTTAACTCCTAATCTGACAAACTGGACATCGCCGCCACTATACTAAATATATTAACCCCTAAACCGCCGCACTCCCGCTTCGCAAACACTAGTTAAATTTTATTAACCTCTAATCTGCCGTCCCTAACATCGCCACCACCTACCTACATTTATTAACCCCTAATCTGCCGCCCCCAACGTCGCCACCACTATATTAAAGTTATTAACTCCTAAATCTAAGTCTAACCCTAACACACCCTAACTTAAATATAATTAAAAGAAATCTAAATAAAAATTACTATAATTAACTAAATTATTCCTATTTAAAACTAAATACTTACCTGTAAAAAAAATTACAAATCCCCCCCAACATTAAAACCCACCACCTACACAACCAACCCTACTCTAAAACCCACCCAATACCCCCTTAAAAAAACCTAACACTAACCCCTTGAAGATCACCTTACCGGGAGAAGTCTTCATCCAACCGGGCCGAAGTCCTCAACGAAGCCGGGAGAAGTCGACATCTAAGCTGGACGAAGCGGTCCTCCAGACGGGCAGAAGTCTTCATCCAGACAGCATCTTTTATCTTCATCCATCCGACGCAGAGCGGGTCCATCTTCAACACATCCGACGCGGAGCATCCTCTTCATCCGGAGTCTTCTTACTGAATGAAGGTACCTTTAAGTGACGTCATCCAAGATGGCATCCCTTCAATTCCGATTGGCTTATAGAATTCTATTAGCCAATCGGATTCTTTTAGCCAATAGGATTTTTTCTACCTTAATTCCGATTGGCTGATAGAATTCTATCAGCCAATCGGAATTGAAGGGACGCCATCTTGGATGACTTCACTTAAAGGAACCTTCATTCAGTCTTAGCCATCGGATGAAGAGGATGCTCCGCGTCGGATGTCTTGAAGATGGACCCGCTCCACGCCGGATGGATGAAGATAGAAGATGCTGTCTGAATGAAGACTTCTGCCCGTCTGGAGGACCACTTCGCCCGGCTTAGATGAAGACTTCTCCCGGCTTTGTTGAGGACTTCGGCCCGGTTGGATGAAGACTTTTCCCGGTAAGGTGATCTTCAAGAGGTTAGTGTTACGTCTTTTTAAGGGGGTATTGGGTGGGTTTTAGAGTAGGGTTGGTTGTGTGGGTGGTGAGTTTTAATGTTGGAGGGGGAGATTTGTAATTTTTATTACAGGTAAAAGAGCTGATTACTTTGGGGCAATGCCCTGCAAAAGGCCCTTTTAAGGGCTATTTGTAATTTAGTGTAGGGTAGGGCTTTTTTATTTTGTTAGGGGGATTAGATTAGGTGTAATTAGTTTAAAAATCTTGTAATTTGTTTATTATTTTCTGTAATTTAGTGGGGGGGGGTTTTTGTACTTTAGCTAATTTTATTTAATTGTATTTAATTTAGGGAATTAATTTAATTATAGTGTAGTGTTAGGTGTTAGTGAAACTTAGGTTATGTTTGATTTTACAGGTAAATTTGTCTTTATTTTAGCTAGGTAGTTTATTAAATAGTTAATAATTATTTAGTAACTATTCTACCTAGTTAAAATAAATACAAACTTGCCTGTAAAATAAAAATAAACCCTAAGCTAGATACAATGTAACTATAAGTTATATTGTAGATAGATTAGGGTTTATTTTATAGGTATTTAGTTTTAAATAGGAATTATTTAGTTAATGATATGAATTTTATTTAGATTTATTTAAATTTTATTTAAGTTAGGGGGGGTTAGGGTTAGACTTAGGTTTAGGGGTTAATAAATTTAGAATAGTGGCGGCGACGTTGGGGGCGGCAGATTAGGGGTTAATAAATATAATGTAGGTGTCGGCGATGTCGGGGGCGGCAGATTAGGAATCAATAAGTGTAAGATTAGGGGTGTTTAGACTCGGGGTTCATGTAAGGGTGTTAGGTGTAGACATAAATTTTATTTCCCAATAGGAATCAATGGGGCTGCGTTAGGAGCTAAACGCTGCTTTTTGCAGGTGTTAGATTTTTTTCAGCTGGCTCTCCCCGTTGATTCCTATGAGGAAATCGTGCATGAGCATGTTACACCAGCTTACTGCTGACTTAAGCAGCGCTGGTATTGGAGTGAGATTTTGAGCAAAATTTTGCTCAGTGCTCACTTGTCTTTTAACGATGGGTTTCTGAAAACTCGTAATACCAGTGCTGTCTGTAAGTGAGTGATGAGCATAAACTGCTCGTCAGCACCGCATAGCTTCTAACGCAAAACTCGTAATCTAGCCGAAAAGTGTTGCTATATCTGTAACATTATATCATAAATAAATATTATTGCTACATCTGTAGCCTTATTATCTATAATATATTTTGCATATATTTAGGACAAAAGTCCATCCAGATAAGGTTATCACTATACCTGTTGGTTATATATATATATATATATATATATATATATATATATATATATATATATATATATATATATATATATATATATATATATATATATATATATATATATATATATATATATATATATATATATATATATATATATACACACATACACACACACACAGGTAGCCCTCAGTTTACGCCAGGGGTTAGGTTCCAGAAGGAATGGTTGTAAATTGAAACCATTGTAAATTGAAACCCAGTTTATAATGTAAGTCAATGGGAAGTGAGGGAGATAGGTTCCAGGCCCCTCTCAAAATTGTCATAAGTAACACCTAATACATTATTTTTAAAGCTTTGAAATGAAGACTTTAAATGCTAAACAGCATTATAAACCTAATAAAATAATCACACAACACAGAATATATAATTAAACTAAGTTGCTAAACAGCATTATAAACCTAATAAAATAATCACACAACACAGAATATATAATTAAACTAAGTTGCTAAACAGCATTATAAACCTAATAAAATAATCACACAACACAGAATATATAATTAAACTAAGTTGCTAAACAGCATTATAAACTTAATAAAATAATCACACAACACAGACTTCACTTGCATTTGTCTGCAAACAGTTCTTTCTATGCATTACAATCTGGACTGATATATAGACAGGAAGATCTTGTTCTTTTGAAATCTGCTCGATAGCTCAGGTCTGGTTAAACTGATTAATTTCAGCTTGCTTGGCTGTGCTGCAACACAAGCGGACAGCTCCATCTACTGGCTATTTTAATAAATGCACTGCTTCTCAATAGCAGTCACATGACTGGAAAAAAAGGTTGTTATTCTGAAACGGTGTAAATTGAACCGTTGTAAAACGAGGACCACCTGTATATATATATTACATACCCATTTTTTAATGTTTGGCAAAAAGGGTTTGGCTAAACTGATATGTATATATATATATATATATATATATATATATATATATAATATATATAGGACAGTTGAACAAAAAAAAGGCTGTCACTACACCTGTAGAAATATTTTTATATAGATTAAAGCAGTTTTCATAATACATTTTTGCTACTTTGGTAGTTTTATTATATATCCTGCAGCTTTATTATAAATAACAAATGTTTAATATATTTAGGACAGCAAATAAAGGTGTTGTTACACCTGTAGGATATATATATATATACTGTATATATATATATAATACACCTGTAGATTAATTTATAAATATAGATAAAAGCAGCGTTACTAAATAAAGTGTTGCTATATCTGTAACATTATAACATAAATAAATGTTGTTGCTACATCTGTAGCCTTATTAAAAATAATAAAATAATATATTATACATATATTTAGGACAAAAGTCCATCCAGATAAGGTTATCCCTATACCTGTTGGTTATAATATATATATATATATATATATACACACACATACATATATATATATACATACATACATATATACATATATATATATATACACATACACATTTTCAATAAGTTTGGCAAAAAAGGTTTGGCTAAACTGATATATACTGTATATGTATATATATATGACAGTTGAACATAAAAAAGGCCGTCACTACACCTGTAGAAATATTTAAAAATACAGTTTTCATAATACATTTTTGCTACTTTCGTAGCTTTATTATATATCCTGTAGCTTTATTAGAAATAACATATTTTCAATATATTTAGGACAGCAGTATATTCAAATAAGGACGTCTTTACACCTGTAGGTTCAATATATACTGTATATAACTTTTAAATAAGTGTAACCATATAGGGTGTTTATACGCCTGTATATTAATTATAAATATAGAATAGTAGATCCCTGAAATAGGGTTTTACTCTAGCAGTAGCATAATTTAAATATATATTAAAACAGATTGTTCAAATACAGTATTGCTACTTTTGTAGCTTAATAAAAATTAAAAAGAAATCATATAAGGGTGTTTTTTATATATATATATATATATATATATATATATATATATATATATATATATATATATTAAATAAGTCTGGGTTTTGCTACTGCTGTATTTTCAATATATATATATATCAAAAAATTTAAAATAATTTTAAAGAAAGTTATCTGTAGAAGAACAATCTGATGCAAGAAAGAGACGAAATGAGAGAGATAGAATAAATAAAAATAAAAAACTGATGAAGAAAGGGCCCATTTAAGGGAAGCAAAAGCAGTTCAGAAAAGAAAAGAGAGAGCAAATATGACAGAAAATCAGAGACATAAAGAACAACAAAAAAATACTTATGCTTATAGAAAGGCACGTTCAGAAAATGAACAATCAGAAACACAAAATCAGCTTAGCATAAGCAATACAGAAAGGGAAAATAAAAGGAAACATAGTGGAAATTTGGCAAAACATACTCAACATATTGTAGCACTTGCAAGATATGATGATTCATTTGATCATCATAACTGTGGAGAGCTAAATGTTGTATGCAGCAACTGTGATGCATTACATTTTGCAAAAGAGCAGCCATTAGACAAATGATTTAGTCAATGCTGCAGCAAAGGAAAAGTAAATATTAAACCTATTAAAGTTTTAATAGAAAGTTTAATGACAGAAAGTCATAAACATTCAAATACATTTTACAAAACTATTTGATCTTTTAATAATTCTTTAGCATTTGCTTCAATGGGGGCGAATATTGCTCCTCCTCCCGGTTATGGCCCTTACTGTTTTAGAATTAATGGACAAATATATCACAGAACTGGATCACTACATCCTTCCAATGAGGATAATAGAAAGTTTGCACAACTGTATATTCTTGATCCAGATGAGGCTGCACAACAGCGCTTTATGATTGATGAAAATACAAATTGCAACCCTGAATTAATGACTGAGTTGAGTTCTTTTATGGCTTTAAACAATGCTTTTGCAGAAGCATGTAAAATGTTGTATGAAGTAGAACAGAAATGTTTAGAAGATGCATCTCAAAATGGTGTCACACCTGCAACTGTGACCATGGCAATAGTACGAGAACGCAAAAACGATCAACGTAGATATAATGCTCCTCGGTATAATGAGGTAGCTATTATTTTCCAAAATGCAGATGGTGAACCTCCTCTTGAGCGAGATCTTATTATTCATTGCCGAAGTACAAACAATGAAAAAACCCCAGAAAGGATAAGTATTTTAGATCCAAATTTGGAGCCAATGTTGTATCCACTTCTTTTCCCTTTTGGGGATCAAAGTTGGTCACCTAAAATGAAACTTAAAGGGACATTCCAGTCAAAATTTAAATGTACATAGATTAATTACATATTTGAATAGAAACATATTTGCAATATACATGTGTTAGCAAAAATGCTTCTACTAAAAGTTATCATTGTTTTAGTGTAAACTTTTTTCTCTGCACGTGCATGTGAAGCATAGCTAGAAATTCTCAGTGCACCTACATTTTAAATACTGCAGCTGCTCAGATCATCACTGGGGCTTGTATCATGTCAGCAATTAACAAATTGAGTCTTTACCAGATGGTACAAGCACCTTAGGCTCTCCGAGCAAGTTCTGTGTTTAAAATGCTGGTGCACGGTGCATACTTAAATACACTTTTGAAACAGCTATAGCTTTTATTAGAAGCCTTTTTGCTAATGCATGTATATTACAAAAATGCTTCTGTGCAATACCGAAATGCACCCATGTGGTTTCCAATTGTGGCTGGAATATCCCTTTAATCACAACCCTACTATTGTTAGAAATATAAGAACTCAATCCTTAACAAAGCCAAGAGAAAGGGTCACACAAATGCAATTTTTTGGATATATACTTTCCATTCGTCACGTGTTTAACCCATTTCTGAGTGATGGCAAATTGACTCAGCAGTACTTTGTAGATGCATATGTTAAAACAGAAGGTAATCATTTAAACTAGGCCAGCCAAGGCCGAAACATGTCAGACTGAGTCTACCCTTGTTCTGTGCCCTTGTTTTTATGCCTGATGTTTGACTTTTTATATGGAGAATAAAGAAACGGTTCTTTTACCTATCCGGAGTCTGTTTTTGGTCTGGTTAATCATTTAAACTATGCAAGACAAAATCAGTCAAAATTAAGGGTTGAAAAGTATACAGGTCTCATGGACCATCTTTAAAGTGTAGCTGCAGAGCAGGGCTAACTTCCAGGCAAAGCAGTTATACTTCCATCTACATTCCAGGGAAGTCCCAGAAACATGGTACAGAATTACCAAGATGCCATGGCTATTGTAAGAAAGTATGGGAAGCCTGATTTTTTCATAACTATGACATGTAACCCAAAATGGTCTGAAATTGTTGATAATCTGAAAGAAGGTCAAGCAGTTGAATTTTGACCTGATTTAGTGGCAAGAGTTTTTCATTTAAAACTTCAAGAACTTCTTGATGATATCACAAAGAAACATGTTTTTGGTAAACCAGCTGCCAAAGCTCATGTAATTGAATTTCAAAAACGTGGATTACCTCATGCACATGTTTTGCTTATATTATGTGCACAAGATAAGCCTACAAATGCACAAGTAATTGATAGCTTTATATGTGCAGAAATGCCTGACATTGAAGTCAATCCACGGTTACATGCAATTGTTACCAAACACATGATACATGGGCCCTGTGGGGAGCATAATTTAAGATCTCCATGTATGGTTGATGGGGTTTGCTCTAAGCAATTTCCAAAATCTTTCCAAGAAGAAACTTTATACAATGTAGATGGTTATCCACGTTACAAGAGAAGCTAAAAAAGTCTTTCAATTGAAAAAAATGGTAAAAAAATTGATAACTCTTGGGTTATACCATAAAACCCATACTTGACATTAAAATACAACTGCCATATTAATATTGAAAGCTGTGCTTCTATAAAAAGTGTAAAGTACATATTTAAATATATTTATAAAGGGCATGACTGTGCAAATATTGCAATTAAAGAACATGAAACACTTCTTCAAGATGAGATAAGTTCATTTATGGATTCCAGATATTTTAGTGCTCCAGAAGCAGCATGGCGGCTTTTTGGCTTTCATATGCACCATCAATCGCATACCATTGTGCGATTACAAGTTCACCTTCCTGGAGAACAGTCAGTATATTTTATTGAAGACAATATTGAAACTGCAGTAGAAAGAACACATTATAGAGACACAACTTTGACTGCTTGGTTTAAATTAAACAAAGAAGATTTGTCAGCTCATGCATTTCTTTACACTGATATTCCTCAGCATTTTGTTTTCCATAAAAAGACAACAACATGGAAAAAAATAGTACAAGATTGAGCAAATAACACTATTGGCTGCATGTACTCTGTAAGTTTAATTTCAGATGTTGAGAGATTTTTGTTATGCTTGCTTTTACTTCATGTTAAAGGAGTAACTTCTTTTAAAGATATCCGAACATTTGATGGTGTTCAATTTCACACCTTTAAAGAAGCAGCTCAAAAACGTTGTCTTTTTGAAGATGATCAATCATGGGATTTAACTCTTCAAGAAGCTGCAAGTAAAATTATGCCTTCACTGCTTTAGAGAGCTTTTTGCTCATATTTGTGCTTTAGAATCTCTACCAAATGCTAAAGAGCTTTTTGAAAAGTACAAAGAAAAACTTTTTGACTTTTCAAAACACCCAGGTCACACATCAGAGTGTCAAAATTGTTTAAATTATGCACTTAGAGATATTCAGGATATTTTAATTGTTCAGATTTTGGTTTACCAAATCCTCCAAACAATTTACCTGAAAATCTCAGAGATCTCTACGATGCTTCTTTTGAAAGTTATACTGAGTTCAAATGAAGGCATCTTTTAATGACCTACAAAGAGAAAGTTTTGAAGAAATCATTGCTGCATCAGAAAATGAAACTTTACCACAATGGTGTTATTTCCTTGATGGTCCTGGTGGTAGTGGTAAAACCTACCTATACAAGACTTTATTGAGGACATTTAGAGGAAATAGTGAGGTAGCATTACCAGTTGCTTCAACAGGTATTGTGGCAAATTTGCTTGAAGGTGGGCGAACATACCATTTGCAGTTTAAGTTGCCAGTTCCTTTGTTGGATACTTGAACCTGTTCCATGAGGCAAACTTCTAATGATACACAAATTATCTGTACTGCAAAGATTATTATTTGGGATGAATCAACCATGTCTTCCAGTGATGCACTCAGATGTGTTGACACACTCCTTCAAGAGTTGATGAATAACAACAAACCTTTTGGAGGCAAAACTATTCTGCTCGGACGTGATTTCAGACAAACTCTTCCTGTTGTTGCACACAAAAGTAGATCAGCTATAGTTGAAGCCAGAATAAAATGTAATCCACTCTGGCATAAGTTTAAACTTTTGAAGCTGACTAATAATGTACGATCTGTTGATCCAGAGTTTAGCTCTTGGCTTTTAAAGCTTGGAGATGGACTACTGACAAACAAGCATGGTTTTCATGAAGACATCTTTGAAATTCCATCCGAAATGATCTGCAAAGACTCCATTGTAAAGGAGATTTTTGGTGAAGAGTTAAAAGATTCTGATGCTTTTAAGTTTTCAAAAATGACCATTTTATGTCCAAAAAATAGTGATGTTGCTAAAATCAATGAAGAAGTTCTTAGTTTGTTAGAAGGTGAAACCTCTACTTACTTAAGTACTGATTCCATTGATGATGAATCACAGGAAGATAGGGATAATTAACCAGTTGAGTTTTTAAATGAATTGGCTCCTTCTGGAATGCCAGTTCATAAACTCAATCTTAAAATAGGTAGTATTTTTATGCTTTTGCTTAATCTTAACAGCAAAAGAGGTCTTTGTAATGGCACCAGATTGGTTGTGAAAGCTTTGGGTGAAAATTTAATTATTGCGAAAGTATTAACAGGTACAGCTGAAGGAAAAAATGTTTTCCCTCCACGAATAGACTTAGTAATACAGAACTTCCTTTTGTATTACAAAGAAGACAATTTCCAGTTAAATTAGCATTCGTAATGACCTTTAACAAATCTTAAGGACAAACTTTAACTGTAGGACTTCCATGGTGTCCCTGACATAGGAGGACAGTTGAGTTAGGAATGGTCTCAATCTCAGGTCTATGTATTGACTCGCTCTTTCTGTTAAATTGTCATTCCCAGAGACAATAGGTTGGCCTGGGGGTTTTTCACTATTATTTTGGACTTTGGGAATTAAATAAAATGTTGCAGTTTTAGGGTTACACACTTTAAGAAATGTATTTTCTTTATTTGTGATGAGACCATTATGTCTTGCCTGTTTGAGTAATCTATTGTATTGTTGATGGAATACTGTAGTGGGATTACCCCATAATTCTTTATAGCAAGACATTATATTTGTTTTTCAGTTGTGAGATTGCTTCATTCAGATAGATCTCCTTGGGCCAAATCACTATGTTGCCTCCTTTGTCTGCATTCCTAATGATGACATCATCCCAGGACTCCATTTCCTTCAAAGCTTTTCTTTCTTGTTGAGATAAATTTTGAGGTTTAAAATATCCCCCTAATTTATTGATATTGTTACATACAATTTGATTAAATACTTCAATATTTGGACAGATGTTACTGTATATAGCTGAATGAGGGGAGAGCGTTATGCATACATATTTATAGTAGTCGCAAGTTGCTGCATCAGCAGTTCATTAAATTAATTACAATGTCTGCTCTTATATTGTAAGATAGTTACCAATTTGCATAGTGAATATTGCAACACTTCAAAGAATGGATGTTATACATATTAGTCGCAAGATGCCGAAATAAGTAATTAGAGCATTACCCACTCCTATTTCCCCTTGACAATAGGGTTGATCCTTTTAAGATATATATGGATCGAGGGGGACTTCCGGGCGGCGGCCATCTTTGGACGCAAAACTGTCGGCTGCTCACACCTTCCTGCTGTGATAACTAAATATCGCCAGAAAAAGTCATCTTTGGGGATTCAAACTGCTAGATTTAGGATTATCATAGGTTCAGCTCTCATTTGATACCCTCACCTCTAGGATTGTGTGGAGCTAAGGTTACCGGAGCTTTTCAAAGGCTGAGGCCTTCTCAGAACCCCCCCAGTGACTTTCCTAAGGGCAATCACTGTCGCGCAGCCCACATTGTCGGCTGCTCAATACCTCCTTGCAAAGGAGCCTTCTGACGTACTGGTCGCCTTTACACTATGGCAGCCACAAACCAGATTATCTTGGAGGAAGTGGAGCGCCTCCTAAGCTTCCACTACTTACAGTTCTGCTCACGGCTGGAATCAGAATGGGGATCACCGCGTATCACTGCCGCACAAACTATCTGTCTAGATACCAGACGGGACAGTGTGGGTGACCTCCCGAACGCCGCTGCTGGAACTCCTGCACTTTCAAGGATTGCAACTGCTAGCCCACAGAGGAAAAAAGGGCTCCACACATTTATCTTGCCTGGCCGTGAAAAGGCGTTGCCCGACAAGGATCTTGCCGCAAATAACTGGGCTCGCCCGCAACTGTCCGCCACCTCTGTATACAAGGGGATACCAAATATGACCAAGGACTCTGTCAGCTCTCAACTAGCGACTATGTGGGCCGCTGACTCCGCTGATCCTTATCTCTACACCACGGAAAGTGGTGCCAGCGGCAACACTCCCGAGGCTATAGGGACAGAAACCGGCTACATGAGGAGCCCCACTACCGGACCGGCGATTACAGCAGCTCCCAGAAACTTCTGCCCCCTCTCCCAATCCTTCCGTGGTCTGGCAGCATCACCATACTTCAGATGGGATCCTGGAGGTCTGGAAGCGCTTGATGTGCAGGAGCTGGAACAGAGGCAGTTACCTGCTTTCACTATCCCCCACATGGCTGTTTTCTGATGCAAAGGGCCGCTGTTGCACTGTTCTATGGGCAGAGTAAGGTAGATACCTGGACACCCGCTATCCCGGGCGTGACACCCTGCTCTATATCTATGAACTGTCGGATATGGATGTGAGGTTGCTAAATTTATCGTAACTGCCCCTCAAAATATCCTCCTGTTTAGGTGTTAGACCAGTTCACCCTCAGTTGGACAGCACCTTATGCCTCTCTCATTCTAAAGGTACTGATTAGAGATTTTGTGGGAACTCTTTATAAAGGCACCGGGGTGCATGGAGAAACGCAAAGCTTGTAACTCGCTCCTACAGAAAGGTTGTTTAAGGTCCAATTTACACTTGAATTTGTTCTCATCCCTGTATTGTATTGAGACTGCTGTATTATAGAGCCTGACCATGGTTAAAATCTACCACTACAGAGGAGGAAACTCTACTTATTAAATTCATTGAATACTCCAATAATTCCTACATTAAATTTCTAATAGTCTCATGCCTCTAGTACAGTATACAGCCCTATATCTGTGTAGTATGTTAGACAATATTGCACTGTATATTCTTTCCTTCTATTGTTTCTATGCCATGTTATCTCTATATATTCTGTAACAACACAGAGTTTCATGTATGCCTTGTTCTTTGGTTTTATTATTTTTACTTAGTCAGGTCCAAGAGTGACCATGTTGAACATTAGAGCATCTTCTTGAGTCTTTTAATCTGCATGGGCCCATGAGTGGCCCCTTTAAACTATGGAGGTGCATTCATTCTCTATATAATTAAACAGAAAATGTGAGGTTTTTCTTTAGTACCATCTGCATACCTGTGAAGCAACAGATTTGATTGTGCACTGTGGCTATACAATTATGTTACTTCCTTGTTTTTATGTATACGATTTTTTGTACTTCAATATGCTTGTTATCACACATTCCTAACCTCAATAAAAATTTATTTAAAAAAAAAAAAAAAAAAAAAAAGATATATATGGATCTAGCATTTATCAATAAATAAGTTGGCCGCTATTCTCATAACTATTATTTCGTTGTGAGGATTAGAAATATTAACTTATGCATAAATAGGTGAATTCAATATTGTATAACTATCTTAAGAACGAGTGGGACTTGTATCAGTCATTTACTTTTGACATTAATATTTCAGTCACCACCTAAGGAGACCATACTATGACTAAGACTTAGGTGCAAATTTCATATATATACAGACTTATTTGAAGGCCATTACCTTGCTGAATAGGCGATTGGCTGTATCATAATTAACCAGTATCCATGACAGCGATGAATGTCGTGTGATATACTACTAATATACAATCAGTTTATTTTACCCTATATAGGTGAACACACAATACTTTGTTTACAAGGTATTAATTAAATAGATTCACATTTAGATTTCGGTATGGTAAATGACACCACATTAATGCAAGTCTAATAAAAGTCATAAGACTGAATCTTAGACGAATACACATCAGTGCAATGAAATCTATCTGTCTTAGAATCAAAGATATCTTTGAGTCCCTTTATAAGGAGATACTTATCAATATCACCCTAACAAGGTTTTAGTGCTAATTTATAGATGTATATATATTACTTAGTCAGAGATTCATGAAATCCATGAGTATTGACACCTAGTGATATCGTTCTATCCTTATATATCACATCACTTACAAATAGCAAACAGTACCCAATTAACGATATTCTCTCCGCTTTCAGTATCCTCTAATTTAGGGGTTGAGTAACCAGAGGTTAACACTTTGAATTCAACAAGTGTCCATACCACTGAATGAATTATTTAATACTTGTACATATATACAATTAAACACTATTCTAAACCTCTTTGTGTTTTTAATTATACAGTGTGTTTTTTAACAGAAATGCTTTCAATAAAAGTTATGTTTTAATTTGGACTAAGTTGTCACCTTTTGAAATAAGTAATGTTTTCACTTTAGGGAGACAGAAGTGCTAACAAGTGCAAACCTTTTTCTGTCAAATAAGTTTCTTTTCTTTTTTGACATAAACTCGAAACTTTAGAAAGAGTTGGCATCTATTTGCCAGAGCCAGTTTTCAGCCATGGACAGTTATATGTGGCTTTTTCTTGGGTAAAAAGCTTTGCAGATGTCAAAGTTAAGGTCATAGACGGACAAGAACAAGGGAAATTAATAACTGAAAGTGATGCCTGTTTTACTAAAAATGTTGTATATAAAGAAATATACAACATAGTTTGAAGAGCAGAAATGTTGGATTTATTTAGGATAGTAGTTTGTCCAAATAGGGTGTTGCTATATCTGTAGTTTATTATATATAAAATATTTTTGATATATTTAAAACAGTAGTCTATAAAAAATAAAGTATTGCTACACCTGTAGCTTAAATATTTATACAAAAACAGAGTTACAAAATGCGTTGTTTCTACATCTGTAGCTTAAAAAATAATTAGACTGCCCTCTGGGCATGCTTATCGAGTAGTGATATAATAAAATGCTCTCTTTTGTTTTGTACATATCACATTTACATATGCATGATAGAATGTTCTTTGAATATAATTTGCCTTCATAATTTAAATTTTTTAAAACTTTAAAAGGAGCAGCAGTATATCCCAGCACCCTGGCACCTTGCACCCTTGTCTTACTTGCTCTCCGCATTCAGCGATGTCTTGCGGACGTGATCCGCACTGTCAGATCAGGTCCGCAAGACATTTCTTAAATAGGCCTCTATATCTCTGGTAAGTTATATAGAATTTAAAACAATTTTAAAAATATTTGCATGAGTTTATTTAATATAATAATACTGAACGTGCACCATACTCACTGTGTGACAGGGAAGACAATAATGGAAACTGAAGGATCATGTTCTCTAGATGCTGAAGGAATGTCTGGCAGGCAGGTTCCCCCTTCTGAAGTATCAGGTTTAACAGCATTTCAGTCCTCTCTTCTGGGCTAACAACAACTTGATTCAGGAGCATAAAATCCTCTAAACTGAGACTGAACAAAGCATCCAGTTCATCAAACAAACTGTCCACATCCTCCTGAAAAATCTGTATTAATTCACTTCTCATCTGGGTAAGAATTGTGTAGGCCTCTCTGTCTATTTGCTGATCAGTACCAGCTCCCTGTGTGTCTGCATCTATTTGCTGATCAGTACCAGCTCCCTGTGTGTCTGCATCTATTTGCTGATCAGTACCAGCTCCCTGTGTGTCTGCATCTATTTGCTGATCAGTACCAGCTCCCTGTGTGTCTCTATCTATTTGCTGATCAGTACCAGCTCCCTGTGTGTCTCTATCTATTTGCTGATCAGTACCAGCTCCCTGTGTGTCTGCATCTATTTGCTGATCAGTACCAGCTCCCTGTGTGTCTGCATCTATTTGCTGATCAGTACCAGCTCCCTGTGTGTCTGCATCTATTTGCTGATCAGTACCAGCTCCCTGTGTGTCTGCATCTATTTGCTGATCAGTACCAGCTCCCTGTGTGTCTGCATCTATTTGCTGATCAGTACCAGCTCCCTGTGTGTCTGCATCTATTTGCTGATCAGTAACAGTGACCTGTGTGTCTCTATATATTTGCTGAACAGTACCAGCTCCCTGTGTGTCTCTATATATTTGCTGAACAGTACCAGCTCCCTGTGTGTCTCTATCTATTTGCTGATCAGTAACAGCTCCCTGTGTGTCTCTATCTATTTGCTGATTAGTAACAGCTCCCTGTGTGTCTCTATCCATTTGCTGATCAGTACCAGCTTCCTGTGTGTCTCTATCTATTTGCTGATCAGTGACAGTGACCTGTGTGTCTCTATCTATTTGCTGATCAGTAACAGCTCCCTGTGTGTCTCTATCAATTTTCTGATCAGTGACAGTGACCTGTGTGTCTCTATCTATTTGCTGATCAGTACCAGCTTCCTGTGTGTCTCTATCCATTTGCTGATCAGTGACAGTGACCTGTGTGTCTCTATCTATTTGCTGATCAGTAACAGTGCTATCTGCGTATCCATCTGTTTCCTCTAGGGAGATTGGGGTCTGTGAGTCTTCATCTGTTTGAGATGCTTCTCCCGCTGTTTGTAGACTTGTTATAGCTTGTAAAGTGCTTTCATTAGAATCCATTCTTAAATTATAGCCTGCAAATAAATAACAAAATTATGGAAGGCCCTTCTGTGTATATCCAAAAATTAAAGTAAATTACAATAACTGTAAAATGTTTAGTTTTATTTGATTAGAAAACTTCTACAGTTGCATCTCATCACTGTTGTTTTGTATTTCCTTAATTTGTTCTTGATTTCTCTCTTTCCTGCCTTTCACATTTTTCTTTCCTAGTCTGAGCCTTCTCTCATGACAAGTTAAAAAGCATGTGGACCTGTTTATACATAATATGGTCCTGGATTTTAAACACAATATTGATGTATGTATAGGTCAAGATGGTCTTAATCAGTGATGCCCAACTTCTTTAAGCATGAGGCCACATGGACCCATTCCCCTGTACCTGACAAATTTATTTCAAATCACAAAGATTAACATAAATTATCCTTGCTGAAGGGGAAATGGCAACAAATCTTAAGACATAGTGAAGTTACTTGCTGGCACACAGATCAGACGACTTTAATGAGGTGTGGGTCTGCAATTAATAATAGGGTTCCTCCAAGTCCTGAATCCCTCTTTCTACAGGAACATACCTAGTTCAAGAATAAAGAAAAGGAGTAGAGAGAGAGAGAACCCAAAGAGGTAAAGAGTTCTCAATCACAGTGTCAGAGGAGCAGCTAAATATTCCCTCGCAAAAGTCATAAAGCACAGAAGAGATATGAGACAGATGTTGAGAAAAAAGTGTTTGTAGGTAAATTATATCTAGATAAAAGTTCCAACAGACATATGACAAACATCCCTAGATTCCTCCAACTTCACCCCTCTGCAGATAGCTCAGAAACCTCAGAGCAGATCAACTCCACTGTGCAGGGAATCAAGCATAAAGACAAAAATACTTAGCTGCCCTTATAGCTCTCACCAACAACACACACCAACAGTCCATAGTGCAGCCCTTCCAAGTTCGAAGCCCATTACATTCAGCAATAGCTTGATATATAGCTGTAGAGGCAATTACCAACCCACAGGCAATAGAGCAGACTTCCAGAATGTCATATGAAGGGAGGATAACACTAATCAAGACATCCCAAGGCTGTTTCATAATGGAACAAGAAAAATAGTTTCATAACAGACAGCGGTATCCGCCAACAGACATCTCTGAGACTCCAAGCAAACAACTAGGCACATGCAGTAGAAGCTCTGCAGTAACTAGCAGAAGACAGATCTTACTGGTATTTGAAACAATGATTACAAGTTGGACAGCAAACCCCTGCAGCATGTCACACAAGATGGCAGATTTCTGTTCTGAAGAGAAAGGCAACCTTTTGTTTGCCCAAATTCCCTCTGTATCAACAGGAGAAAGAAATCAGCAGTGTCAAATAATCTAACACTTCCAATACACTTCTACCAGCATCTATTGGATCCCCCAAATCATGCAAAATAACAATGGTATCTCCAATACAGGGACAGAGCTTCAGTGACATCTCCAGCAGATCATCTAACTCCACCTCAACCATTTGTTTTATTCATCATTTTCTTTCTGTTTCTGTCAAACTCTCTCCCCAATTATTTTCTATATCCTCAAGCTTTTATTTTGTCATGTTGTCCCTCATTACGGTACATTCCATTCTCTCTTTATGTAAAATTAATATAGTTGGGGTTCTAGACAATACTACTGTGCTATACAACCCCACTCATTACTTTAGCACCCCTAATCCACACAGGTGCCAGTTGTCATAAAAATGTCAGCTAGTCCATATTTAAATTCCCAGTGCTCTACGTGATACTTGATTATTAGAGGATTATGTGACACATTAGTTGAACAAGGAGATTCCCTCTTTCTAATGAGGTAACATGCCCTAATAAGTATGAGTCAATGGGGCCTATTTATTAATGTGCGAGCGGACATGATCCGATATTGCGGATCATGTCCAATGCACATCAATAAATGCTGGCGGCATACGCTCTCAGCATTTATCATTGCACCAGCAGTTCTTGTGAACTGCTGGTGCAATGCCGCCCCCTGCAGATTCACGACTAATCAGTCGCTAGCAGGGGTTGTCAATCAACCTGATCGTATTCGATCAGGTTGATTTCTGTCCGCCACCTCAGAGCAGGCAGACGGGTTATGGAGCAGCGGTCTTTAGACCGCTGCTTCATAACTTCTCTTTCCGGCGAGCCTAAAGGCTCACCGGAAACACGGGGCATCAAGCTCCATACGGAGCTTGATAAACATGCCCCAATGGCTCTTTTATTATTCCTTTTTACCAATATATATATATATATATATATATATATGAGCTAGGAAAGGGAGGGCACTCTCAGGATTTATATACATCAAAGTTAGTTTATTGTTTATAACAACAACGTTAGAAAGTCATAAAGATAGGTCGACGTTTCGGCTTACATAGAAGCCTTCATCAAGACAGATGAACAACTGTTAAACAAAGAAGAAAAAATAACAGATTTAAAAACCCAAAACACAGCATCAATACGTAATCCCACCCCCAAATTGTTTGCAGGCAGAAAAATAAACCCACAAATAATGAAAATAAACATAGAAAAAAATAAAAATAAAAATAAGGCAAACCCATACACATAGCGCTAGGAGATACAACAATACAGTCCCTCCAATACTCTCAATCTGCTCTGGATATACACTGGTGGGGTATATATTATAATATTAGCAAGCAAACAAAGCGTATGTAGCCCAATTGTAGGTGAAACACCATACGGCATGCACAGTTTATGTGTTATGCAAAGTGACCGGTAAAAAAAAAGACCCTTCAAAAGGGACTTTTATGTATATGGCAGGCCAGCGTATACCGGTCTTTGCATAACACATAAACTGTGCAGCCGTATGGTGTTTCCCCTACAATTGGGCTACATACGCTTTGTTTGCTATATCCAGAGCAGATTGAGAGTATTGGAGGGACTGTATTGTTGTATCTCCTAGCGCTATGTGTATGGATTTGCCTTATTTTTATTTTTATTTTTTCTATGTTTATTTTCATTATTTGTGGGTTTATTTTTCTGCCTGCAAACAATTTGGTGGTGGGATTACGTATTGATGCTGTGTTTTGTGTTTTTAAATCTGTTATTTTTTCTTCTTCGTTTAACAGTTGTTCATCTGTCTTGATGAAGGCTTCTATGTAAGCCGAAACGTCAACCTATCTTTATGACTTTCTAACGTTGTAGTTATAAACAATAAACTAACTTTGATGTATATAAATCCTGAGAGTGCCCTCCCTTTCCTAGCTCTTATCTACAATCCATTGAGGATTGCACCCAGGTGCTTCATTATTAGTTGAAGCTGGAGTGCTGGAACACGTGCTAATTGGATTATATATATATATATATATATATATATATATATATATATATATATATATACTAATAGCATATAGGAAGACATACTGTAAAATTTATGTAAAACTTGTAATAATAATGAATCTACTACTATCCCCAGTATAAGTCATTTTAAATACATTACATATTTAAATATATTAGAATTGAACTTACCTTAGGGGTTTGCCTTAATTTAGGCAGATGAGCTTATATGATCTGGTCAAAATCTGGTACTAAATGTCCCCTTTTGTATATAGGGTTGCGAACAGCATACTTTTTCTCTGTAAAACATAAAAACATGGGTTTCATTCACATAAAACACTGCTACATAATTCACATTAAAATGTATATCAATAAACATTAAGTTAATGCTATATTAATAGTAATCATATTAATCACAGCAATGTGATAAGATATTGTTGGTTTCTCAACTCCTAGCTAGTCATTAATAGATAGATAGATAGATAGATAGATAGATAGATAGATAGATAGATAGATAGATGATATAGATAATATTAAATAAATGTTACCTCAGTTTTCCCACACACCAAATGAAACATCAGCCTGACTAAAATACATTCCACATCATACAGCAGAGTCTGCTTCCTGAAGTGGGCAGGTATTAAATGTTTTAGATGCAAATGTATTATTTTAGTTTTGTTTCCTGAGCTGGTATGAAATGTATCAGTTGCATATTTGTTCTTTTAGTTTCGTTTCTTTAAAAATGAAAACTAAAGAGGGGTGTGTAGTGGAGAGTTCACTGAGTAGCCCTCCTGAGTTAAAGTATCACACAACATATCTGTGAAGGTTGAGGGTGTGTGTGTGGATATTTTTCATGGGGGGGGGGGGGGCAAAAAAATAAAATGCCCTAAACATAATAATATCAGTGAAGCAGACACAGTCGCTTGCTGTACACATGAGCTAAACATATTTTTAAACATGGTAGCTCATTGGTTTTAAGAGTGACTGAAGTGAGTACTTAGATATAAGGCAGGGCATAATAAATTTGATTCAAAAATCTAAAAGCCAGACCAAAAATATATTTTTTGGTGCTGCCTGCAATATGATGAGAAAACATTTTATTTACACACACATGCATACATATACACTTACATCACACTTTTTCTGAAATACAAACTCACACTGACACACAAATGCTCACACACACACACACACAAACAAACTTGCACTCTTTCTAAAGCATGCAAACTTACAGACTCTTGCTCACACATACACAAACAGGAACAAACACACTCTTGCTCACACATACACAAACAGGAACAAACACATAAGGGCTGATGCTGTATTTGCTAGTTCCAACCCCCTGCAAACACTTATTTAACTTACTTAATATAACAAATAAAGACACGACACAGAGAGCTGAGATTTAAGACCATATCATGGTCATGTTTATTAACAAATTGAATAATTGGACTTCAACGGAAGTCACTAAATATTTAACCTGTGGCGGCATTCAAGGCCTAGTAAAATAATCACTATAAGCTCCATATGACCGGAGGTCGCAGCCAGGTGTTGTGGAATTGCGTATACCAAGGGGGGCCATAAAACGTGGCCCCACCCCATTCCGTCTAGTAGGCGCAGACGTCCTAAAGGATCTTTAGCCAGCAGACCCGCGGGGCGGGGCCCCCCAGGTCACAACCTGAGGATATCACCCCCGCCCATTAGCCCGACTGTCACCTCTGCAGACTCCGCCCTCAATTGTTAATGGCTACGACCTCCCGCCGCTAGGAGATGTATGTATCTTATGATGCGCTTCTACCTCTAAGGCACTGGTGTAGCAAAGCCTTGCAGCAATGCTCCTTCCAGGAAGCACCTAAAATTACAGCTAAGGTCTTACAACGACTAGGCCAACTAACCCTATCCCTGCCTTTCGCATCTAAAGACCAGCAACCTACTAGGAAGCCATCTGCCTGAATGACGCCATCGACATGTTGACTTTATCAACCATCAAGAACAAAGAGGGTTGGGAGGGAAACTTTCTCCTTGAAAATCCCAGGTACAAGAGGCCAGATTGTTCCAGAACTTCCCTTATAAGTGGTAAGCCTAAGACCTCCCCTTACTTTGCAACATTGTTGCTACTACACTGCACTGGGATTTTCACTAGCCTGTCATGCTCATCCCTTAACTCCATTACAGGAGACTCTGCTACCTTTCATTCCCCTAAGGGCTGATGCTGTATTTGGTAGTTCCAACCCCCTGCAAACACTTATTTAACTTACTTAATATAACAAATAAAGACACGACACAGAGAGCTGGGATTTAAGACCATATCATGGTCATGTTTATTAACAAATTGAATAACTTGACCTCAACGGAAGTCACTAA
Organism: Bombina bombina; assembly: GCF_027579735.1. NCBI lineage: Eukaryota > Metazoa > Chordata > Amphibia > Anura > Bombinatoridae > Bombina > Bombina bombina. The sequence goes on from NC_069509.1 coordinate 31,832,753, forward strand.
ATATTTAACCTGTGGCGGCATTCGAGGCCTAGTAAAATAATCACTATAAGTTCCATATGACTGGAGGTCGCAGCCAGGTGTTGTGGAATTGCGTATACCAAGGGGGGCCGCAAAACGTGGCCCCACCCCATTCCGTCTAGTAGGCGTGGACGTCCTAAAGGATCTTCAGCCAGCAGACCCGCGGGGAGGGGCCCCCCAGGTCACAACCTGAGGACATCACCCCGGCCCATTAGCCCGACTGTCACCTCTGCAGACTCCGCCCTCAATTGTTAATGGCTACGACCTCCCGCCACAAGAGACAGGCACTTCCAAACCGGACTCTTGCCGCCACCAGCTAAATATGACTAACCAAGGCCCTTTTGAGGTCCGCCAAGAAGATCACCAGCCCTTCTTCAGACAGGTGTACCCCGTCTGGGCGATACAGCCCTTTTTTATCTGCTCAGATCTGCTCATGGCGGACCACAAAACCGCCTACAGCCAACACTGCTCTACCCATCTCACTGTTCACTTTTTTTCTCACCCTGTAAGCTACTCTAGGTGTGGGGAAAAATCTCCAACGCAGCCGGGGAATTATGTTGGACCAAGCCAACCTAACCCCCGGGAACGTTGTACAGATCCACCTGACATCAGACCTCATAGCATTGATGAGGTCCAACGCCGGTGCGCATCCTAGGTCGTTACCCCCCATGTGGAGGAGGATAATATGGGGCTGCCCCCATCTATGTCTAGCATCCTGGAGGAGGGCAGGCAAACCATCCCACTGTAAGCCTCTACGGCCCAACCACCGCACTGATGCCTTTGATGTCGGTAGACCCAGTTGCTGCCCTTCTGGATGAGAGAGAGCCCTCAGGGCCACCCAGTGCACGTATGAGTGCCCTATGATCCAGATTCGAGTAGGACCCGTAGCCACACCTAAAATGGATTACAACGATTAAGGGACCGAACAAAGGAAAACACAACCAGAAAAACTGCAAAACGCGGTAGCTATCTGCGTAGGCCCCCATACCCACTACGCCTCCGCTGGCGGGCGCATGTACAACTTATAACATTGGGACCTCCATCTACCCAATCTCTGTATGTGCTCCCCCCTCCAACCTAGCGCTGCTGTGTGTTGGTGGCAGCCCCTATCCGAAAAGAGTGGGGAGTTATTCTGCAATCCCCCAAACCTGCCGCAAGCACCACCTTTTTTAGCACCGCCGCAAATTGATACCGGGACAGGTTGGACCCATCCAAATGCACCAGGAACTGAGAAGGACCCTGTGTGCGCTGCGCAACATAGGTCCTTGTCAACAATACTGGGCAGGCACCTGAGGCTGAAGGGGTCAGGGTCAACCATGCCCCTCTCCCTTCCTGGTTCGTTTTTGAATGTGGGATAAACAATAACAGGATTATCCCCAGCCCATTTGACATGGGCCAACTGCATTCCCGACTTAACCACTTCCTTTGAGGCAGTGACCAACTCCCTCGGCCTAAGGGCAGCAAAAAATGCCAAAGAAAAGGCGCACTGAAACAGCTCCTTTTCTCCGGGTTCAATGCAAACATCCATGATGGCATTGAGCAGTTTGGTTAACCTGCACAACGTCACTGGCTCCCGGGCATCTCTCGCCCTGCCTTCTAACCTGCCCCAACCCTTAATCACTTGCCGTACCATAAACCCCTTCGTAATGTTAGGCAACTCTAACAGATTACAGAAAAAGGAGATAGCTGCTATCTTGTTAGCTATAGCACCTTTAGAAATCCCCTGCCTATTCCAACCGGCGAGCCACTCCAAGAACAGCTCCTTAGGGGCTCCCCCAACTGCGGTGCCCTGCTCAAGACAATAACCTACCCACTCACCCCAGTGTTGTGAATAAGCCCTCCAAGTGTTCGGTGCCAGGGACGCCTGCACCAGATGCCCTACTGACTTCCATGCCCCGCCAACTGCCAAATAGAGGGGGGACACGGTAAGCCAGCTGCAGACGCGTTGGGAGCCAGTCTGCGGAACTGCTCCCATTGGAACCTTGATAGTGCGTCCGCCAAGGTGTTATTGACCCCCTGGGATGTGTCTCGCAGCAAACTGAACATTGTATTGCAAGCACCTAAGCACCAGCTGGCGCAAGTATCTAAAAACTATTGGTGATGAAGCCGACAATCTATTTATGGCGAACACAACACTAGCATTGTCTGTCCAAAACACAATAAACCGGTCCTTTAGGACCGGTCCCCAGAGCTCCATAGCCACGACTATGGGAAAGAGATCCAGGAGTGTTAGGTTCCTGGTCAGGCCCCTCCATTGCCCATCAAGGTAAGCTCCATAGCTGAATGCCCCAGCTGCGTCCGTCAGCAGATGGACTGTCTGACTGAAGGCCCGGGGGGCCCGCCATAGCAGCGTTCCATTAAACTCCCGCAGGAAATGCTCCCATACCTTAAGGTCTTCCCGCATATCTTCCGAAACAGCGACCCTCCTCACACTTTTGGGGGGGGAAAGCATAGCTTCCATCCTCCTATTGAACACGCGACCCATGGGTATGATTTTGCATGCAAAATTGAGAAGCCCCAAAACTGATTGCAGTTCCTTCATGGGCATGCTCCTGGCAGCCATCGCATTGCATACCGCTGTGAGCATGGCATCCACTTTATCGGTGGGAAGACGACATAGCCTTGCAGCAGTGTCTATCTCGATCCCCAAGTACGTGAGTCTCGTACATGGGCCCTGCGTCTTATCCTCAGCCAGCGGTCCGCCGAATCGCACCATTAATCCCCTCATTACTGTCATGAGTCGTTCGCATTCCCGAGTTTCCGTGCTGCCCACCAGCAGGAAATCATCGAGGTAGTGGGCGACCACTCCCCCGCCTGCCTCTGTCACGATCGCCCAATGCAAGAACGTGCTAAATTCCTCGAAGTAAGCGCAGGATAGCGAACAATCCATGGGCAGGCATTTGTCGACAAAATAACTGCCTTCGAACTTACAACCCATCAATCTGAATGACGTGGGGTGTATGGGGAGTAATCAAAAGGCAGACTCAATGTCCATCTTAGCCAGCAGCGCGCCCGGCCCCGCTGCTATAACCAACTCCAATGCCTGATCAAAGGATTGATATGACACCGAGCTTATCATCAGGTCGATCGCGTCGTTGACGGACCCGCCTTTTCGGATATGACAAATGCTGTATCAGGCGAAATTTCCCCGGGTCCTTCTTAGGGACCACACCCAGTGGTGAAATAACCAGCGCGGGAATGGGAGGCCTATCAAACGGACCCACGAATCTCCTAAGACCGATTTCCTTGCCCAATTTAGCCCGTACTTCCACCCGGCATCTCATAGGCCGATTTTAAATTTTTGTGTGAGGCCGACCCAACCACTGCACCCATGGTTGGTATCCGAAAGCCCTCATTAATCCCCTCCAGAAGTCGGCTAGCCGCCTCCCTATTTGGGTAGGCCGCCAACCAAGGCCTAATTGCGTCCAGCCTCAAGGGTGTTGGAGCTCTTTTTTCCCAACCCCCCTTTATTTGTCCCGCGGTAAGCTCCACTCTCTTTCCGCTTTGGACAGTCAGAACCAGGATGTTGTCCGCCGCAGAACATGCAGGCATGGTGAAAGGAGCAGGATGCCCCTTTATCACACTGCTTCTCATTGTACCGTCAACACTCCCTGCCCCGCCGCTTGACCAGCCCCTGTGGCCTAGGGGGACCCGCTCGCATCAGTGACCCCCCCTTTCTCGGGTACAAGTAGCGACCATAAGTCCAAGTCCTTGACCTCGAAATTAAGTACGGGGTTCCTGACCATTTTCCTCCTGAATTCGCTATCGTAGGCTCTCCACATGCCTTCCCCATACCTGTTATAAATGCATTCTATAATTTCCGCGTACTCCGGCCGCTGTTCTATGTAACATGAGGAGAAGACACGGAAGCACCGCCTCCATTCTTCAAAAGTATCAGGACGCTGGATCTTCTTTGGTCCAGTACCATCCTCGCTGCGCTCTTTGTCGCACTGTGCTTCCAGCGACAGCTCAAGCATGTTCACATATCTGTGATCACGAATTTTCTGAACCGTCTTGGGCTTGAGATGTGCATGTAGGCAGTGGATCTTACAGGGGTATGAATCCCCTTGCAGAGCCACCTTCCTCACGCTGACCGCTTGTTCCTGCACCTGTACGCCACTAGCCACTCCCGCAGCGCTGCTCGTGGAGGCCACAGAGAAGCTCTGCGCTGCTGGCAGCAGAGAATGATCTGCACTGCCTAGACCCCTAGCCTGATTTCGCTCAGCAACTAGTAGCTTCAGCATCCTAAACATGCGACGCTGCCCCTTGCTATTAAGCCCTAGCTTCCTTCCCCCATCTGAGTCTGAATCAGTGCTATAGTCAGTGTCAATGGTGTGTGACATTTGCAAAAAATTTCTCTCACCAGCTGCAGAGGTGGAAGGTTCTGTGGATTCGGATGCTGCTCCCGCTGATCCTCTTCCTGCTGCCTGCACCGCTGTCGCTGCTCCTGCTGCGCTGGAGGTCTCCGCCACTGGCGCTGAAGCCATTGAATCCTGCAAGGAAGAAATTAACGAGAGGGGAGTATCCAGGCCTGCCACATGCCCCCCTTGGCTGCCGCCCCGAAAAGGGGGTAGATGTGCTAGCACCGGCCCTAATGGAAACCCCACTCGCACACTCCACAACATGAGCCCCACCCCATTCATTCACTGACCTTGTCTGGGTGGTCATGACCCTAGAGCCGTGCACTACCTCAGCGCTTGTTCCCTGAGCAGCCTCAGCATTACCCCTAGAGCCGCGCAGCACCCCTGCACTTACTTGCTGCACCATCCCCTCATTCACATCAACCGCTGCCACACTCTCTTCTGGTTGGTGAACAAATGCAGCATTATCATGAATCCCCTTGTGTGCTCTCTGACACCCCCTTTGGGCGCTGCGTACCCCCACATACTCATGCCTACCAAACTTAGTCCCTCTAAGCCTCCCTCGTTGCAAGCCACGCCCCCTCTGTACTAATGGTGCTCTACTTCCAGTCTCTAAGGCTGCAGAGCGATGCGCAGTGGAGCAGGCCTGCCTGGATACTCCCCACTCACCTGTGGCGAGTACCCGGCTAGGCCTCTTTCTTGCCCCCGGAGCACCTCTTGCCGCTCCCTGTTCCGGCCGTCTGCTCGCAATGACACCGGAAGTGACGTCACACGCAGCAGACGTCAAACCGGAAGTGGGATTGGCCGACGCTAGGCCACAACCGGAGCCTGCGCTGGAGGTAGCAGGCTGTAAGGTTTTAACAGTATGTGTGTTAAAATCTTGTGTTTATAAATTGTAGTTTTGTAGCTGAGATTTGCTTCTAAGGAAAAATGTTATTAACCTTAGCAATGAACAAAATCAGCAGATTTAATTAAGTGTTGCAAGGGTTCTCATTTAACATGAAAACAAATTGTGCAGAGACAAGCAAGTAATATAAATATATGCCTAGCAATAGATACTTTGAATAATATTTTAGAGTTCAGGAACATGTATACAAATGTTTCTGAATGTGAGAACAAGAGGTTTGTTTCAAGCAAAGCACAGAAATATAGTAGTAAAAGTTCAAGCAAGCAAAGTCAGGTAATTCCTTATACAAAAGTTATACTTGCGATTTCAGGCTTGCAAATAGATGCACAACAGGGAGCTGAAATGAAGAGGATTGCAGTCTGTTAAATGGAGGTTTGTTATCCAAATATCCCAGCTGCTTCAGAGATGTGTGTAGATTCACAAAGTTCCTTGTAAGCAGGATTCCTAGCAAGCTGACAGGAGGTCAGAAGCCAAAATGAGGCTGATAGGCACAGGAAATCACTCAGGAATGAATTGAGGAAAACAGCAAATAAATCACTGTTTGAAACAAAAAGGAAACTGAATAAATGTTCCAAAATTCTTATGAAAAGGTAGCCTGATTTGAGGTTGTTAAATCCAGAGTAAGATACAGCTAGACTATTAACAAAAAACTCAAGCAATGTCTGCTCAAAGGAAGTGAGGTTAAGTAGCTTAGGAGAGAAAGGGGTGGAGAGAGACTTAAAGGTACAGCATTCTTACAGATCCCCCTCCTTAAGGAATCCTCTCCGAGGATTCGACCCGAGGTTTGTGAGGGTACCTTTCATGGAAAGCTGTGAATAAATCAGGGGCGTTAATCTGATCTCCGGGGATCCACGAGTCCTCTTCTGGTCCATAACCTTCCCATCTAATTAAGTATTCGATTCTTCTTCTGTTGATACGAGAATCAAGAATTGCTTCCACTTCAAACTCATCATGATCCTCGAAATGAACCGGAGGTGGAGGTATCTTAGCACGATGTGGATTAGTGTTTGAGTGGTATGGCTTCAAAAGGGATACATGAAAAGTCGGATGGACTTTATACTTAACAGGGAGATCCAATACAACAGTTGATGTGTTCACAATCCGTTTGATGGAAAACGGACCAATAAATTGATTTCCAAGTTTTTTAGATGGTATAGCTAGTTTCAGATATTTAGTTGAGAGCCAAACCTTATCTCCAATTTTATAATCAGGACTGGGTCTATGCCTTAAGTCATAGTAATATTTCTGGTTTCTTTTGGCATCCTGTAAATGTTTCTTTAGAAGAATTAAACCCTCCTTGAGATTGTCTGAATATTTTTTTGCTGCAGGTGAATTGGTGTTTGCTTGAGATATAGATATAATTTGTGGGTGGTAACCATAAGTGGCAAAGAAAGGAGTTGTATTAGTTGAACTAGATATAGAGTTATTATAAGAGAACTCTGCCATAGGTAAATATTTTAACCAATCATCTTGCAGGTGGGAGATGTAGCATCTAAGATACTGCTCTAGTATCTGGTTCACTCTCTCTGTAAAACCATTTGTCTGAGGGTGGTATGAAGTTGAGAATTTAAAGTTAATCTTAAGTTTGTGACAGAGGGCTCTCCAAAAATGGGAGGTAAATTGAGTTCCCCGATCTGTTATGATTGAACTGGGTATACCATGTAGTCGTACTATTTGATTTATAAATGAATCAGCTGTTTCTGTAGCGTTTGGTAGGGATTTTAGAGGGATGAAATGTGCCAATTTTGTCAGATGATCCACTACCACTAAAATAGTGTTGTGTGCTTCTGAATCTGGTAATACAACAATAAAATCCATTGATACTGTTGTCCATGGTTGTTCGGGTATGGGCAGTGGGTTTAGATAACCGACTGGTTTTCTAGTTTCAATCTTATTTCTTGCGCATATATCACAGGTGGTGACATATTCCTGGATTGTATGGTCTATTTTAGGCCACCAGAAATGTCTTTTAATTAATTATTTGGTCTTTGTGACCCCCAAATGTTCAGAGATAGGTGCATCATGGAACTGGTGTAAAATGGCATGGCGAAGTGATTGTGGAATGTAGAGTTTATCATGGTAATAGTATAATCCTGAGATATTCTTTACCAAATGTTCATTATCAAGTGGAATTTCAGTTTGTAATTCTTTTAAAATCTCTTGTTCAAGTGAGCCTAAAGTTCCTATTATTTTGTTTGGCGGTATGAGGTTTATAGTATTTTCTATTCTTTGTGTATTGTCATTAATTCGTGATAATGCGTCTGCCTTAACGTTTTGGGATCCTGGTCTGTAGGTGATTATGAAGTCAAACCTGTCAAGAAATAGTGCCCATCTGACTTGTCTGGAGGAAAGCGTTTTGTTATTTCTTAAATACTGAAGATTTTTATGATCAGTATAAATTACAAATGGTTTGTAGGTTCCTTCTAATATGTGCCTCCAAGTTTCTAGAGCTGATTTGACGGCCAACAATTCTTTGTCACCAATTGAGTAGTTGACTTCAGCAGGTAACAGGGTTCTTGAATAGAAAGCTACAGGATGTGGTCTAGATTTTTCATCTTTTCTTTGAGACAATACTGCACCTATTCCTGAATCTGATGCATCTACTTCTACAATAAATTGGCAAGAATGATCTGGGAGATTTAAAATTGGTGCAGTTACAAATTTCTTTTTCAGAAATTCGAAGGCTTGTTCTGCTTCAGGTGTCCATATAAATCTCATGTTCTTTCTTGTCAAATTAGTCAATGGCTTGATAATAGCTGAGAAATTAAAGATACATTTTCTGTAGAAGTTAGTGAAACCCAAAATTCTTTGAAGAGACTTAACAGTTGAGGGTCTTGGCCAATTTGTGATTGCTGTTAGTTTGTCTGGGTCCATTTGTATTTTGTCAGGGGTGATGATATATCCTAAAAATTTTAATTTTATGAACGTGAAATTGTAATTTTTCTAACTTAGCAAATAATCTATGATCACGTAAACGTGTTAGTACCCATCTAACATGTTTTATATGTTCTTGTTTGTTCTTTGAGTATATCAAAATGTCATCAAGATATATGACTACACAAATATCTGTAAGATCCCTAAAAATATCATTTATAAAATGCTGAAATGTACCGGGGGCGTTGCAGAGCCCAAATGGCATTACCTTATACTCGAACAGACCATATCTGGTCCTAAAGGCTGTTTTCCACTCATCCCCTTCCTTGATTCTGATCAAATTGTATGCGCCTTTTAAATCCAATTTGGTATAGATATTAGCGCCATTCAGACGTTCAAGAAGTTTGGGGATGAGTGGTAGAGGGTAACGGTTCTTAATTGTTGTTACTGCGTTAAGGGCTCTGTAATCTATTATTGCTCTTATGGATTGATCCTTATTCCTGACAAAAAAAAATCCCTGCAGCAGCAGGTGAGGTAGAAGGTACTATAAATCCTTTCTTTAGGTTTTCATCTAAATACTCTCTAAGATGTTGTAATTCTTTTTGAGATAGAGGATATATTTTACCATAAGGGATTTCTGAGCCTGGTTTAATGTCAATGGGACAGTCATATATCCTATGCAGAGGTAAAGTCTCTGCTTCTTTAATATCAAATACGTCTCTTAGATCTTGGTAGTCAGATGGGATGTCAATGTTTACATTACCTATAACCTGATGTGGATAACAGGTAGTGCTACAGAATGGGGATAAAAATTGGATATCATTCTTAGACCAGTCAATTGTGGGATTGTGTTTGGTAAGCCAGGGGTATCCTAGTATAACTGTGTGTATAGATTTGGGTATTATGTCAAAACTTATATATTCAGTATGACCTTTAGGTGTTGATATGAGTAGAGGTATAGTGTGGTGTGTTATTGGCCCATTGTGAATTAAAGTACCATCAATAACCTTTACAAAAATTGGGTTTTGTTTTGCAATGGAAGGAATTTTATTATTTTTAACAAACACAGCCTCAATGAAACAACCAAAAGCTCCTGAGTCTATAATAGCATTAGACTTGACCTGTAGGTGATCCCACTGTAAAGATAGGGACAAAGTCAGTTTATATTCAATTTCATTGGGAGTAATTGTATTTATAATTTTTTCCTTACCCTTCTTGTGTTGATTCAATATAGGACAAGTGGCGACTGTGTGCTCTTTATTGGCACAATATAGACATAAGTTAGATAATTTCCTCCTTAATTTCTCCTCTTGTGTCAGAGGTCCCTTAAGTGTGCCAATTTCCATGGGGGTACTCTGGTTAGCATATCTTTCAGTTACATGACTTACTGGTCTTTTAGGAAACACATCTGTGGAATATTTTTCAGCACGACGTTCCCTCAACCTGCGGTCCAGTGTAGTCGATAGCTTTATCAGGACATCAAGGGTATCTGGCATTCCAACTCTAGAGAGCTCATCCTTTAATGATTCACTTAGACCAAGTCTAAATTGGTTTTTTAAACTTATGTTATTCCATAATGAATCAGCAGCCCACATTTGAAAGTCTGTAATAAACTCCTCAATTGGGCGTTTCCCCTGTTTTAGGGAGCGCAATTTAGTCTCAGCATTTATTTGTTTATTTGTGTCCTCATACAGTGCTGCCATGGCAGTAAAAAATTGATCTAAAGAATCAAGTATTGGGCTATTTCATTCAAAGAACCGGTTGGCCCAGGCCCTGGGTTTACCAGTTAAATAAGATATTGTGGTATAAACTTTCAATTTCTCAGAATGATATGTGCGAGATTTCATTGTAAAAAAAAAGCAGACAGGCATTTTTAAAATCCCTAAATTCAGCCCTCTTGCCAGAGAACAAGGGTGGGGGATGTATGTGAGGTTCTGGAGGGTCACTTGATTTTGGTGTTACTATGTCTTTAAGAACACTCTTTAGTGCTGCATTTTCTGCCTGGAGCTCAGTTAAACCCCTAGCTAAGTAATCAATTTTGTGATTAAGTGTTTCAAATTGAGAACTGATTTCTTTAGGATCCATTTTAATATATAATTTTTCTTTTTTATGGCTTGAGTATTATGTAAGGTTTTAACAGTATGTGTGTTAAAATCTTGTGTTTATAAATTGTAGTTTTGTAGCTGAGATTTGCTTCTAAGGAAAAATGTTATTAACCTTAGCAATGAACAAAATCAGCAGATTTAATTAAGTGTTGCAAGGGTTCTCATTTAACATGAAAACAAATTGTGCAGAGACAAGCAAGTAATATAAATATATGCCTAGCAATAGATACTTTGAATAATATTTTAGAGTTCAGGAACATGTATACAAATGTATCTGAATGTCAGAACAAGAGGGTTTTTTTCAAGCAAAGCACAGAAATATAGTAGTAAAAGTTCAAGCAAGCAAACAAACAATGTCAGGTAATTCCTTATACAAAAGTTATACTTGCGATTTCAGGCTTGCAAATAGATGCACAACAGAGAGCTGAAATGAAGAGGATTGCAGTCTGCTAAATGGAGGTTTGTTATACAAATATCCCAGCTGCTTCAGAGATGTGTGTAGATTCACAAAGTTCCTTGTAAGCAGGATTCCTAGCAAGCTGACAGGAGGTCAGAAGCCAAAATGAGGCTGATAGGCACAGGAAATCACTCAGGAATGAATTGAGGAAAACAGCTATTTAATCACTGCTTGAAACAAAAAGGAAACTGAATAAATGTTCCAAAATTCTTATGAAAAGGTAGCCTGATTTGAGGTTGTTAAATCCAGAGTAAGATACAGCTAGACTATTAACAAAATACTCAAGCAATGTCTGCTCAAAGGAAGTGAGGTTAAGTAGCTTAGGAGAGAAAGGGGTGGAGAGAGACTTAAAGGTACTGCATCCTTACACAGGCTCCGACTGAGCCACCAATGAAGCGCTGGGGTCAGGACCTGGAGGCCTGTTCGGAGGGTGGGTGGTACTGGGCCCCAACATCGCCGCGGACTGCGCCACCAATGATGCACCCGGATTAGGCCCAGGAGGCCTGGGCGGAGGGGGGGTGGCATTAGGCCCTGACAATGCAGGGGGTACAACCGGAGGCAGAACAGCGGCAGTGAGAGCCTTAAACAGGCCCACAACAGCCGCCACCGCCTCTTGGGACATGCCAGAGGCCGTAAGGTCCCCCAGGCCAGCCTCCAATGCCCTCTCTAAGCGCGAAGGTACCCCTTCAGCTCCTGCATCTGCCTGGCCTGTAACCATAGCAGTACCAGGCCTGGCAGATACAGCCCCCAGGGGTGGGGAAGTTGTAATTACAGCATGGCTGGGTGGGATAGCAGAGGATACAGGCCTCTCTTTAACCGGAGTTGGTGGCACCACATCCTCAACTTCTTCCTCTATTCCAGGTGCATTTCACAAGGATCTCCCAGACGTCTCTCTGAAGTGAATGGGCACAGCAGCACTTCTCCTGGAACGAGACATCTTCACTAGGAAGGATGACACAGAACTTTCTCCTTGAAAATCCCAGGTAGAAGAGGCCAGATTGTTCCAGAACTTCCCTTATAAGTGGTAAGCCTAAGACCTCCCCTTACTTTGCAACATTGTTGCTACTACACTGCACTGGGATTTTCATTAGCCTGTCATGCTCATCCCTTAACTCCATTACAGGAGACTCTGCTACCTTTCATTCCCCCCCTCTTGCTTACACATACATAAACAGGAACAAACACACTCTTGCTCACACATACAGTACATAAACAGGAACAAACACACTTTTGCTCACACATACACAAACAGGAACAAACACACTCTTGCTTACACATACATACAGGAACAAACACACTCTTGCTTACACATACACAATCAGGAACAAATACACTCTTGCTCACACATACACAAACAGGAACAAATACACTTGCTCACACATACACAAACAGGAACAAACACACTCTTGCTCACACATACACAAACAGGAACAAACACACTCTTGCTTACACATACCTAAACAGGAACAACACACTCTTGCTCACATATACACAAACAGGAACAAACACACTCTTGCTTACATATACACAAACAGGAACAAAAACACTCTTGCTTACACATACACAAACAGGAACAAACACACTCTTGCTTACACATACACAAACAGGAACAAACACACTCTTGCTCACACATACACAAACAGGAACAAACACACTCTTGCTCACACATACACAAACAGGAACAAACACTCTTGCTCACACATACACAAACAGGAACAAACACACTCTTGCTTACACATACACAAACAGGAACAAACGCACTCTTGCTTACACATACACAAACAGGAACAAACACAGACTTGCTCACACATACACAAACAGGAACACACACTCTTGCTTACACATACATACAAAAACAAACACACTCTTGATTACACATATATACAGGAACAAACATACTCTTGCTCACACATACACAAACAGGAACAACCACACTCTTGCTCACACATGCACAAACAGGAACAAACACACTCTTGCTTACACATACACAAACAGGAACAAACACACTCTTGCTTACACATACACAAACAAAAAACAAACACACTCTTGCTTACACATACACAAACAGGAACAAACAAACACTTGCTCAAACATACACAAACAGGAACAAACACACTCTTGCTCACACATGCACAAACAGGAACAAACACACTCTTGCTTACACATACACAAACAGGAACAAACACACTCTTGCTTACACATACACAAATAGGAACAAACACACTCTTGCTTACACATACACCAACAGGAACAAACACACACTTGCTCACACAAACACAAACAGGAACAAACACTCTTGCTCACACATGCACAAACAGGAACACACACACTTGCTTACACATACATACATGAACAAACACACTCTTGCTTACACATACATACAGGAACAAACATACTCTTGCTCACACATACACAAACAGGAACAAACACACTCTTGCTCACACATACACAAACAGGAACAAACCCACTATTGCTCACACACACACAAACAAACAGGAACAAACACACACTTGCTCACACATACACAAACAGGAACACACACTCTTGGTTACACATACATACAGAAACAAACACACTCTTGCATACACATACATACAGGAACAAACATACTCTTGCTTACACATACACACACAGGAACAACCACACTCTTGCTCACACATACACAAACAGGAACAAACACACTCTTGCTTACACATACACAAACAGGAACAAACACACTCTTGCTTACAAATACACAAACAGGAACAAACACACTCTTGCTTACAAATACACAAACAGGAACAAACACACTCTTGCTTACACATACACAAACAGGAACAAACACACTCTTGCTCACACATACACAAACAGGAACACACACTCTTGCTTACACATACATACAGGAACAAACACACTCTTGCTCACACAAACACAAACAGGAACAAACACACTCTTGCTTATACATACACAAACAGGAACAAACACACTCTTGCTCACACATACACAAACAGGAACAAACACACTCTTGCTCACACATACACAAACAGGAACAAACACACTCTTGCTTACACATACACAAACAGGAACACACACTCTTGCTTACACATACATACAGGAACAAACACACTCTTGCTCACACAAACACAAACAGGAACAAACACACTCTTGCTCACACATACACAAACAGGAACAAACACACTCTTGCTTACACATACATAAACAGGAACAAACACACTCTTGCTCACACACACAGTACATAAACAGGAACAAACAAACTTTTGCTCACACATACACAAACAGGAACAAAACACACTCTTGCTTACACATACATACAGGAACAAACACACTCTTGCTTACACATACATAATCAGGAACAAATACACTCTTGCTCACACATACACAAACAGGAACAAATACACTTGCTCACACATACACAAACAGGAACAAACACACTCTTGCTCACACATACACAAACAGGAACAAACACACTCTTGCTTATACATACACAAACAGGAACAAACACACTCTTGCTTACACATACACAAACAGGAACAAACACACTCTTGCTCACACATACACAAACAGGAACAAACACACTCTTGCTCACACATACACAAACAGGAACAAACACACTCTTGCTCACACATACAGGAACAAACACTTTTGCTCACACATAAACAAAAAGGAACAAACACACTCTTGCTTACACATACACAAACAGGAACAAACACACTCTTGCTTACACATACACAAACAGGAACAAACACAGACTTGCTCACACATACACAAACTGGAACACACACTCTTGCTTACACATACATACAGAAACAAACACACATTTGCTTACACATACATACAGGAACAAACATACTCTTGCTCACACATACACAAACAGGAACAACCACACTCTTGCTCACACATGCACAAACAGGAACAAACACACTCTTGCTTACACATACACAAACAGGAACAAACATACTCTTGCTTACACATACACAAACAGGAACAAACACACTCTTGCTTACACATACACAAACAGGAACAAACACACAATTGCTCATACATACACAACAGGAACAAACACACTGTTGCTCACACATGCACAAACAGGAACAAACACACTCTTGCTTACACATACACAAACAGGAACAAACACACTCTTGCTTACACATACATAAACAGGAACAAACACACTCTTGCTTACACATACACAAACAGGAACAAACACACACTTGCTCACACATACACAAACAGGAACAAACACTCTTGCTCACACATGCACAAACAGGAACACACACACTTGCTTACACATACATACAGGAACAAACACACTCTTGCTTACACATACATACAGGAACAAACACACTCTTGCTCACACATACAGGAACAAACTCTTGCTCACACATACACAAACAGGAACAAACACACTCTTGCTTACACATACACAAACAGGAACAAACACACTCTTGCTTACACATACACAAACAGGAACACACACACACTTGCTCACACATACACAAACTGGAACACACACTCTTGGTTACACATACATACAGAAACAAACACACTCTTGCTTACACATACATACAGGAACAAACATACTCTTGCTCACACATACACAAACAGGAACAACCACACTCTTGCTCATACATACATACACAAACAGGAACAAACACACTCTTGCTCACACATACACAAACAGGAACAAACACACTTGCTTACACATACACAAACAGGAACAAACACACTCTTGCTTACACATACACAAACAGGAACAAACACACACGTGCTCACACATACACAAACAGGAACACACACTCTTGCATACACATACACAAACAGGAACACACACTCTTGCTTACACATGCATACAGGAACAAACATACTCTTGCTCACACATACACAAACAGGAACAAGCACACTCTTGCTCACACATACACAAACAGGAACAAACACACTTGCTTACACATACACAAACAGGAACAAACACACACTTGCTCACACATACGCAAACAGGAACACACACTCTTGCATACACATACACAAACAGGAACACACACTCTTGCTTACACATGCATACAGGAACAAACATACTCTTGCTCACACATACACAAACAGGAACAAACACACTCTTGCTTACACATACACAAACAGGAACAAACACACACTTGCTCACACATACACAAACAGGAACACACACTCTTGCATACACATACACAAACAGCAACACACACTCTTGCTTACACATACATACAGGAACAAACACACACTTGCTCACACATACACAAACAGGAACACACACTCCTGCTTACACATACATACAGGAACAAACATACTCTTGCTTACACATACATACAGGAACAAACATACTCTTGCTCACACATACACAAACAGGAACAAACACACAATTGCTCACACATACACAAACAGGAACAAACACACTCTTGCTTACACATACACACAGGAACAAACTCAAACTTTTACACACACAGACACAGGAACAAACTGTCACTCTTAGACAAACACCTACACAAATGTGAACAAAGGGACAATTTTGTAGCCTCAGCACCAAACACCCTTGCCACAAACTGGAAGTGCTGGGGCTATAAAGTTTAAGGTATGAATTATGTTGAGTTTTTAAAGTCTGAAGATGGGGACAAGCACACTCTTGCTTACACATACATAATCAGGAACAAATACACTCTTACTCACACATACACAAACAGGAACAAATACACTTGCTCACACATACACAAACAGGAACAAGCACACTCTTGCTCACACATACACAAACAGGAACAAACACACTCTTGCTTACACATACATAAACAGGAACAAACACACTTTTGCTCACATATACACAAACAGGAACAAACACACTCTTGCTTACACATACACACAGGAACAAACTCAAACTTTTACACACACAGACACAGGAACAAACTGTCACTCTTAGACAAACACATACACAAATGTGAACAAAGGGACAAACACACTCTTGCTCACACATACACAAACAGGAACAAACACACTCTTGCTCACACATACAGGAACAAACACTCTTGCTCACACATACACAACCAGGAACAAACACACTCTTGCTTACACATACACAAACAGGAACAAACACACACTTGCTTACACATACACAAACAGAAACAAACACAGACTTGCTCACACATACACAAACTGGAACACACACTCTTGCTTACACATACATACAGAAACAAACACACATTTGCTTACACATACATACAGGAACAAACATACTCTTGCTCACACATACACAAACAGGAACAACCACACTCTTGCTCACACATGCACAAACAGGAACAAACACACTCTTGCTTACACATACACAAACAGGAACAAACATACTCTTGCTTACACATACACAAACAGGAACAAACACACTCTTGCTTACACATACACAAACAGGAACAAACACACACTTGCTCATACATACACAACAGGAACAAACACACTGTTGCTCACACATGCACAAACAGGAACAAACACACTCTTGCTTACACATACACAAACAGGAACAAACACACTCTTGCTTACACATACATAAACAGGAACAAACACACTCTTGCTTACACATACACAAACAGGGAGAAACACACACTTGCTCACACATACACAAACAGGAACAAACACTCTTGCTCACACATGCACAAACAAGAACACACACACTTGCTTACACATACATACAGGAACAAACACACTCTTGCTTACACATACATACAGGAACAAACACACTCTTGCTCACACATACAGGAACAAACACTCTTGCTCACACATACACAAACAGGAACAAACACACTCTTGCTTACACATACACAAACAGGAACAAACACACTCTTGCTTACACATACACAAACAGGAACACACACACACTTGCTCACACATACACAAACTGGAACACACACTCTTGGTTACACATACATACAGAAACAAACACACTCTTGCTTACACATACATACAGGAACAAACATACTCTTGCTCACACATACACAAACAGGAACAACCACACTCTTGCTCATACATACACAAACAGGAACAAACACACAATTGCTCACACATACACAAACAGGAACAAACACACTCTTGCTTACACATACACAAACAGGAACAAACACACTCTTGCTTACACAAACAGGAACAAACACACACTTGCTCACACATACACAAACAGGAACACACACTCTTGCATACACATACACAAACAGGAACACACACTCTTGCTTACACATACATACAGGAACAAACATACTCTTGCTCACACATACACAAACAGGAACAAGCACACTCTTGCTCACACATACACAAACAGGAACAAACACACTCTTGCTTACACATACATACAGGAACAAACACACACTTGCTCACACATACACAAACAGGAACACACACTCCTGCTTACACATACATACAGGAACAAACACACTCTTGCTTACACATACATACAGGAACAAACATACTCTTGCTCACACATACACAAACAGGAACAAACACACAATTGCTCACACATACACAAACAGGAACAAACACACTCTTGCTTACACATACACACAGGAACAAACTCAAACTTTTACACACACAGACACAGGAACAAACTGTCACTCTTAGACAAACACATACACAAATGTGAACAAAGGGACAATTTTTTAGCCTCAGCACCAAACACCCTTGCCACAAACTGGAAGTGCTGGGGCTATAAAGTTTAAGGTATGAATTATGTTGAGTTTTTAAAGTCTGAAGATGGGGACACTGTTGCTCACACATACATAAGCAGGAACAAACACACTCTTGCTTACACATACACAAACAGGAAAAAACACACTCTTGCTTACACATACACAAACAGGAACAAACACACTATTGCTTACACATACACAACAGGAACAAACACACTCTTGCTTACACATACACAAACAGGAACAAACACACTCTTGCTTACACATACACAAACAGGAACAAACACACTCTTGCTTACATATACACCAACAGGAACAAACACACACTTGCTCACACAAACACAAACAGGAACAAACACTCTTGCTCACACATGCACAAACAGGAACACACACACTTGCTTACACATACATACATGAACAAACACACTCTTGCTTACACATACATACAGGAACAAACATACTCTT
The DNA here is from genome assembly GCF_027579735.1 of Bombina bombina. Lineage (NCBI taxonomy): Eukaryota > Metazoa > Chordata > Amphibia > Anura > Bombinatoridae > Bombina > Bombina bombina. The sequence continues at coordinate 31,851,622 of NC_069509.1, forward strand.
GCTCACACATACACAAACAGGAACAAACACACTCTTGCTCACACATACACAAACTGGAACAAACACACTATTGCTCACACACATACAAACAAACAGGAACAAACACACACTTGCTCACACATACACAAACAGGAACACACACTCTTGGTTACACATACATACAGAAACAAACACACTCTTGCTTACACATACATACAGGAACAAACATACTCTTGCTCACACATACACACACAGGAACAACCACACTCTTGCTCACACATACACAAACAGGAACAAACACACTCTTCCTTACACATACACAAACAGGAACAAACACACTCTTGCTTACAAATACACAAACAGGAACAAACACACTCTTGCTTACACATACACAAACAGGAACAAACACACTCTTGCTCACACATACACAAACAGGAACACACACTCTTGCTTACACATACATACAGGAACAAACACACTCTTGCTCACACAAACACAAACAGGAACAAACACACTCTTGCTTATACATACACAAACAGGAACAAACACACTCTTGCTTACACATACACAAACAGGAACAAACACACTCTTGCTCACACATACACAAACAGGAACAAACACACTCTTGCTTACACATACACAAACAGGAACACACACTCTTGCTTACACATACATACAGGAACAAACACACTCTTGCTCACACAAACACAAACAGGAACAAACACACTCTTGCTCACACATACACAAACAGGAACAAACACACTCTTGCTTACACATACATAAACAGGAACAAACACACTCTTGCTCACACACACAGTACATAAACAGGAACAAACAAACATTTGCTCACACATACACAAACAGGAACAAAACACACTCTTGCTTACACATACATACAGGAACAAACACACTCTTGCTTACACATACATAATCAGGAACAAATACACTCTTGCTCACACATACACAAACAGGAACAAATACACTTGCTCACACATACACAAACAGGAACAAACACACTCTTGCTCACACATACACAAACAGGAACAAACACACTCTTGCTTATACATACACAAACAGGAACAAACACACTCTTGCTTACACATACACAAACAGGAACAAACACACTCTTGCTCACACATACACAAACAGGAACAAACACACTCTTGCTTACACATACACAAACAGGAACAAACACACTCTTGCTCACACATACAGGAACAAACACTCTTGCTCACACATAAACAAAAAGGAACAAACACACTCTTGCTTACACATACACAAACAGGAACAAACACACTCTTGCTTACACATACACAAACAGGAACAAACACAGACTTGCTCACACATACACAAACTGGAACACACACTCTTGCTTACACATACATACAGAAACAAACACACATTTGCTTACACATACATACAGGAACAAACATACTCTTGCTCACACATACACAAACAGGAACAACCACACTCTTGCTCACACATGCACAAACAGGAACAAACACACTCTTGCTTACACATACACAAACAGGAACAAACATACTCTTGCTTACACATACACAAACAGGAACAAACACACTCTTGCTTACACATACACAAACAGGAACAAACACACAATTGCTCATACATACACAACAGGAACAAACACACTGTTGCTCACACATGCACAAACAGGAACAAACACATAATTAATTAAATGCCCTATCCTCCTGGCTTGCTGGATAAACTTTAATAACTGGAGCCATAAAACTGACTCAACACATAACTATGTACAAATATAAACTCTTAATAACTTTACATAAAACTGTAATACTTAAATAACCACGCAGACACAGATATATGGGAAAAGACCCGAGGGTCGCATTTATTGTAGAACGTGAGAACCGGCTGGACTCAACGGGGCCAGCTAAAACATGTGGCGGCAATCTGGCTAGGAGTAGGAACCCCCTGCTAGGAAGAATGGACCGCGCCCGTGAATGCCCACACAAGCGGAGCTCAGCTGCCGCAGAAGCTTAGGGAGTTCTCGGCATCTTAGAATGGGAGGGACCCCAGGCGCGCGCCTGCAGAGATCACCCTCCCCTGGGCAGCCGTCACTCTACCTCTGATGGCAAACCGGGGCGCGGACCAACCGCCTAACCAGGGTGTAAAGTAAAGATCTCCGAACCAGTAGGACCAGGTGTGACTAGACGCGTATCCATGCCACTACCTGGGGAGTCAAAAACTACCGTCCTTGGACTTAAGGAAACAAGCCGCGTAGCTCTCATCCAGCCTCGGACACCTAGCTGAAACACCCTGGTGATGTAGCAGCCTAAAGATTGCCGTATGAATCAATGCAGGGAGGGAGGGAGGGACGCTGTGAAGACGAGCTGGAAAAGAGGGTTTGGGCCTTGGGAGCTGACTACTTAAAGGTAAGCTAAACCCCACCCTCACTAATGCAACATTGTTGCAACTTCACAGCAGCACACTCCTAAGGGCCTTAATTATTATGTTCGTTCTGGGCTATGCTGCCCTCCACTGTCTTAATTAATTAAATGCCCTATCCTCCTGGCTTGCTGGATAAACTTTAAAAACTGGAGCCATAAAACTGACTCAACACGTAACTATGTACAAATATAAACTCTTAATAACTTTACATAAAACTGTAATACTTAAATAACCACGCAGACACAGATATATGGGAAAAGACCCGAGGGTCGCATTTATTGTAGAACGTGAGAACCGACTGGACTCAACGGGGCCAGCTAAAACATGTGGCGGCAATCTGGCTAGGAGTAGGAACCCCCTGCTAGGAAGAATGGACCGCGCCCGTGAATGCCCACACAAGCGGAGCTCAGCTGCCGCAGAAGCTTAGGGAGTTCTCGGCATCTTAGAATGGGAGGGACCCCAGGCGCGCGCCTGCAGAGATCACCCTCCCCTGGGCAGCCGTCACTCTACCTCTGATGGCAAACCGGGGCGCGGACCAACCGCCACAAGAGATAGCCCAACAGGCTCACCTCTTGCCGCCACACCTATAGATGATTAAGTATAGCACGCCTCAAATTACAGAGGAACAGGTCAATGCCCCTCTCAGAGAGGTGCACCCCGTCCCTCCTGTAGAGGCACCTCTCAGCCGTTGATATGTTCCCATGTTCCACAACAAACCCTCCTGACTGCCCTAGGAAAATCCTAACTTCTCTGTTAATTTTCTTGCGGACCTGGAAAGCTGCGCGATGAGACTGCATATGACGCCATTCTACCCTGGGAATGATGTTAGACCATCCTATCCTGACTTGGGGAATCCATGCCTGAATCGTGCGCAGATCCGACTGAATAACCGCACTGAGCTGCTTGCACGGTAGGAGCCCCATATCATTTCCACCTGCGTGGATGATAAGTACATGGGGTTTCTCCCACCTGCGCAAGGCCCCCTGCAGCAACTCAGGCAGAGCCTGCCACATAAGCCCCCTGCGCCCTAACCACCTAACAGTGACTCGGGAAGGGGGGAACCCCAGCTGACGCCCATCTGGTCTCGCAATCGCCCGAAGCTCCGCCCAGTGGATGTACGAATGCCCCGTAATCCATACTCTCAGTGGACCGCTCCTTGGTCCTAAGAAAAGAAACAGAGGTTAACCATTGCATCTGCATAACATAGTCACTTCTAAACAGTCAAAGGCCTAACATATAAAAGATACCTTTGCGACCTCCATCTCCCCAGAGCCCTAATATGGTCAGCCGACCATCCTAAACTAGCGGCAGTGGTGGCCGCGCCCACCCTGAAGGAATGGGGAGCAATGACCCTTGGGTCAAGACCCGCCCTTGATGCTGCCCAGGTCAATACCTTTCTAAACTGGAACCTAGTCAACGGGGAACCATCCTCGTGAACTAGAAATTGTGAGAAACCCTCAGGACGCACGTCCATATAGGCCTTAATCAGTCTGACCGGGCAGCAAACAGAATCATCATGGGCCGGCAAAGCTAACCAGGTACCTCTCCCTTCCTGGTCTGTTTTGGATCTGGGGAGAAAGACCAAAATAGACGACCCATCGTCTCTAACATGGGGCAGCAAAAGGCCGCCCGTCTTCTTCTTAGAGGGCGGGACAATTTCACCTACCCTAAGAGCCCCGTGAAAAGCCAGCCCAAAGGCAGCTGAGAACAGGGTAGCCTCGTAGGCGGATGAACAAACCGCCGGCAAGACTCGGCACAACGTTACCAGACGCTCGATGGTAACTGGTTCCCTGAAATCCCTGACCCTGGGAGCCATACGCCCCCAGCCCGAAGCACCTGCCTAACCAGGAAGGTCTTCGAAGAGTCAGCAAGCCCATACAACTTGCAGAAAAAGGACACTGCCGCCAGGCGTGATCCCACCGCAGTCTTCGAAACACCATTACCTTTAAGTTCGGTAATCCATTCTAGTAAGCCCCACTGGTCCCCGTCACAGGAGGGACGGCACCTGAAGTCACAAAAAGCGATCCACTCCGTCCAGTATTTCACATAGGTAGCCCAGGTAGACGGAGCGAGGGAAGCACGAACCATCGCAATCAGGGGGCCCCATCCAGCGCCACCTGCCATAAGTAAGTGGGACAGGACAATCCGTTAGCGTCTGCATCGGGCACCAGTGTGTAAAATGCTTCCCATTGAAAACGGGAGAGCGCATCTGCAATCCTATTCTGAATGCCCGGGACATGCTTAGCACGGAACACAATATTCAGGTGCAGACACCTCAGCACCAACAGTCTCAAATACCGCACAACCGGTGGGGAACTAGATGAGAGCCTGTTGACAGCATAAACAACGCTCATGTTATCCGTCCAGAAAACAACCTCACGGTCGCGAAGCTGATCGCCCCAAATGTCAAGAGCGACCAGTATGGGAAACAGTTCAAGAAGGCATAGGTTTCTGACCAAGCCTCTATCTATCCACGCGGCGGGCCATGGGCCGGCGCTCCATTGCCCGGCCAAGAAAGCCCCGTACCCGTGGGACCCAGCCGCATCAGTGAACAACTGGATTGCTGCGTTAGAAGGAACCACCTCCCGCCACAGGCAGATCCCGTTAAAGTGGAGAAGAAATTCTTCCCAGACCTTAAGATCTTCCACCATCTCAGCAGACACCCGGAACCTCCGGGTCTGCGACCTCTTCCCGCACAGCTGCCTCTCGAGTCTGCGGAGGAATATTCTACCCATAGGAATAATCCTGCCAGCAAAGTTCAGCAAACCCAATAGGATTTGAAGGTCTTTTACGGAGCTATACAGCTCTGTTCTCATAGCGCGTACTGACTCCAACATGCGCTGATTTTTTTCTTGTGGCAGACGACACTGCCCTGCCACCGAATCAACTTCGATGCCCAAGAAAATAAGGCACGTGCAAGGACCCTGGGACTTGTCCTCCGCCAGAGGAACTCCCATTCTATCCATCAGAACCCTGGTGACTTTCATCAAGAAAGCACACTCGGAGGATCCTGTCCGCCCAACCAGCAGAAAATCATCCAAGTAGTGTGCCAGGCCGTCGAATCCGGCCACCTCCGCGATGGCCCAGTGCAAGAAGCAGCTGAAAGCCTCGAAGTAAGCACACGAAATTGAGCACCCCATGGGCAAGCATTTGTCCACGTAGTACTGCCCCTCAAAATAACACCCCATGAGCCTAAAAGAGGAGGGGTGAATAGGCAGGAGCCGAAAAGCCGATTCTACATCCAGCTTTGCCATCAGGGCACCAGCCCCCGCCCGGCGAACTAGCCCCAACGCTTCATCAAATGATTGGTAAAAAACTGAGCTAAGCTCAGGGGGTATGGCGTCATTCACCGAACGACCCTTCGGGAAGGACAGGTGTTGGATGAGCCGGAATTTACCCGGCTCCTTTTTTGGGACTACCCCCAAAGGTGAAACAACCAGCCCTGGGAGGGGAATCTCCTCAAATGGACCTGCCATACGACCCAGCCCAATTTCTTTATTCAGTTTATCCCGTAAAACCTCAGGAAACTGATATGCGGATTTAAGATTCCTCCGTGACGAGGAACCCTCCACGTGCGATCCGACTGGGATAACAAATCCCGACCGCAGTCCGCCATTAAGCAGCAAGGCGGCCTCCTTAAATGGGTATAGCAGCAGCCATTTCTCAATTACGGCCACCTTCAGAGGCGTGGCCGCCCTTTCCAACAGGGAAAGGTTTGGAGCCAGCTGCTGGTCTCTCCTGGGAATGACCCGCGTCCTGGGTTCTAGTACACTCAGACCCCGAGTGGCCGCCACCGCAAGTTTTGCACGCGTGCCGAAATGTGCATGCCGCTCCCCTGGTACACGATTTGTCCTGGAAGCGCCAGCACACCCCTGTGGGCCGCCGTCGAGAGCGCTGCGAGGCCTTAACGCCCCCCGATGCTCCGACCGCCATAACAGGCGCCGCCTGTTTTTCAGGACCCAATTGCGCCCACAAGCGTGAATCAACGTCACCGAAAGTAAGGAGAGGGTTCCCAACCATCTTCCTACGGAAGGCAGCGTCGTAGTCCCGCCAAGCTCCCTCCCTGTACTTCTCGTACACTGTTTCAATGGAATCCTGATATTTCAGGATGTTCAAAGCTTGATCGGGCAATTTAGAGATATAACAGGACGCATAAACCCGAAAGCACTTGCGCCATTCCTCATAGGAATCAGGACGTTTAAATTTTTTCGGGCCCGTGCCATCATCCGCCATTTCTTTTTGGCGATAAGCCTCCGCAGAAAGCTCAAACATGTGCACATACCTCCCACCCTGAATGCGCCGAACCATCTTAGATTTGAGATGTTCATGTAGACTAAACGCAGGCCATGTGTCAGTGTCCCCATGTACAGCTGCCCTGCGCCTGTTTCCCATAACTGGGCTAACTAAGTCTGTTGACGCAGGAGGTGTCAGCATAGGAACAGTGGGTTCCATGCGGGATGAACCAGGGGGGAGGGAGAGACCCATAGCCTTCCTTTCTTCCACTAACCACTTCACCATCCTATACATTCTTTTTTGCCCTTTCGCTTCCAACCCCAGGGATCTATCACTTTCAGAACCTGAGTCATCCGAGGATGAGCTTAAAACACTACGTTCAAAAGTAATAGTGTGCTTACCAGCTCCCAAGAGGCGTTCCACCGGGACAGGACTAGAAGAAGTGGATGGCTGCTCCTGAGACTGTGGCTCCCTCTCAACGGCACTGGGGGTGGCCTGGAGTGGCAGTAATGCTGTTCTGGGTTCCATAATGATCTGTGGAGAAAAATGCGAAAGAGGAGTACCCAGGGAAGGGGACGAATGCCCACCAACCACATTACCACGGGACCCTAAGGGACTGGGGCTCCTGTGATCACTGCCATACTCCACAGTACCATCATCAACCATATCAGCCATACGCACATTCATCACTGCATTAGCAAACTGCACTTGTCTATTCTGTTCAGTCACAGCCTGCGCGCCCTGACATAGACTGGGCGTGATAACCGGGCCTCTCTTTGCAGAGGCCCTAGTAACAACGCCTGGGGGAGCCCCGCTGAGGGCCACACCCGCGGGCGCCGCCCGCGCACCCTGTCGGGCGCTACGTTTGCTGCGTGACGCAGTACTACGGCGTCTGCTAGGCCGCGATGTATTCGCGGGCCGACGCTTGCCCCCGGCCTGCGTGATTGCGGCCTGAGGCCCTGCGACTTGTTGCGCAGTAGGCATATTCCCCGTCAGGCCTGCGGCCTGCTCATTAACACCTGTTTCCCCAATCTGGGCCCTTCCGGGCGAATGTGCCCTTGCTACTTGCCCCTCAGAAACTACTTGCCCTTCAGACACACTATTTGCCCTGATCGGAGCACCATCAAGTGCCATCATACCCCCGGTCAGGCTTGCGGCCTGCTCATGAGATCCCTCATGCAACCTTCTACCCCTTTCAATGGCCGCCAAATCAGTGACCCCACGCGGGCGCTGAGTAATTGAGCCTCGCTGCGCACCCCCCGCGGGCGTCGCCCCCCCCCCGGGGTACCCCTCTCTTACCTGTGTACCCCGGCGGAGACGACGATGCTGCCCGCTTGCCTCTGGATTCCGGAATGGCGTTCCCGGACGTGACGTCACCGGAAGTGACGTCACCGGAAACGGCCAAACCGGAAGAGACGGGCCCTGACGCGGACATGGACACCCGCGTGGCCGCCGACGCACGAACCGAAGCTGGAGGACCGCCCTGGGATGCCGACCCCCCGCCGGAAAGCACCGCTGCCAAAGATTGGAGCAGCCCAACCGCCATGGAGACCGCCTCACCGGTAAGAGTGACCGGTTCAGGTAAGGCCTCACCCCCGACGCCACTCGCACTGGGAACAGAGCCCTGCTCGCCTACCGCAACCCCCTCCGCTACCTGGGGACCCACTTCTAACACTGCAGGGGGTATTAAAGGTGGGGTGGGAGAGGGGGAGACAACCATAACCTCAGGGTACAAGCTAGGCCCCGGGGCACGACTCACCGGGCGAGGAGGGGAAGGCTGCACCACATCTTCTGCTGAATCAAAATCATCGATCATCAGCTCATCTAATTCCGACATCTTCTTCCACAGGAACCTGACAGATGATCCGGACGCTGTGAAGATGAGCTGGAAAAGAGGGTTTGGGCCTTGGGAGCTGACTACTTAAAGGTAAGCTAAACCCCACCCTCACTAATGCAACATTGTTGCAACTTCACAGCAGCACACTCCTAAGGGCCTTAATTATTATGTTCGTTCTGGGCTATGCTGCCCTCCACTGTCTCTCTTGCTTACACATACACAAACAGGAACAAACACACTCTTGCTTACACATACATAAACAGGAACAAACACACTCTTGCTTACACATACACAAACAGGAACAAACACACACTTGCTCACACATACACAAACAGGAACAAACACTCTTGCTCACACATGCACAAACAGGAACACACACACTTGCTTACACATACATACAGGAACAAACACACTCTTGCTTACACATACATACAGGAACAAACACACTCTTGCTCACACATACAGGAACAAACTCTTGCTCACACATACACAAACAGGAACAAACACACTCTTGCTTACACATACACAAACAGGAACACACACACACTTGCTCACACATACACAAACTGGAACACACACTCTTGGTTACACATACATACAGAAACAAACACACTCTTGCTTACACATACATACAGGAACAAACATACTCTTGCTCACACATACACAAACAGGAACAACCACACTCTTGCTCATACATACACAAACAGGAACAAACACACTCTTGCTCACACATACACAAACAGGAACAAACACACTTGCTTACACATACACAAACAGGAACAAACACACTCTTGCTCACACATACACAAACAGGAACAAACACACACTTGCTCACACATACACAAACAGGAACACACACTCTTGCATACACATACACAAACAGGAACACACACTCTTGCTTACACATGCATACAGGAACAAACATACTCTTGCTCACACATACACAAACAGGAACAAGCACACTCTTGCTCACACATACACAAACAGGAACAAACACACTTGCTTACACATACACAAACAGGAACAAACACACTCTTGCTTACACATACACAAACAGGAACACACACTCTTGCTTACACATGCATACAGGAACAAACATACTCTTGCTCACACATACACAAACAGGAACAAACACACTCTTGCTTACACATACACAAACAGGAACAAACACACACTTGCTCACACATACACAAACAGGAACACACACTCTTGCATACACATACACAAACAGGAACACACACTCTTGCTTACACATACATACAGGAACAAACACACACTTGCTCACACATACACAAACAGGAACACACACTCCTGCTTACACATACATACAGGAACAAACATACTCTTGCTTACACATACATACAGGAACAAACATACTCTTGCTCACACATACACAAACAGGAACAAACACACAATTGCTCACACATACACAAACAGGAACAAACACACTCTTGCTTACACATACACACAGGAACAAACTCAAACTTTTACACACACAGACACAGGAACAAACTGTCACTCTTAGACAAACACCTACACAAATGTGAACAAAGGGACAATTTTGTAGCCTCAGCACCAAACACCCTTGCCACAAACTGGAAGTGCTGGGGCTATAAAGTTTAAGGTATGAATTATGTTGAGTTTTTAAAGTCTGAAGATGGGGACAAGCACACTCTTGCTTACACATACATAATCAGGAACAAATACACTCTTGCTCACACATACACAAACAGGAACAAATACACTTGCTCACACATACACAAACAGGAACAAACACACTCTTGCTCACACATACACAAACAGGAACAAACACACTCTTGCTTACACATACATAAACAGGAACAAACACACTTTTGCTCACATATACACAAACAGGAACAAACACACTCTTGCTTACACATACACACAGGAACAAACTCAAACTTTTACACACACAGACACAGGAACAAACTGTCACTCTTAGACAAACACATACACAAATGTGAACAAAGGGACAAACACACTCTTGCTCACACATACACAAACAGGAACAAACACACTCTTGCTCACACATACAGGAACAAACACTCTTGCTCACACATACACAAACAGGAACAAACACACTCTTGCTTACACATACACAAACAGGAACAAACACAGACTTGCTCACACATACACAAACTGGAACACACACTCTTGCTTACACATACATACAGAAACAAACACACATTTGCTTACACATACATACAGGAACAAACATACTCTTGCTCACACATACACAAACAGGAACAACCACAGTCTTGCTCACACATGCACAAACAGGAACAAACACACTCTTGCTTACACATACACAAACAGGAACAAACATACTCTTGCTTACACATACACAAACAGGAACAAACACACTCTTGCTTACACATACACAAACAGGAACAAACACACACTTGCTCATACATACACAACAGGAACAAACACACTGTTGCTCACACATGCACAAACAGGAACAAACACACTCTTACTTACACATACACAAACAGGAACAAACACACTCTTGCTTACACATACATAAACAGGAACAAACACACTCTTGCTTACACATACACAAACAGGAACAAACACACACTTGCTCACACATACACAAACAGGAACAAACACTCTTGCTCACACATACACAAACAAGAACACACACACTTGCTTACACATACATACAGGAACAAACACACTCTTGCTTACACATACATACAGGAACAAACACACTCTTGTTCACACATACAGGAACAAACACTCTTGCTCACACATACACAAACAGGAACAAACACACTCTTGCTTACACATACACAAACAGGAACAAACACACTCTTGCTTACACATACACAAACAGGAACACACACACACTTGCTCACACATACACAAACTGGAACACACACTCTTGGTTACACATACATACAGAAACAAACACACTCTTGCTTACACATACATACAGGAACAAACATACTCTTGCTCACACATACACAAACAGGAACAACCACACTCTTGCTCATACATACACAAACAGGAACAAACACACAATTGCTCACACATACACAAACAGGAACAAACACACTCTTGCTTACACATACACAAACAGGAACAAACACACTCTTGCTTACACAAACAGGAACAAACACACACTTGCTCACACATACACAAACAGGAACACACACTCTTGCATACACATACACAAACAGGAACACACATTCTTGGTTACACATACATACAGGAACAAACATACACTTGCTCACACATACACAAACAGGAACAAGCACACTCTTGCTTACACATACACAAACAGGAACAAACACACTCTTGCTCACACATACACAAACAGGAACAAACACACTCTTGCTTACACATACACAAACAGGAACAAACACACTCTTGCTTACACATACACAAACAGGAACAAACACACTCTTGCTTACACATACACAAACAGGAACAAACACACTCTTGCTTACACATACACAACAGGAACAAACACACTCTTGCTTACACATACACAAACAGGAACAAACACACTCTTGCTTACACATACACAAACAGGAACAAACACACTCTTGCTTACACATACACAAACAGGAACAAACACACTCTTGCTTACACATACACAACAGGAACAAACACACTCTTGCTTACACATACACAAACAGGAACAAACACACTCTTGCTCACACATACACAAACAGGAACAAACACACTCTTGCATACACATACACAAACAGGAACACACACTCTTGCTTACACATACATACAGGAACAAACATACTCTTGCTCACACATACACAAACAGGAACAAGCACACTCTTGCTCACACATACACAAACAGGAACAAACACACTCTTGATTACACATACATACAGGAACAAACACACAATTGCTCACACATACACAAACAAGAACAAACACACTCTTGCTTACACATACACACAGGAACAAACTCAAACTTTTACACACACAGACACAGGAACAAACTGTCACTCTTAGACAAACACATACACAAATGTGAACAAAGGGACAAACACACTCTTGCTCACACATACACAAACAGGAACAAACACACTCTTGCTCACACATACAGGAACAAACACTCTTGCTCACACATACACAAACAGGAACAAACACACTCTTGCTTACACATACACAAACAGGAACAAACACACTCTTGCTTACACATACACAAACAGGAACAAACACAGACTTGCTCACACATACACAAACTGGAACACACACTCTTGCTTACACATACATACAGAAACAAACACACATTTGCTTACACATACATACAGGAACAAACATACTCTTGCTCACACATACACAAACAGGAACAAACACACTCTTGCTCACACATGCACAAACAGGAACAAACACACTCTTGCTTACACATACACAAACAGGAACAAACATACTCTTGCTTACACATACACAAACAGGAACAAACACACTCTTGCTTACACATACACAAACAGGAACAAACACACACTTGCTCATACATACACAACAGGAACAAACACACTGTTGCTCACACATGCACAAACAGGAACAAACACACTCTTGCTTACACATACACAAACAGGAACAAACACACTCTTGCTTACACATACATAAACAGGAACAAACACACTCTTGCTTACACATACACAAACAGGAACAAACACACACTTGCTCACACATACACAAACAGGAACAAACACTCTTGCTCACACATGCACAAACAAGAACACACACACTTGCTTACACATACATACAGGAACAAACACACTCTTGCTTACACATACATACAGGAACAAACACACTCTTGCTCACACATACAGGAACAAACACTCTTGCTCACACATACACAAACAGGAACAAACACACTCTTGCTTACACATACACAAACAGGAACAAACACACTCTTGCTTACACATACACAAACAGGAACACACACACACTTGCTCACACATACACAAACTGGAACACACACTCTTGGTTACACATACATACAGAAACAAACACACTCTTGCTTACACATACATACAGGAACAAACATACTCTTGCTCACACATACACAAACAGGAACAACCACACTCTTGCTCATTCATACACAAACAGGAACAAACACACAATTGCTCACACATACACAAACAGGAACAAACACACTCTTGCTTACACATACACAAACAGGAACAAACACACTCTTGCTTACACAAACAGGAACAAACACACACTTGCTCACACATACACAAACAGGAACACACACTCTTGCATACACATACACAAACAGGAACACACACTCTTGCTTACACATACATACAGGAACAAACATACTCTTGCTCACACATACACAAACAGGAACAAGCACACTCTTGCTCACACATACACAAACAGGAACAAACACACTCTTGCTTACACATACATACAGGAACAAACACACACTTGCTCACACATACACAAACAGGAACACACACTCCTGCTTACACATACATACAGGAACAAACACACTCTTGCTTACACATACATACAGGAACAAACATACTCTTGCTCACACATACACAAACAGGAACAAACACACAATTGCTCACACATACACAAACAGGAACAAACACACTCTTGCTTACACATACACACAGGAACTAACTCAAACTTTTACACACACAGACACAGGAACAAACTGTCACTCTTAGACAAACACATACACAAATGTGAACAAAGGGACAATTTTTTAGCCTCAGCACCAAACACCCTTGCCACAAACTGGAAGTGCTGGGGCTATAAAGTTTAAGGTATGAATTATGTTGAGTTTTTAAAGTCTGAAGATGGGGACACTGTTGCTCACACATACATAAACAGGAACAAACACACTCTTGCTTACACATACACAAACAGGAAAAAACACACTCTTGCTTACACATACACAAACAGGAACAAACACACTCTTGCTTACACATACACAACAGGAACAAACACACTCTTGCTTACACATACACAAACAGGAACAAACACACTCTTGCTTACACATACACAAACAGGAACAAACACACTCTTGCTTACACATACACAAACAGGAACAAACACACTCTTGTTTACACATACACAAACAGGAACAAACACACTCTTGCTTACACATACACAACAGGAACAAACACACTCTTGCTTACACATACACAAACAGGAACAAACACACTCTTGCTTACACATACACAAACAGGAACAAACACACTCTTGCTCACACATACACAAACAGGAACAAACACACTCTTGCTTACACATACACAAACAGGAACAAACACACTCTTGCTTACACATACACAAACAGGAACAAACACACTCTTGCTTACACATACACAAACAGGAACAAACACACTCTTGCTTACACATACACAAACAGGAACAAACACACTCTTGCTTACACATACATACAGGAACAAACATACTCTTGCTCACACATACACAAACAGGAACAAGCACACTCTTGCTCACACATACACAAACAGGAACAAACACACTCTTGATTACACATACATACAGGAACAAACACACTCTTGCTTACACATACACATACAGGAACAAACACACAATTGCTCACACATACACAAACAGGAACAAACACACTCTTGCTTACACATACACACAGGAACAAACTCAAACTTTTACACACACACACACAGACACAGGAACAAACTTTCACTCTTAGACAAACACATACACAAATGTGAACAAAGGGACACTTTTGTAGCCTCAGCACCAAACACCCTTGCCACAAACTGGAAGTGCTGGGGCTATAAAGTTTAAGGTATGAATTATGTTGAGTTTTTAAAGTCTGAAGATGGGGACACTCTTGCTCACACATACATAAACAGGAACAAACACACTCTTGCTTACACATACACAAACAGGAACTCGCCAGAAACAAGAGTTAAGAAGCAGCGGTCGGGTTGATTGACACTCCTTGCTAGCGGCCGATTGGCCGAGAATCTGCAGGGGGGCGGCTTTGCACAAGCAGTTCACCCAAAAATTCTGACACATTGGAAATGTTATGAGCTTCAGCACTTGTAAAAGTTATTTCAATTTCTTTTTGTAAAGATGACATAATATCTTTTAGTAAAGGTTCTAGGGATCTGTAGTTTTTATATTTGTGTATGATGTATTTTACTATACAGTTCCTTGTATACTTCTCATATCTATTAATGTATTCTACATACTGATTAAAGTCATCTTTGTAATGCTCGTGGGATACTCCTCTATCAGACCGAACTCGGCCAGTAGTCTTGTTATCCCGGCATCGAGCCGGAATGATAGGGAATATCCCAGAGCAGAGAAAGTTAGTAAAATGAGGAAGGCGGTACTCACCACAGGCAGAACAGTACCCAGCGGCAACGGCAGAGCAGTCCAAGGACAAACCACTAGAATGGTCAGGCAGGCAGGGTTTGGCAACAGCAAAGCTGTCCAAGGACAAACCACTAGAATGGTCAAGGCAGTCAGGGTTCGGCAACAGTAAAGCAGTACAAGGGCACACCACTAGAATGGTCAGGCAGGCAGGGTTTGGCAACAGCAAAGCAGTCCATGGGCACACCACTAGAATGGTCAAGGCAGGCAGGGTTTGGCAACAGTAAAACAGTCCAAGGGCACACCACTAGAATGGTCAGGCAGACAGGGTTCAGCAACAGTATATCAATCCAGTTATTAAGGGGTTTAGCAGGCAGAGTAGTCAGACAGGAAGGGTTCAGCACCAGTATATCAATCCAGTAATTAAGGGGAATAGCAGGTAGAGTAGTCAGAGAGGCAGGGTTCAGCAGCAGTATATCAATCCAGTAATTAAGGGGTTTAGCAGGCAGAGTAAACAGACAGGTAGGGATCATACACAAAATAGGCAAATTGATACAATGATCTGTCACACCCAAGAGCACACAAAGTAACACCTATACTTGGGCAGTGACAGATTGTTGTAGAAGAACATACATAGGCACAGGATTCGCGCCACAGATGTCCGACCGGCATCAGGAGCATGCGGCGATGATGTCAGCGCTGCACGCATCCGGACCCAACACAACCCCTGGCAATGAGCAGGGAAGGAGATGCATGGAGACGCTGCGACCCTAGCAACGGCTAGAGCGGCGCGGCGTGACAATCTTTATTTAAAAGCTGCTCAAGCAGAGTACACTGGAAGAAGGTTCGGCTGCTAAACGTACGGCCTTGATCATATATAGAATCATCCAGCATTTTCCCACCAAGATGTCTATAAATGTATTCTGTTATTGCCGGCTTCAAACACATCTCACAGAATTTTCTGTCTCTTTCCTGGCAGTCATCTTTTTCCCGAAATATATCTTTAAAGACTGAAAAATACAGAGGCTTTAACTCTGCTAAAGAGATCATTGGATCATTGTGTTGGATATAGTTATTGTGCATTTATTGGAACTTTGGAGCTGTTCTTCCAAAGATAAAATGCTTAGGGGCCTATCTATCATGCTCCGTATGGTGCTTGATGCCCCATGTTTCTGGCGAGCCTGCAGGCTCGCCAGAAACAGCAGTTATGAAGCAGCGGTCTAAAAACCGCTGCTCCATAACCCTGTCCGTCTGCTCTGAGCAGGCGGACAGGAATCGCCACAATCCAACCCAATCGAGTACAATTGGGTTGATTGACACACCCCTGCTGGTAGCCGATTGGGGAGCATATTGCTCTCCGCATTCAGCGAGGTCTTGCGGACCTGATCCACACTGTCAGATCAGGTCCGCAAGACCTTTGATAAATAGGCCTCTTGATGTCCAGTTCAAACAAAGAGCAAATGTGCAATGATTTAACATCTTTTTCAAGCCTCTCCTTTATTATGTGTAACAATTCTTGACTGTAGGTGTCACTGTAATCTTCATTTGTGTTTACCTTCTCGTCAATATACTTAGTGCAGGTATCTATTAATGAATCAGCAAGATCTTGTATTTTATCAGAATATTCACAACTAATGTACACTGTGCTGCGATTCCATGATAATGACTATGGCATCTATTTATCAAGCTGTCAACTTACTTGCATTCGACAGCACCAATACGCTCACCTAAGATCGCCTAACATTGCTGCCGCGGACCTGAATACGTTCTCTAAAGTTACCAAAAAAGCTGTCAAAAAGCCGCACACCAAGTACGGAGCGATGATCAGTGGACTGTTGTTAACTAACAGTCATTGATCTTGCTGCTCTTCGGCTTTTTCACAGCTTTATTGGTACCCTGTCACTAAACACCTACACTATACTGCACTGCTCCTGGACCCTGCGGCAATGAAATAAAGTTATTAACCCCTAAACCACCACTCCCGGACCCCGCCGCAAATAAATAAAGTTATTAACCCCTAAACCGCCGCTCCTGGAGCCCACCGCCACTCTAATAAACATATTAACCCCTATCCTGCCGCTCCCGGAGCCCACCGCCACCAACATTATACTTATTAACCCCTAATCTGCCCCCCCTACACCGCCGCCACCTACATAACACTTATTAACCCCTAATTTGCCGTCCCCTACACCGCCGCCACCTACAGTATGTTATTAACCCCTAATCTGCCGTCCCCAAAGTCGCCGCCACTATATTAAATGTATTAACCCCTAAACCTAAGTCTAACCCTAACACCCCCTAACTTAAATATAATTTAAATAAATAAATATAAATAAATATTCCTATCATTAACTACATTATTCCTATTTAAAACTAAATACTTACCTATAAAATAAACACTAAAATAGCTACAACATAACTAATAGTTACATTGTAGCTAGCTTAGGGTTTATTTTTATTTTACAGGCAACTTTGTATTTATTTTAACTAGGTAGAATAGTTACTAAATAGTTATTCACTATTTAATAACTACCTAGTTAAAATAAAGACAAATTTACCTGTAAAATAAAAACTAACCTAAGTTACAATTACACCTAACACTACACTATAATTAAATAAATTAACTACATTAAAAACAATTACCTAAATTAAATTAAATTATCTAAAGTAAGAAAAAAAACCCCACTAAATTACAGAAAATAATAAACAAATTACAGAAATTTAAACTAATTACACCTAATCTAAGAGCCCTATCAAAATAACCCCCCCCCCCAAAAAATAAAAGAAAAACCTAGCCTAAACTAAACTACCAATAGCCCTTAAAAGGGCCTTTTGCGGGGCATTGCCCCAAAGTAATCAGCTCTTTTACCTGTAAATAAAATACAAACAACCACCCCAACAGTAAAACCCACCACCCACACAACCAACCCCCAAAAAAATACTAACTAAAAAAAAACTAAGCTCCCCATTGCCCTGAAAAGGGCATTTGGATGGGCATTGCCCTTAAAAGGGCAGTTAGCTCTTTTGCAGCCCAAACCCTAACCTAAAAATAAAACCCACCCAATACACCCTTAAAAACTCCTAACACTTACCCCCTGAAGATCGACTTACCAGGAGAATTCTTCATCCAAGCCGTGCCGAAGTCCTCAACGAAGCCGGGAGAAGTCTTCATCCAAGCCGGGCAATGTGGTCCTCCAGACGGGCAGAAGTTTTCATCAGACGGCATCTTCTATCTTCATCCATCTGCGGCTCCATCTTCAAGACATCCAACGTGGGGCATCCTCTTCATCCGGAGTCTTCTTACTAAATGACGGTACCTTTAAGTGACGTCATCCAAGATGGCATCCCTTAGATTCCGATGCAATCAGCCAATAGGATTGATCTTCAATCCTATTGACTGATTGGAACAGCCAATAGAATGCGAGCTCAATCCTATTGGCTGTTCCAATCAGCCAATAGGATTGAAGTTCAATCCTATTGGCTGATTGCATCAGTCAATCTTGGATGACGTCACTTAATGGTACCATCATTTAGTAAGAAGACTCCGGATGAAGAGGATGCTCCTCGTCGGATGTCTTGAAGATGGACGAGCTCCGTGCCGTCTGGAGGACCACTTTGCCGGGCTTGGATGAAGGCTTCTCCCGGCTTCGTTTAGGACTTTGGCCCGGTTGGGTGAAGATGTCTCTCGGTAAGGTTATCTTCAAGGGGTTAGTGTTAGTTTTTTTAAGGGGGTATTGGGTGGGTTTTAGAGTATGGTTGGGTGTGTGGGTGGTGGGTTTTAATGTGGGGGGGTATTTGTAATTTTTTTTACAGGTAAAAGAGCTGATTACTTTGGGGCAAAAGGCCCTTTTAAGGGCTATTTGTAATTTAGGGTAGGGTAGGGCTTTTTTATTTTGGGGGGGCTTTTTTATTTTGTTAGGGGGATTAGATTAGGTGTAATTAGTTTAAAAATCTTGTAATTATTTTATTATTTTCTGTAATTTAGTGTTTTGTTTTTTTGTACTTTAGATAATTTTATTTAATTGTAATTAATTGTATTTAATTTATTTAATTTATTTAATTATAGTGTAG
Source organism: Bombina bombina (assembly GCF_027579735.1). Taxonomy (NCBI): domain Eukaryota; kingdom Metazoa; phylum Chordata; class Amphibia; order Anura; family Bombinatoridae; genus Bombina; species Bombina bombina. Next base: position 31,871,489 of record NC_069509.1, read on the forward strand.
TGTTAGGTGTAATTGTAACTTAGGTTAGGTTTTATTTTACAGGTACTTTTGTATTTATTTTATCTAGGTAGTTATTAAATAGTTAATAACTATTTAATAACTATTCTACGTAGTTAAAATAAATACAAACTTGCCTGTAAAATAAAAATAAACCCTAAGCTAGATACAATGTAACTATTAGTTATATTGTAGCTATTTAAGGGTTTATTTTACAGGTAAGTATTTAGTTTTAAATAGGAATAATTTAGTTAATCATATTAATTTTTAAGTTAGGGGGTGTTAGGGTTAGGGTTAGACTTAGATTTAGGGGTTAATACATTTAGAATAGTGGCGGCGACGTTGGGGGTGGCAGATTAGGGGTTAATAACATAATGTAGGTGGCGGTGGGCTCTGGGAGTGGCGGTTTAGGGATTAATAAGTATTATGTAGGTGGCGGCGGTGTAGGGGAGCAGATTAGGGGTTATTAAGTGTAAGATTAGGGGTGTTTAGACTCAGGGTACATGTTAGGGTATTAGGTGTAAACATAACTTTGTTCTCCTATAGGAATCAATGGGATATCGGGCAGCAGCGAACATAAGCTTTCGCCGCTTTCAGACTCCCATTGATTCCTATGGCATCCGCCGCCTCTAGGGCGGGGGATTGAAAACCAGGTACGCTGGGCCGGAATAGTGGCGAGCGTACCTGCTAGTTATTTGATAAGTAGCAAAAGTAGTCAGATAGTGGCGAATTTGCATTCGGAACATCTGTAGTGACGTAAGCATCGATCTGTGTCAGACTGAAACTGGAGGATCGTATGTTACGTCACTAAATTCTACTTCTGCCGTTTTGTAGGGTTTGATAACTAAGGGGAATCAGGCTCGTCACAAATACGCTTCGGAATTGCAGCATATTTGCGGTTGACGGCTTGATAAATAGATGCCTTTGTCTCAATATACTTTTTATCCATCTTAAATTCATGTAAAAAATGTGTACTTAGTAATCTTTCATTTATAGTAGCTCCTTTTTTGCTCATGTCATTTCTCAGTTGATGTAGAATTACATCAGTGATATTGCGTTGCTCTAAAGCCGGGATTTGTACATCTGATAGCGCCTTCTGCCACATGGAGGCCTATGTATCAAAGGTCTTGCGGACCTGATACGACAGTGCGGATCAGGTCCACAAGACCTCACTGAATGCGGAGAGCTCACTGAATGCGATACGCTCTCCATATTCAGCATTGCACCAGCAGCATACGGAGCTTGATAAATGGGCCTCATGATCTCAAACTCTTTTTCTATTTCTAACTCATTTAACTCACACTTCTTTGCTCTGTATTCTACCAGAAGGTCAGTGACTTTCTTCTCAATCACTTCCTGTGCTTTATCCTGTATACTCTGAATCTCATTCTTTGCTTTCTGTATACGGAGAGTTTCACTTAGTTTGTCTAGTGTGTTTCTTTCAAGCTCTTTCCTTAGAACTGTCACACTTCTGAAGAAATCTTCTCGATATTTTTCTATAAGATGAACGTTCTCAGATCCATTCTCAAAGTACTTTTCTACCAAGTCTGACATTTTTTTTCCTTCTTCATCTAGCACTATATAAAGTTCTTCTTTAAAACTTTTGCATGATTGTACTTTAAGTTTATCTGTCCTTATCAGTAAGTTGTGTACTTTTCTGATGAATTCCCAATCCCATTGTGTATACTTCATAGACAGTTGGTTTAAGGCTTAGATGATCCATTTTACCTTCCATAACCTATACACCAGTACCATATATGTACCACTTTCCCAACACTTTCCCTTATTTACCTGAAATAAATACACAACACCAATATTACCAATAAAAATGGAAAGGTCACTTTAATTTGTCTAGATTTTGCTGTTGCAGCTAAAATCAGATAAGAGAGCCATAAATCAATTCCAACAATTTCAACACCACAAATCAACATAATGCCCAAGCATTTCAACGAACATGGGTCCACGTATCAGGGGGAGGACCACAAAAAACCCCTTGGTGAGGCCCGAAGAATTACAAGAGAACCCGCTGCATAACCTGCCCAGCAGCTAGACCACCAGATCAGCCCCAAGCCGAGTATGCAGTGGGATCCTCCCGCGTCCTCGATGCCCCTCCCATGTCCTAGGCCCATTTTCACTGCCAACAAATGCTCTCTTTCCGCCAACCTAACCATGTGACCTTTCCTTACCTTAATCAGTTCCTCCACCATAGCTCTTATGTCCTCCAGAAACTGATCATTCCCGACCTCGTTCAGGTGTACACCATCTGCCCAAAACAGCTCCTCTCTCTTAGCTGCGATCAGTGGGTGCTCCAGCACCCTACCCCCTGTTTCCCTTACTATATTTGCCTCAACTTGGTTAACTCTTCTGCGCGATCTATATCCCGCCCTCTGCGTATCTGTGTTGCGTCAGTGTATCCTGGATATTACGTTGGACCATATGACTCGTACATGCGGCCATGCTACCTTTAGCCAACTAATAACTTCCTTTATCTTGTCCTCCAGTTCCCTTAAAGGAAATGCGCCTATGTCATTGCCCCCCAGATGTATTATCAATGTATCAGGGCAACCCCACCCTCTTCTTGCCTGTTGTATTGTCGCGACTAGCTCCTCCTATCTCATACCCCTCTTTCCTAGCCACCTGATATTCGCCTCCCTGTGCGAGAAACCTAGATGCGACCCTAAGCCTGCTGCTACTGCCCTTATGCGTGCCCAATGCATGTACGAATGCCCTACTACCCATACTCGCAATGTTACATCTGTAAGATAAAACATAAATATTTCATGAACCTTAAAAAACACAAACTTCGTTGCCAATAATTCAGAACCATTAATCACGTTCCCTTCCCATTTATTCTCCTTTTAGTCTAATGTAAGATCTAAAAGCCTGGGATTTCCACCTCCCAATTTTTTTTATCTTATCTTCGGAACAGCCTTTCTCCGCCGTGCTAGTCGCTGCCCCTATCAGGAATGAATGGGGCGCAAACCGTTGGTGTTCCCACCCCAGCTTTTTTATGATCATTTCCATCACTTTTTTAAAATGGAATCTTGTTAAATTGGACCTGTCTGCGTGCCTCAAAAACAGCCTACTCTTTGCGCTCTTTGTCCTTAACATCTCTTTTACCCTTGCCACTGGGCATGCCATGCTTCCTGTTTCTTTCATCGACACCCACGCCCCCTTTCCTTCTCTGTCTGTTTTTGATTTCCTTATCAGCACCATTATATTATCCTCATATATTTTTACATCTGATTCTCCTACCCCATTTTTGTCATCTGCCTTGCTTGCCGCGACTAATTCTCCTATCCTAAATGCTCCCCAAAATGCCATAACGAAGGCTGCTTTGAACAGGCATGCTTCATTCTTCTCTCTGCACACTTCCCCTAATACTCCTACCATTTTTTTCCAACCTCTCCTCCGTAATTGGTTCCCTGTCATCTGTCCTTTTTACCTTGCCCACTTGCCATGCTCTTAACACCTTTCTGACTATGAATGATTTTGTCATGTCCTCTTCGCACCTAAATTTTGCGAAAAAAGATACCCCGCTAAGACTATGCCCACCTAACCTTTTTTCATGCCCTCATGTCATCCCTCATCGCCCCTGTCAGTCTAATCATATGTTTGGGCTTTTTCACCCCCGCTGTTCCCAACTCCAGTCTCCTCTTAAAGATCCTTCCTACTGGGATAACCCTGCAAGCGAAATTAAGCACTCCCAGCAACTTCTGCTTCACCCTGAGTGTAACCTTTTTTCGCCCCAGCATTCCCTTTAGCAGCTGTCGCACTTTCTCTATTTTTCCCCAGGCAGTTCGCATTGTTCCTTCACTGTATCAATAATTATGCCTAAGAATGACAATCTCTGGCCCTTCCGATTTTTCCGCTGCTACCGGGACTCCTAGCTCTTCTAACATATTGAGTAAAGCCTTCTTCAATTCTGTGCATGAGCTATCCCTGGCTGTGCCCACTACCATAAAATCATCCAAGTAATGTATAATTCTATCTGAGCCTGTTCTTATTGCCAGTAACCAATGAAGAAATGTACTAAACTTCTCGAATATGGAGCATGATACCGAGCAGCCCATTGGCAAACATTTATCTATGTAGAATTGACCATTAAATCTATACCCCATTAATCTGAAACTCTCCGGATTTAAAGGTAACAATCTAAACGCGGATTCTATGTTGACTTTCGCCATTAATGCACCCCTCCCCACTTCCTTTATCATGTTTACTGCTGAATCGAACGATTGGTATTGCACTGAGGTGTCCGCCCTATCAATCACATCACTTACTGACTTCCCTTTTGGATACAACAAGTGGTGTATCATGCAAAATTTTCCCTTCTCTTTTTTAGGTACTTCGCCCAAGGGTGATATGACTAAGTCCTGTATAGGTATCTCTTTAAACGGTCCTGCCATCCTACCCAATTTTATCTCTTTTTTCAATTTTTCCTGCAGTACCGCTGGGTACTCTGTTGCAGATTTTAGATTCCTAAATTTATCAGCCCCACAAACCTCCGTTTTTACTGGTACCACAAATCCCTCTGTTAGACATTTTGTCAGTAATGCCCTATCATCCTCCATGGTGTAATTTACTAGCTCCTTTATTAACCTATCTACCCTCAACGGCGTTCTGGCCATTCCCCATTGTCCCTCCGTTACCATTTCTCCCTGGGCCACAAAAAAACTGCTTGTTAGCCCCCCCCCATTATTTCTTCTACAATCTACCCCCGCATGGAAACCCCCGCAATATCTGCATATGTGTCTGAATTTACACCCTTTACCTCTGTCGCATCTCTTTTCATTGTATGCCCAGCATTCCTTCCCTTCTCCCTTCCCTACTCTCCTTGGTGTTAGTGCTACTGGCCTCAGTGCTGCGCTGTCTGCTGGCTTTATCAACCGCGTCCACATGTCTAATATTTTTATTCCAAACTCCTTTCTACCTTTGTCCCCCAATTGCAAGTTACCCCTTCTAAACTCGCCGTCGTAGTCCTTCTACCCAAATCCCCCATACGTTGTGTAACACTCTTCTATTAAATGTATATCTTAGCACTCCCTTGACCTTCCCCGGATTTTCAGATAGAAAGCATTCTGCATATATTACCATCCCTTTTACCCACTCTGGAAATGACTGCTTTAATTTTTTCCCTTTCCCTTCCTCACTCCTATATTTTAGCGCCACAGATTCCCTCATAATATTGAACACATCCATGTATTTTCCCTTCTGTGCTCTCAGTACAATTTTTGCTTTCAAATGCGTTGTCAATGGCATTAGTTTTGTCCCTGTCACCTCGTCATCTGCATTAAATTCCCCTTCGCTATCACCCCCATCTGTTGTGGTTTCGTTCTCCACTCTTTTACCCTGCTTTGGATATATTTTGTTTACTAATTTCAAAATTCTCCTATTACCTTCCCCTTGAATTTTGTCGTCATCCGAGTCCCACTCAGATGAACTGTCTGAACCCTCATCTCTGCAATACATTATTTTCTTACCTTGTTTCAGTTGAGCTTTCTGTTTTCCCTCCTTGTCCTTTGTGCCTCCCGCACTTCCCGTAGCCTTCCGCTCTCCTCCACTTTTTGCTCCCGGGGAATCTCGGTCCCTTTCCTTTCCACTCGTTGCGCCCCTTGCTGTGCCGTACGTCATTTCCTTCTGCAATGCATTCATGTTAACATTGTTATCTTTTTACATCCTGTTTTTCCCCGATTCCTCTTCTGCTCCCCACTCCCCCTCCCTCTGTCTCTCTTTTTCTGCCCCCATGTCTGCGCTCCTCCTATATTCCCTTCTCTGATCCTCTTTCACCATGAAATAAGTATTCCCATCTATGTCCCTTCTTGTTCTGGGGTTGCCCCTTCCTCTGCTCCTCTGTTCTGTATCTTTTTTGCGGCCTCTGGTCATCATGCTCCCTGCCATATATATCTACCCACCTCCTCTCTCCCTCCCCTTCGCTCCCCGACTTGCCCCTGAATCTCACTTCTCTATCATTCCTGTATTCTTGATGCTCTTCTGCTTCCCTCCACTCTCCGCTTGCAACTCTTTCCTCCCTTCCTCTACTGCTTGATGTGCTGGGTCCGCCGGGACCCTCCCACCTGCCCCCTTTGCTCCGGGTTCCCCCATCATTGCCATACTCCACCCCTTGGCCCACTATGTAAATGCCCTTGTCTGCTCTATGGACTGCTTGTGTATTGTCCTGCTCGCTGTGCAATAATATGTGCCCTCGCTGGGTGAACTGAGGCTCACTGTCCCCTGCCCGGGATTTCCAATATGACGGCGCCCTCTCGCCCATGCTACAGGGACTTAAAGATGGCTGCCGGGATCTAGCGTGGTGCCCCGCCCCCCTCATGCTTGCATTGCCTTGGACTTAAAGATGGCCGCCTAACTAACGCGGAATTACCCGTGCGGCCCCTCCTCGCTAACGTATCTGGCCGCCATGGAAATATGCCCACCTCTACCGCCAGCGCCCTTGGGAACGGGGGGGGTGGGGCCTGCTACTAGCTGGGACCTGACCGGGGGGATAGTGTGGGAAGAAGGGCCTGCCTCAACCCTAAATAAAGCGGGGATTCCGCAACTGTCCTCTGTGTTGGTAAACGCTGTCGGAGCCGCACTGATGGCTTACCTTGGCTGGCACTGCATCCACCTCCATTTTACTCTCCCCTGCACGTACCTTTTCGACCTTGTCTCCCAAAGCCGGCATCACCTGATCCACCTGCCTAGCTAAAGGTACTGCTCCTTTCTCCTCTCTTGTCCCTGGTCTCTCCGCCTTCTTCTTCTCCTTCTCCAGCTTCTTCAGCTTCCTTTGGGCCTGGACAGCCCTTGTACTCAAGATGGTGTCGTCACCGTTCAAGAATTTCTTGGGGATTCTACGATTTCTAGTCGACATCGTCTCAAATCTGCAAAAAACGTCCTCCTGTAAAACAAGAAAAAATTTAGTGTGCTTCACTTCCTGTTATTCCACCTTATAATACCTGAGCCTCAGTCCCCACCCCAATTTACCTGACACACCTTCCCATTGTCTCTTACGATACCCTCCCCCTTTCTTCTCCTGACCCTCTGCTTCCCCCAGCTAGCCCCCCTTCCCTATTATCTACTACTCAGCCCTTTCCTGTCCAGTATAGGAGCTCCAGCCTTAGTGGCACTCCTGTCGTATCCTACTCCTTGGGTTTTTTAATATCACCGACCAGGCTGTTTCTGAAGATGAAGATACATTTCTCATATTTAACAGCTTTCCACAAGCTTTGTGTCCACTCAATAAATGATTGTATGTTCTGAGGGTGATGAGCACACTGCTGGTTTTTAATTAATTCAAATAAATATTTTTTAAGTTTATAAACATTTTCACCATAACCAGAGTTTACAGGAGCCATTGGTGGGACACCCTGCCAGTGTCCTGGAATATACCAGTTGTTTTTCTCAAAGTCATAATCCATAACATCACTAAATTTTGGGATACCACTGTTTTTCTCCATGTTTTCTGCTATTTTTGTCATTTCGTTTAACTGTTCCAGAAGTTTCTTCCTGTCCCTCATAATGTTATCATGAGCAGATACATCGCTGACGTTCTGATGCACAAACTGACAGTGGGGTTTCTTTCCTATTTCTTTCATCCTAAGAAACCCATGAACCACAATCTGCAAAATGTTTTTCATTTCTGCTGTATTCTCCATGGCCATGTTAATCATAGTGATGTCACTTAACCAAATAACAAGTGTTTCCAACTTATTGTCATGTTCATAACTGTCTTCCAGAGAAGCCAGTTCTGGAGCTTTAAAACCTTCATTGTTGATCACCAGAATAAAGTTACATCCCAGCTCATCTTTGAAGTTCTCACTTTAATAAGTGTCATCTTTCCTTCAGACAAACAGCTTAGAAGACAAAGGACAGCATGGTTTCACTGCTGGAAGATCATGTCAGACTAATCTAATTGATTTCTTTGACCATGTAACTAAAATTTATAGACCAGGGAGGAGCCATAGATGTTGTATATTGAGACACTGTCCCACACAACAAACTTATTCACAAAATGTATTGCCTTGGAATAGATGCTAAGATTGTTAAGTGGTTAGAATGCTAGCTTAAAGATAGACAACAGAGGGTTTCAATTAATGGAGTACATTAAAATGAGGCGTCTGTTACTAGTGGTGTTCCCCAAGGGTCAGTTCTTGGGCCTGCTTTGTTTAACATGTTCCTAAATGATATTGGAAGTGGGTTTAAGAAGAATGTTTGCTTGTTTGCTGATGATCTAAAAATTTGTAACAGGGTAGTTCTAGGAGGGGTTGATCAGATGAACAGTGATATTAAAAAACTAGAGGACTGGTCAAATAAATAGAATCTGAAATTTAATATTACCAAGAGCAAAATTATGCATATAGGATCCAATAACCCAAAGGCCAATTATAGTCTCAATGGTACATTACTGACTGTAACTAAAGAAGAAAGGGACATGGGAATTATTATTTCAGTATTTTAGATGATTTAAACTTTGGTACAAATTGCAGCAGTGCAGCCAGTAAGGCTAGTCGAATACTTGGTTGCATTGGAAGAGGTATTAGTAGCAGAAAAAGCAAGGTTCTCATGCCACTTTACAGATCATTAGTTAGGCCAAATCTGGAATACTGTGTACAATTCTGGAGACCATATCTTCAAAAAGATATAAAGAAACTAGAAGCTGTCCAAAGGAGGGCTACTAAAATGTTACATGGTCTAAAAAATAAAGCGTACAACGAAAAACTCTATGATCTAAATATGTATAGTTTAGAGGATAGAAGGGAAAGAGGTGGCATGATAGAAGCCTTCAAATATATGAAGGAACTTAATAAAATAGAAGCTGAAAGCATTTTTCAGAAAAAAATAAATACCAAAACAAGGGGTCACAATCTAAAGTTAGAGGGTAGCAGATTCAGGAGAAATTTGAGGAAGCATTTTTTTACAGAAAGGGTTGTGGATTCATGGAAAAAACTTCCATTTGAGGTGGTAAACACAAAGACTGTAAAGGAATTCAAAAATGCCTGGGACATGCAACATGTAATATGGCTAGACTTGATGGGCCTTTTTGGGTCTTATCTACCGTCAAATTCTATGTTTCTATGTCATGAAGGCTCCTTGTGTGCAACGTCCAGTAGACACAGAGAACTGCAACCCAAACATGGTGTTCAGAAGAGTAGATTTCCCTGTGCTCTGCACCCCAGAACAGTTATTATCCTCCTGTCTTGTTGTCCAGCTCGGTCAGTACATCAGTTATCCACTGCAGGGGGATGTTGGTGGCGTCTCCATCAATCAGCTCTAATGGGAACCCATCCAGCAGGAGAACAGCTGCTATTCCTGGGAGTCTGGTAAATTGTCTCTGTTCTGCACTTATTTGCTTTTCTTGAGCCATTGAAAATTCAGCCTCATAAAACTGCCCAGCTCACACAGGAAATGTTACACCCCTAAGGAGCTATTGGTAGTTTTACTCTAGTTTCTTTAATTCTAATTGATTTTTTAATAAATCATTACATTTGTCCTTGTATTCTGCCTTTAATAGAGATATTTGTTTTCTAGTAATTGTATCAAGTTTAAATTGTAACAATTTCAGGAAATAATGTTTCTGTACCTGAGACAAGTTAGTAATTGCAGATACAAACGTGCTGATTATTATCTAGTTTACAAGTTTTGCTTTACGGTTTTAATGCTGAAAAAAGGGCCATTTCAGCGTAAAAACCATAACACAGCCATAATGAGTCTTGTTATGGCTATACCGCAAGCATTTTAGTCTGTAACGCAACGTCAATCCCGCACTCAAAAAAATGACGTTTTCTTTCTTAAGACAAAATTTGTTTCATTATTTCCATCAGGGCTCAATGAGGTCATAAATACTGCTGCATTTTAACCGGATCTTCATTGAACCTTATATATATATTATTCTCTTCATACGCTTGTTTTTATTTTTAATTTTCTGTGTTAAATATGTTATTAGTACCTGTTAGTCCTCCTATGTGGGTAGTGTTACACATTGGTAAATTCTTGTGATACCCCTACCATTCTTTAATAGTTTTATTTCACTGCACCTCAACATATCATGTCGAGTCCATTTGTAGTGATGTAACATGGGGTTGAATTAGTCTATTACCTTCAATATGATCAAAGGTCTTTTGCTTACATTCATATTGGTTTAAATAGACACTTTGTTGATTATTATGTCATCAACACCTATGTAATTTAAAGAAGTGTTTTGGCATATTATTGGACTCACTCATCATATATTGATGCGTTTATTGATGTATTAGTTTTTGTACATATACATCCATCATCCACATTACACACACTTAGTATATACGGTCCCCACTTATTTATTTTTTGCACTATCAATTTGCCTACTTTTGTAAAGTGTCACGCTAGTTAACAGTAGGTTCTATATATATATGTATATTTTTTAGATACCCATATGGGTGATAGGATACACCTCATAAATTTGACCTCCATTATTTTCCTACACATATATTGAGTGAGATATATAGAATGTAGATAGCTGGGACACACTTAGCAAATTCGGTACATTGACACATTTTCCTATTCACAGTTATGTCAATGTTAGTGATATCCCCTTTACACTCACTAATCTGACATATAGTAGCGAGATCACGCTAGTATACACCGGTCACTTAGCAACGTCTATTGATTCATAAAATCTTTATAGCAGTGTAGCGACTTAGTTAGGCCTAGATTTGGAGTTTGGTGTTAGCCGTGAAAACCAGCGTTAGAGGCTCCTAACGCGGGTTTCTTACGGACTCCGGTATTTAGAGTTCATTTACCGACACTCAAAAAACACCTAACGCTCAAATTTCTACCGACACCTCAGAACCAGTAGTAAACATATACCGACAAAATAAACAGCCACGAATCACAAAACAAATATTACACAAACTACACTTACACTCATACAAACACAACACTATTTTTATTATTATCATTTTATAATTTTTCATCCAAATACAAAGGATCAAAGTTGCGAGATCTGGGGTGTTAGAAAAAAAAACAACACAAATCCATTTTCCCATTGACTTACATTGACACACGTGAAAAGACCCTCATATACCTACATCTAACTAATAACATTATTACAAACATACACTCATCGATGCATACAAACAATATACACCACATGACATTCAAAAAATATTTTTTTATTACAAAAACAACACGATTTAGTTACTTTTTCACACAAGCTCATGACGTCACTCACTTTACGAGGAAAACCAGTCTTAGAAAAAAAAAAAGACCAATTTTTAGAGCCTCCATTGACTTCTATTGGGAAGACGTGCTCGTGCACGCGAAACCCACATTTCCCTAACGCACGCAAATAGCGTAGACAGAAAAACTCCAAATACCAGCGCTAGAAAATACATGATTTCATGCGTTAGACACAGCTAGGATAAATAGATCAAGAAATGACTATTTCCCTATGGTGGATTTATGGATTTTAATTATTCAATATTCACAACACCATTAAATTGTTTCACACTTTTAGATTACATCAACTACAAATCAATAAACTAGTAACAAAATTTTGTAAAAAAAATATTACATTTAAACGGACACAAACATTAATTAAACTATTCTGGATTCACAAACAGTACACAATGGGAAACACCTCTCATTTACCTTTATTATTGCATTTCAGTTATTCAACTCATATGCTTGCAGCAACTGCATATCTACATAGGCTTAACACATGATCAGTCATGGATGCACATACATTACTTTTAACATTCACTCATACATGTGCATTCAAATGATGGGGGAAAAACACATTACATTCTCTAGAGGAATCACAAAACACAACATATGGATTTTAATGTACTTTTAACATCATAATTCACTCACAATAAACCATTAGGAATTACGTACAAGAACAACATCATTACACAAGATTACAGATGTCACTTTATGGGAAGGAACAACAATGCCACACCGCTATATACAAGTCAGCATATGTGGGACACAATCACAATATATACGTACATGTACATAACACGCATCACCCATCACGCAACCACAAAGCACACATTTAGATTTTATTCAGCACACAATAACAATGTAGCACAATACAACAACACAATGAGGATTTCAGAACTACATAGGCAGGTTAATAATATCATGACGTCATTAGAAGATTCAACCATACACATCACAGATTCACCACTGTACCGCCCCTTTAGGAACTTTAACACTCAATACTACAATACAACATATACGTAAAGAACTGTTTGGAACAGCATTATTAGGGAGATTTCAATGGGACAATTAAGATATATTGTCAGATCGCAAATCACTTATATATACAATACTACAGATGACAGCCGGAAGTTCAGAATTATTATGCAGATTTGAATGGGACGCATACAATATTGACAGCTCGGCAATCACTTATATATACAATACTACAGATGACAGCCGGAAGTGCTTCAGTATTAGTGCCATTTGAATGGGACGCATACAATATTGACAGTTCGGAAATCACTTATATATATAATACTACAGATGGCAGACGGGAAGTTCGGAATAATTATTGCGATTTTAAAGGGACGCATACAATATTGACAGCTCGGCAATCACTTATATATACAATACTACAGATGGCAGACGGGAAGTTCGGAATAATTATTGCGATTTTAAAGGGACGCATACAATATTGACATCTCGGCAATCACTTATATATACAATACTACAGATGACAGCCGGAAGTGCTTCAGTATTAGTGTCATTTGAATGGGACGCATACAATATTGACAGTTCGGAAATCACTTATATATATAATACTACAGATGGCAGACGGGAAGTTCTGAATAATTATTGCGATTTTAAAGGGACGCATACAATATTGACAGCTCGGCAATCACTTATATATATAATACTACAGATGGCAGACGGGAAGTTCTGAATAATTATAGCGATTTTAAAGGGACGCATACAATATTGACAGCTCGGCAATCACTTATATATATAACACTACAGATGGCAGACGGGAGGTTCTGAATTATTATGCAGATGTTAAAGGGACGCATACAATATTGACAGCTCGGCAATCACTTATATATATAATACTACAGATGGCAGACGGGAAGTTCTGAATAATTATTGCGATTTTAAAGGGACGCATACAATATTGACAGCTCGGCAATCACTTATATATACAATACTACAGATGGCAGACGGGAAGTTCTGAATAATTATTGCGATTTTAAAGGGACGCATACAATATTGACAGCTCGGCAATCACTTATATATATAATACTACAGATGACAGATGTTACTTTATCGTTTACAAACAATATTGCAGCAACATTGATCGATCACATTCGATGCACATTATACACAACTATGCACTTTCATTCATGTTAGCCTGGACGTGTGCTTGTTACTATAAGATCGCGTTTAAGAAATATCGATTACGCATATGAACATGCACTGTATGTGTGATATTTGACACTTTCACATTGAGATTCATTGGGGGAAAACAACATTTCAGCAAACAACAAAAAAAACGCCCACTGTGAAAGCATTCGCGCCGCTCACATACAAACAAGTGAATACAATTAGCAATCATTACAAACTCACTACCATTGGACTAATTGTACTATAAATCCCCCAAACAACATGGCCAAAGCATCACTTGTGATCCACATCAGATCAAGTGTTTACCTTGTTACGCTGTTTTCAAAGATGGATGATGACGAGGACATGGTAGACGCTGCTGGTGCTGCTATTGGCGAACTAGCTGTTGGTCGAATCAGGCAGCCTCGGCGGCTCAGACTGAGACAAAGGGGTCATCTGGTTCGAGGTCCTCGTGTCTACAGGGTGAGACCCACCTTGGAAAACATGAGCGACTTTGAGGTTTATGATAAGTATCGGCTCAATCGCGAACAGCTCATTGGCCTTTACGATCTTCTTAAACCTCATTTGGAGCCACGTATACAAATAAGGACTGCTGTTCCCCCCATGAGTAAGATGCTAAGCTGTCTATACGTCCTGGCCTCCGGGAGTTTTCAATCCGGAGAACTGTACATGCATGGCCTGGCTCAAGGTACATTCTCTGGGGTGTTTGATAACTTTCTGGACGCCATGGTACGTATCAGTAAGCAATACATAGGATTCCCACAAAATGATGGTGATTGGAGGCGCCTGAAGCGGGAATTCTTTGATATTGCTCAATTGCCCAATGTCTTGGGAGCCATAGATTGTACCCACATTGCGCTGCGTGCTCCAATTGATGACTTGCCCTTCAGAAATCGCAAACATTTTCATAGCCTCAACGTGCAGTATGTTTGTGACGCACAGATGAGGATTATGCATGTGTGTGCGAATTTTGCAGGAGCTTGTCATGATGCCCGCATCCTCTTTCAGTCGTCCCTGTGGAGACAGTTTGAGGAAAGACAAATGCCCCCTGGTTATCTCGTTGGTGAGTATTTGTGCACAACATGGTTAATTAGTTTGACAATTGCCACTGTAGTTTTAAAATGTTAGCGTCATGTTCAGCTATAGGATGCAATTTAACCATGTCATTGTCTCTTTCCGCTAATGTCTACTTTTAGTTCAATGCAGATATGTAGCATGTCTTACCTTAAATGCTCAGATAGAGAATGCAATGGAACCATTTAGTTAGCATTTTACACAAGGTCTGGTTTAGGAGAAATACGCATATGTAGCATGTCTTAGCTGAAATGGGAAGATATTAGCTAATGCAATTTAACCATGTCATTGTCTCTTTCCACTAATGTCTACTTTTAGTTCAATGCAGATATGTAGCATGTCTTACCTTAAATGCTCAGATAGAGAATGCAATGGAACCATTTAGTTAGCATTTTACACAAGGTCTGGTTTAGGATAAATACGCATATGTAGCATGTCTTAGCTGAAATGGGAAGATATTAGCTAATGCAATTTAACCATGTCATTGTCTCTTTCCGCTAATGTCTACTTTTAGTTCAATGCAGATATGTAGCATGTCTTACCTTAAATGCTCAGATAGAGAATGCAATGGAACCATTTAGTTAGCATTTTACACAAGGTCTGGTTTAGGAGAAATACGCATATGTAGCATGTCTTAGCTGAAATGGGAAGATATTAGCTAATGCAATTTAACCATGTCATTGTCTCTTTCCGCTAATGTCTACTTTTAGTTCAATGCAGATATGTAGCATGTCTTACCTTAAATGCTCAGATAGAGAATGCAATGGAACCATTTAGTTAGCATTTTACACAAGGTCTGGTTTAGGAGAAATAAGCATATGTAGCATGTCTTAGCTGAAATGGGAAGATAGAGAATAATATAGAACTAGATTTGTTCATTTTTTTTAGAACCAATTTGTTACTGGATTATCGTGTACAAAACTTTTTATTTGACTCCAAATACTATTTTGAGGATTCTGTTTGAATTATGTTCTGTTCATAATTTATAGGTGATTCTGGGTACATGAGCCGGCCTTGGCTCATTACCCCCTTGCGTAGCCCGACTGATGTGTCTGAGGAGCGCTACAATAGGGCTCATAAGAGAACCAGGGCGGTGGTTGAACGTATGTTCGGGCTCCTGAAGATGCGGTTCAGGTGCCTGGACCGGTCGGGAGGAGCCCTCCAGTACAACCCAAAGAAGGTGGCTAAGATCGTTGTAGCCTGTAGTGTCCTGCATAATATTGCACAGCGGGCTGGGATGCTGCAGGCCGTCCCGGTGGACAGAAACCTCCTCAGAGATGAGGAGGATCATCCTGTTCTAGAGGGGCCATTCCGGGACGAGGGGCTCAATGTCAGAGCAGACATCATCAACCGCCACTTTAGACGGTAAAGAATAGAAGTTAGACTGGAGTATTTTCTATAGATGAGAACTCTAGGGAAATGACAAGTAGAGAATTGTGCAAACATGTTAGGATTGTTCATCAAATGCTAAAAATGTCTTTCATTTATTAATATAGGTGATGCTCTGGGCATTGGGTCCTGTAGCGAGTCTTTGCCACCTGGTTTTTAAAGAGGACATCAGATGGTAAGTATAAATGTATGGACTGTTGCTGGCATGAATTGTACACAAATACATCATATGGCATACATTTTATAAACTAGTATTTAGTTTACACATTACTTAAAATGTAAATACTCAGAAAGGGATCCTCTAGCATGACTATGGTTCAATGTCACACATTAGAGGTTTGTTCTGCTCAATATGACTCATCTTCACACTTGATAGAAAATAACACAAGATGCTACACACGCTTAGTAAGCTAGTGACAGAAATTTATTCTGAAATGGGGGGTGGGAGAGGGGTACAGAAATGATTCACACACTTGTAGTAATTTTAATTAAACTTTTTCTGCCATTAGGGAGCTGACTTAATCTAAAGACTGAAAGGGAAGAATTCGAAGCCTGACAGTGAAGATTGCCCAGACTGACAGTGGGGAAAAAGCCAAGATTGAAGTATACCAATGGGATCATGTCTGGCATTATCTTTCAAATCTGCTGACCTTGAAAACCATACAAAGACATGTTCACATGGTAAGTGACAACTATTTGATAGAATAAGGCTGTGGAGGCATCCTATTGGAGACACTTAGATGATTTTCTAATTTTTAGATGGTATTTCCCTGTCCTCTATTTTATGAAGTGATGAATAAGACACCTATTGAAGATCAACTGTTTAGCCCGGAATTGACTTTCAAAGACCATGCATTATCCAGGTTGGTGTACCAATGCATGCTAGTGAAGACTGTTGAATATTAGTAGCTTACATACATTAGTCATATTTAGTTGTTAGTTAGATATTTAGGCATCACAATCAGACACTTAGATGATTTTCTAATTTCTAGATGGTATTTCCCTGTCCTCTATTTTATGAAGTGATGAATAAGACACCTATTGAAGATCAACTGTTTAGCCCTGAATTGACTTTCAAAGACCATGCATTATCCAGGTTGGTGTACCAATGCATGCTAGTGAAGACTGTTGAATATTAGTAGCTTACATACATTAGTCATATTTAGTTGTTAGTTAGATATTTAGGCATCACAATCAGACACTTAGATGATTTTCAAATTTCTAGATGGTATTTCCCTGTCCTCTATTTTATGAAGTGATGAATAAGACACCTATTGAAGATCAACTGTTTAGCCCTGAATTGACTTTCAAAGACCATGCATTATCCAGGTTGGTGTACCAATGCATGCTAGTGAAGACTGTTGAATATTAGTAGCTTACATACATTAGTCATATTTAGTTGTTAGTTAGATATTTAGGCATCACAATCAGACACTTAGATGATTTTCTAATTTCTAGATGGTATTTCCCTGTCCTCTATTTTATGAAGTGATGAATAAGACACCTATTGAAGATCAACTGTTTAGCCCTGAATTGACTTTCAAAGACCATGCATTATCCAGGTTGGTGTACCAATGCATGCTAGTGAAGACTGTTGAATATTAGTAGCTTACATACATTAGTCATATTTAGTTGTTAGTTAGATATTTAGGCATCACAATAAGAAAAAGGAATACATATTATAGTTGATATAGAGGTATTTGAATGGACATGAAATATTACATTTATGTTCAGCATACATATATTCTTAAAATGTGATATACATTATTATGTATAATTAGAAATTTGGATATTTAAATTTATTTTTTATTCCACAATATAATGGTGTATGTTTTCCTTTTATTTAAAAAACTATTTAATAAATATCTTAAAAAAATTTAGAACAAAGTTAGAGCATAGACACAAGATGATTGTAAATGTATTTCATGAATATTTGACAACGTGTGTATTAACTTTGTTCCATTTTTTTTTATTTATTTCAGATTGTCATCTGATGACTTCCAGGAATATTTTTTGGTTTCATAAAATGTTTTATTTTAAATGTTAAGAAACATTTTATTATTAAATACATTCTTTTGAACAGATTATAATAAATATGCATATAATCTGTCAATAAAAAAAAGTTTGACTCCCATGACTGGTAGTTGGCTATTTGACAAGCACATGCATAAGATCAAATAATGCAGTAATTTTATAAAATCAACTGATTTCGAGAATATTACATTAAACTATCTTTTTTAACATTAATTGGGGAGTGAGATCCATCGATGCTTTTCTTTGGAAAATCTTAGATGTTATATTAATTTCGGATATGTAGTCAAAATTAGTCATAAATTATTTGTTTTCACTTTTAAGAAGGGGAAGTGGTTCAATTACATTAAAGTGACAGTGTTGTTGAATGTAAAATTAATTAGATAAGATCTTGTATCTTCCTTAGGTATCTCAAAACATTATTTTCGAAATAATTGGAAATTTTACTTTTATAAATGGTAGGTCATTTAACTTGATATTTTTCACAAGCTAGTTATTGGATGCCAGGTTAATCGATGTAATTTTCTAGTGGAGTCATTTAACTATAGTTATTAATATTGGGTTAGACATCAAATATCTATATCTAATGTTAATTCCCCTTTAGTTTATTTTGACAATGTTAAATCAACATTCCAAATGTTTTGGTCCTTAAAGGGACATTCACAAAGTATATTGTGTATAGATTTTTTAAAAAATTCATAAAAGCATTTAAACATATTTAGAAAGTAATATAGAATTACATTCAGTCTTTAAATATACTTTTAAAAAAATACATCAATGCACATATCTTAGTCAATTACATAAGGCATCTATGTGCAACCAACAATCAGCATCAAAATAGCCTATGTAGATATGTATTTAATCCAAGAATATATATAATTACAATCTAATGATTGAATAACAAAACATATTAAGTTGGTCAAATATTAGAATCTTATACAAAATGCATACATAGCAGATAGATTAATGTCCCTCGAAGCTGAAGGCTCCAAAATACCTCCTTTACAATATATATTTCAGTCAGTGTGTAAAACAATCCAGAAGTTAATCTAAATTTGCTTTACTCATATGTTATACTCCTTTAGCAAAAGGAAGGTGCCTAGGTTTATGATATTTTAAGCATTATTGTGAAATGTTTATTTAAAGGGACATGAACTCAAAATATACTTAAAGGGAGACAGTTAAAAAATTAATGATTTATACATTCTGAATGAGTATTCTATTTTAAGCAACTTTAAAATTTGTCTCAGATTATGAATGCTCCTTGTGATGTTGCTATCATTACTTTAAAAATAAGGCATTAAATAGATAATTTATTTGCTTCAGTACTCTGGACAGAACTTGTTTTTTTTGGTTGGATTAATTGATCCAACAATCATCAAGGACAACCCAGGTTTTTGGAAACAATTGTCCGTCATCTAAAATATCATTATTGATTTGCAAAGAAAGATAACAAGATATTTCTTAACATTTGAGAATCGGATTAAATTATAAAGTTGATTAACATTTCATGCTCAATCTGAATCACCAACGCTAAATTTGTATGGACAGTGTCCCTTTAAGAGATTTAAATAGTGTATTTACTTCTCTGCCTATCCTGCAATACTTTGCTTGAAAAGCATATCGAGATAGGCTCAGTAGATGAAGATTGGTGGATGCACAGAGATGCCTTATGTGATTGGCTCAACCATGTGCATTTAATTTTCTTCTGTTGAGGATATCTAAATACTAAGATAAATTGATTTACATTTTAAAGTCTAAACAATCTTCTATCTCTACAGATCATTTGATACAATTGTTTGTTTGTAATGTCTATTTAAAAATAAAGACGCCATTGCACAATAACATATATGAGCACTTCAGACAAATACAAGCTCGAGGTTTATTTGCTAATAACAAACAAACCTGTAGTTTAACATTTATAAACAGATTATCCAAGTTACTGACCTTATAACCTGAATTTGAACATTAAGAAATATTGCGTGGGAAACGCATCTTGAAACACCAGATTAGCATCTTTAAACATTAGTCTAATGTCACGCAATAGCACACAATCAATGTGCATTATAAATACATTTAATAGAGCAATATCAATACTTCACAATAAGTCAACAAATTGATTTTATGAACAATAAAGACATACAATATTAAATGTGTATTTGTATTAAAGAAACAGACCGTTATTAAACCGAGAAATGTCTACAACATTTAATAATGTGACAGTATTAGATTTTAAAGAGAATTTAATCATTAATATTTAACGGATCACGGATATTTAATCTGCGTCACACATATCCGCATGACAGGCCCATGAGTTACTAATAAGTCTACATGAAATATGAAGTAACAGCACCACCATGAGGTATGTGTAAGGAAGTTACTAAGATATGAAACATTAAGGAACGGCCAATCCAAGTTCATCACACAAACACAACTTGAGTCAGGATGGTCTCACAGACATTCTAACAATATTTCAAACTTTTATCCAATCAGATGTACAGATAACTTGTCCCATGGTGCATCTCATGTTTACTTCACCATATAAAAGTCCATTACACGTTGCCATCTTTGTCAGTTCTCTAATGCCTGCAGGCAGTATATATATATTTATATATTATCAAACCCAGCAGGCATGTCAGTTCCCAGGTTCACCAAGGAGGAGAGCGCTGCACTGGTCCACGCCGTCAAGGACTTTTATCCCCAGCTGTTTGGGAACAAGAGGAGGTTGACAGATGCGCCTGTTAAGAAGGCCCTCTGGGAGTCTATCACCAATGCCGTTAGATTGGTGTGTGACATCCAGAGGACCCAGGATCAGATCATGAGGAGATTCGGAGATATGAGGTTGCGCTTATCAAAAAAAGTCAACCTCATAAGGGAGTGGGTACAAGCCCGTAAAAGAGGTGGCAAAAGAGAGGCCCCGCGGAAACTCTACCTACTCCCTTATGAGGTGACTTTATGCGAGCTCCTCAATCTCCGGGTCCCCAAAAGATTTAGATCCTCGCCATCCTCGGCCTCCTCTTCTTCCCTCCCAGCTGCGGGATCTGAAAGTCCTGACGCGGGGGCCAGGGCAGCTGCTTCTCCGTCCGGTGGCCTGGGAGGAGATGGAGAATCTGAACCAGGTAATTATCCAACTTCATATAATATCTTTATTTTTATTTTTTTAATCAAAAAATGTGTATATAGTCAGATCCTAAACCTATCCAGATCTCACAACATACACTACATATGATGTTTAGATATCTGATTTTAGATTAGTGACACATGAAATAGGAATGATGTTTCTTGCGCTCTACAGAATATGCGTCACAGAGCGGAAATGGAATTTCGCATCCACGTTAACATGGCTTTGCTGTAAGTGGCATTGCTTTACACATGTTGGTCAAATGACGGATGCGTTATTCCGCTTGGAATCATTGCGCAATGATCGCGAAAATGGAATTTCGCATCCACGTTAACATGGCTTTGCTGTAAGTGGCATTGCTTTATACATGTTGGTCAAATGACGGATGCGTTATTCCGCTTGGAATCATTGCGCAATGATCGCGAAAATGGAATTTCGCATCCACGTTAACATGGCTTTGCTGTAAGTGGCATTGCTTTACACATGTTGGTCAAATGACGGATGCGTTATTCCGCTTGGAATCATTGCGCAATGATCGCGAAAATGGAATTTCGCATCCACGTTAACATGGCTTTGCTGTAAGTGGCATTGCTTTACACATGTTGGTCAAAATGAAATGTGAATTATTATATATGTGAAGAATACAGTATTCTTATTTTCAATATTATACATAATAAAAAAAGAAGAATCCAAATAAATTATAACATATGCCCATCAATTGATGAGAATGAAATAACACCAAAAATTAATTAAAGCTACAGTAAACAACACAACTGATTGAAAATAAGAGTACAGGATATATTCATCATGTATTTAATTGAGGAAACAATTAACTCATGGGACTACCAAAGGATTCATAGTTTTAAATTGATTTGCTAATAATGTAAAGATTTTAAACATGGCATGATTTGTATTAATGATCTGCAATCCTCATTTAATATATTACAGATATGGATGTTGCTGCTGGATCCTTAAGGCAGGGCTCGTCACAGTATGGTATGTCTCATTTTAATTGACATTTGTCTTAGAAACATGGACAGAACATTACATACTAAATCCACATTGTTCAAGATTTATATGTAATGTCCCTTTAATAGATGAAAATTAAATAATTCTTCGGATATCCTTAAATAACATATTAGATTTGAATTGCATGCTCAATCCCATTCATTACATCAACATATGGAGTAGAGAATTCATTAACACCAACATTGTCAAATCAATATAATTTTAGATTAAAGGGATACTGATCTAAAATTATTAATGTTGTCATTCAGATAGAGTATGCAATATTAATAAACATTTAAATATAATACTATAATCATATGTGAAATATTCTATTGCTAAATGTATTTTAAAATCAAGAATGTACGTTTATCTGCATCTCAATTTTGGTTGACCAACCTGGGTTTTGATTGATGATTGGTGGATACCTTCAACAAACAATATTTCTTGAATCCAATATTGCTTATCTGCCTTTAAGATTAATATGTAGCAACATTTGAATTATAATAGGAGTCAATGTTAAATCATTTGGAACAGTTTGAACAGTGAAATCAATGATTGAAATAAATCATGTCAGTGTCCCTTTACTAAACAATAGATTCATTCATCTTTACATTCTTTGGATTAAACAATATTGATATATAATTCACATATTCACTGTTGGAGTTACTTTATATCAGCATACTCTAACAGCACCATGATTACATATTTGTACTAATCAATTTTGTTTTGTATTGTGATCAATATGTGTTGTGTCCTAAACAAGATTACTGTACATTGCACAAATGGCTCGATGTGCCACATGTCTTTGTTTATATTTGTCAACAGCTGTTCTTCAAAATGTGGTTTGTGTGTATTCTTTGAAGAACATTGATCAATGGGTATATTTAGATATGCAATAGCATCGTATGAGATGATTTTGATGTCTAATATAGTCTTAAATTAAACATATGTTCAATACATCATTTTAAACAGAATCCCCTTGATTCAATCAAGCATTTTTTTGTTTAATGACTGCTCTTTTCTTCAAATTTTCAAGTTGATTAATCATAAAATTAGATACAGATGTGATTTAGTGATATCCCCAATGTGTTTACTAATATATATCTATATCATTCATAGAGAGAGTTGGTGTGGGGAGCCCACAGGAATCCAGCAGTGACGCAGAGCCACCTTTGCCGTCCCCTGGTAAGTCCATTGACTCATTTATATGTCATTGAAGGTGTATTGGTAATCAATATTATGAGCATGATTCTGATGAAGCATAACATTTGAAACAAACATATAATTTTCTCTTCTGATTATATATTAATTTTCTTTGAATATTGAAAGATTAATAATTACAACTTTATTAGTCTACACCTTTGTTATTCAGAAGATGTATAGCATATGTTTGTTTCCATGTTCATTTTTGACAACAGTCATCAAGTGATACACACATGAGAAATCTTAAATGTTCTATGTACTATGCTTTTCTGATTTAGAAATTAATACAAACAATACATTGAAAATCTGAATCATTGAGAATAACAAATCTAATGTAATTTGTATGCTCCATCAAAATGATGTAAATCATAACTTTGGGTGTGTATATCTTTAATGCAACATTGATGTGTGTCTTTGAACAAGAGTAACATATGTTATAATATCTGATCTTAACGTGTACACAACATGTTATGTTTTACAGAGATTGATTTAACATGTGTGTCAGAGGAGGAAGAGGCTGCCTTGGAGTCTGATGGTATGTGAAATATATCTATCATGTTTCCAACATGTTGCTTTATTTGAAATCATTTTATTGAAGACGTTCAAAGTCTACAGCTTTTGCACTTTAAAAAGGAATATTATTTGTCTGTTCAAATACACTACTGCCCCCTTTCTATATCAGGCAGCATGAAAATATATATTTTTTTAAAAATGTATAATTCATGCCATCATTATGTCACATGCATATTCCAGGCCAAAACACAATAATAATGTTATAATTGTACAGACAGTAATTGATATTCATCTGAGTGCCTATATGCATACCATATCCTCATTTCATAATTGTTTACAAATTCAAACACACTTCGAAGTATATTGAAAACATAATCAATTTGAAATGCGTTGATTTGATTTCATGATGTATGAGATGTTAATATATGTTATTTTTCTTTCCAGATGGATCCGCCACTTCTGGTCATCTGGTTTCCGCCCCTGCCCAGTCCCCTGCCCATGCCCAGACCCCTGCCCCTGCCCAGACTCCTGACCATGCCCAGACCCCTGCCGGCCCTTCCCATTCGTCATATCCTGTCCCTCCCAAAAAACGCCCCTACACCCCCCTTCGCCGCTCTCCCCCGTATTATGGGCCGTACAGCTGCCCAGACCCAAACTCCCCCACTCCCCAGCTGTACGGCCTACCCCGGAGCAGCAGCTCATCCCTCCCCAAGCCAATCCCATCCCTCCCCAAGACAATCCCATCCCTCCCCCCTGTCTCAACCTTCATTGTCCTGGGTGTCGGATTGTCCTTCCCAGGCACAGCTGTAAGTATCATTCAAAATCAACATTATAAGATACTTAAAGGTACACTGAAGGTAAATATTTTATATTGTGATTCAAATAGAGCATGCAATGTTAATCAAATTTATAATTTAATACTCTTATGAATAATTCTTCATTCTCTTGCTATCTTTATTGAAACAAAGAAATGCCTAGAATAATTTTTAAATAGAAAATAATTGTGGACATCATTTCTTTATTGTTGGATGAATGTATCCATCAACCAGCAGGGACAAACAAAGTTGATAAACAAATATGGCCTGCCCTACAAACCGACATTCTTGCATTCAAAATCTAGCTAGAGAATTCTAACAAACATTTAAAGAATATGTGTAATTTTTAAATATTTGTAATGTCATGCTCTATCTGAATCAGTCAATTAAATATTTATGTTCAGTGTCCCTTTAATTTGATATCACTACATATACCAATCACCACTACTTGGATCCAACAATTTATGTACAAATGTTGATACATTATTTCTTGTCTAACCCAGTGGGAATGTAATTTCTTCAGGTTGCTATGTTTACACAGCTTGTCCTCAACGCCAAAATGTTTCAGGATAGGTGTGCCTACCACAGTATAATTAAAATAGTTAAATTGCTAATGTAAGTACAATGTAAATCCTTTAACAAGATTTTATACACTCAAGCTGTATAAGTGGATCATCGGAAACCAATTAAAGGGGACAACATGTTTGAGTAAACTGTCCCTTTAATGATTTCAGTCTGTCTGAATAACATATTTCATGTGTAAAGAATCAATTAAAACTAATTGATGTAAAGAATGATTTGTCTTTATGATGACAATGTATCTTTGCTTATTTTTCGTCTGTTGTGTAATTATCCTTAATATTGAATTTATTCTTTATTTTAGGCTGTGACTCAGCATGGCTCATGCTAGAAGGTCTAGCAGGAGTGGAGCAGGCCGTGCTGAGGAACGCAGCTGGCCTGAGAGGGATAAACGACGCCATGCAGGCCCAGCTCCGGATTCAGGACTTGACTCTGCGTGAAATAATGCGATTAAGGTCAAGGCCTGAATCTGGAGCTGGACATGCACAGGACAATGAAGAGGATGACCAGTAAGTGGAGGATCTGGAGATGCTCCAAGGTCGCAGATAAGAATCCTCTGACCACATGTTGATGTTTTGTTTTATTGTTGCCATTTGGCCTTTTTCCAAGTTTATTGTTGTGCCTGTTGCACTCTTTTACCTTGTCATATGTCTCCAATGGGGCTATGCTGGCCCTTGGCAACTCTCTTCATGGACTGTGATGCACTCTGTTACCTTGTCATATGGCTCAAATGGGGCTATGCTGGCCCTTGGCAACTCTCTTCATGGACTGTGATGCACTGTGTTACCTTGTCATATGTCTCCAATGGGGCTATGCTGGCCCTTGGCAACTCTCTTCATGGACTGTGATGCACTGTGTTACCTTGTCATATGTCTCCAATGGGGCTATTGCTGGCCCTTGGCAACTCTCTTCATGGACTGTGATGCACTGTGTTACCTTGTCATATGTCTCCAATGGGGCTATGCTGGCCCTTGGCAACTCTCTTCATGGACTGTGATGCACTGTGTTACCTTGTCATATGTCTCCAATGGGGCTATGCTGGCCCTTGGCAACTCTCTTCATGGACTGTGATGCACTCTGTTACCTTGTCATATGGCTCAAATGGGGCTATGCTGGCCCTTGGCAACTCTCTTCATGGACTGTGATGCACTGTGTTACCTTGTCATATGTCTCCAATGGGGCTATTATCTATGTGTATCCTCTTTTTAAAAACAAAAAACATGTCCCTTTAAGTGATGGTGAGCACAATTGTTAATGAATGTATTTCCATTTCTAAAGCGTTTTTGTCCTTTTTACATGAACAAGGACATATAATCTTATTAATAAACAATCTTATTGTAATGTTGACAGCACATGTATTTCATTTTCAATTCTATCTTATTGTAAAAGTGTAACCAAATCAATCTCTGTGTGTAATGCGCATATTTTAGATGAGGAATATTTGTTAACAAATATGTTAACAAAATACTTCTCCTCCCATATATGGCTATAGGTAGGCTGACCATATTTAAACTTGAATAAATGACACGTTTAATCAATCCATGTATAATTATTGTTATTCCCAAACAATCAAAACATATCTTAAAACATCAATGGCATATGTATTTCTCATGTGTATCTTTTAAATGTTAAAGATATACACCATAGCTATAGTTCAAGGGACAGTCAAGTCCGAAAAGATACTTCATGATTTCGTGACATTCCTAGATAGCAATCTAGACACATACTAGTTCCTAAAATATAAATACGTTTCTTAGTGATATGCCAAGCTGTCAACTGAGTCCTTGTATTGGCTGCGGTTTTTCAGCGATCTCGGATGCGCCATGTTGATTAAGACGTCACCTGCCAGGCTGTCCAATGATTCCTTGTATTGACTGACGTTCTTACGTGATCAAGAATGTGGCTTTTATTGGATGGCGTTTTGACGCGATCAAGGATGCGCCTTTTTTTTGGGCGTTCATACGTGATCAAGAATGTGCCTTTTATTGGATGGGGTTCTTACGTGATCAAGGAAGCGCCATGTTAAGACGTCACATGCAAAGGTAAAAAAACGTCTGATTGTATTACGTAGTCCCGCAATATTTGTTTGTGCACGTTAAACACGTTTGTGACTGCAGCCAATTTTAATAACCTTGCGAATATGTATTATTTGCATCATGTTACATTGTTGACCCGTAGCTGATAAAGACCACCAAATTCTCTTTTGCTGGATGTCTGGTTGAATAAACGAACCAAAGCAAAATGTTTGCATGCATATGATATTTCGATGCAAGTGCAAATCTCTATAGTCCATGTTGTTTAATATGTTTGTCAACAATATGTTCCTTTTTCCTAAAAATGACTTTTGTGTTTAATGTAAAAGATATCTAATTAATAAATCTGCGCTATTATTTTATTAAAGGTTCATTAGACACTCACATTATAAATGAAATCTTTTAATTTGGTCTCTAGTTAGATAGTCCATTGTTTAACAAATACACGTTTCATTTTGCTTCTGTTCAAATAAAATGTAATTAATTATCAGACTCCTCGCCAAGCCTCTAAGTTTCATGTGAGTACCATCTCCAGCTTTCTCCTGTTTTGTGTATGATGGTGTATTGTGTTGTTTTACGGTTGTAATGGGGGTTCATCTATATTTTCAATAGAGCTAACCCGATTTTCTTTGAAAGTGTTTGAAGCTTTTTAATATTGATATCAGTATATGTTAATCTTGTTGTTTGTAGTAGTGTCTATTACATACAGTTCTGAAAAAAATATAGTATACTGTCCCTTTAATGCAAATGTTAATTTTTTTATCATGTATGAGTTCCACATTGGTTAATCTCCAAATCTATTATTGTTAGCATATTTTCACCCCCCCACTCCTAAAAGGACTTTAAACCATATTCATTGTTAAAACAAATGTCTTTCTGAAAATAAATGAACACAATAATGTCTCTTTAAGAAAATAGACTTTATTTATCATGTCAATATAAATCTGTTTTCAATCTTTATTGTTTGAACAAGTACATGTAGATATACCAACAATCTTCAAATATATGTTAGGATATGTAATTTTGTTAAAGGGACAGTTTAGAAAACAAATAATGTTTTGCATTATTCTAAAAGTCAATTTTGTAATATCAATGATATCAAAGTTTTCTCACCAATTTATCATTTGTCTGTGTTTATTTTATTTTTTTATTTTATGTGCTCATTTCTTCGAGCTTGAAGAGTGCATGTAATCATTATACAATTTGACCACTAGAGGTCATTTGGATAGCATTTGTATATGTTAAACCTTGTGCTCATACAGCATATTATTTAACATGTATTGATGATTTATATCTAAAATGTTGTTATGTCAGAACAACAAATAAGTGTTCATTTTTCATAGTCATAGATACAAGGGTAAGCACATAAATCACACGTATTTCTCCATGTTTTTTTGTTTCCAACTTGATAATGCGTAATACAGTGTTTTCTTTGTAATCAATAATTTTCTGACTGTCCCTTTAAGCTGTGTTATTGGCATTCAAACAGTAATATGCCATCATGGATAATTGTAATGGTAATTTTGTTTGCGATTCGGGAAACAGTTTGGACATCACATCACAGAAACCAATCAATATCATGAACAAGGATAGGTATGTGATGATGTGGTTTTCACACACTTATAACCCACACTCTGCAAACAATCTGCCTCCATGGACCCGGTCCCATAGAAGTCGATTATATACAGAGTGGACTTTCTAAAGATACCATTATTTTCATCATATCTTATAATTTACTATAAAAAAAATTATAAAATATGAGGAAAAAATGGAAAAAAAACACACTTTTTCTAACTTTGACCCCCAAAATCTGTTACACATCTACAACCACCAAAAAACACCCATGCTAAATAGTTTCTAAATTTTGTCCTGAGTTTAGAAATACCCAATATTTACAGGTTCTTTGCGTTTTTCGCAAGTTATAGGGCAATAAGTACAAGTAGCACTTTGCTATTTCCAAACCACTTTTTTTCAAAATTAGCGCTAGTTACATTGGGACACTGATATTTTTCAGGAATCCCTGAATATCCCTTGACATGTATATATATTTTTTTAGAAGACATCCCAAAGTAATGATCTAGGCCCATTTTGGTATATTTCATGCCACCATTTCACCGCCAAATGAGATCAAATAAAGAAAAAATTCACTTTTTCATAATTTTTTTTCACAAACTTTAGGTTTCTCACTGAAATTATTTGCAAACAACTTGTGCAATTATGGCATAAATGGTTGTAAACGCTTCTCTGGGATCCCCTTTGTTTATAAATAGCAGACATATATGGCTTTGGCATTGCTTTTTGGTAATTAGAAGGCCGCTAAATGCCTCTGCGCACCACACATGTATTATGCCCAGCAGTGAAGGGGTTAATTAGGGAGCATGTAGGGAGCTTCTAGGGTTAATTGTAGCTTTAGTGTAGTGTAGTAGACAACCCCACGTATTGATCTAGGCCCATCTTGGTATATTTCATGCCACCATGTCACCGCCAAATGCGATCAAATAAAAAAAAAATGTAAAATTTTTTACAATTTTAGGTTTCTCACTGAAATTATTTACAAACAACTTGTGCAATTATGGCATAAATGGTTGTAAATGCTTCTCTGGGATCCCCTTTGTTCAGAAATAGCAGACATATATGGCTTTTGTGTTGCTTTTTGGTAATTAGAAGGCTGCTAAATGCTGCTGCGCATCACACGTGTATTATGCCCAGCAGTGCAGGGGTTAATTAGATAGCTTGTAGGGAGCTTGCAGGGTTAATTTTAGCTTTAGTGTAGAGATCAGCCTCCCACCTGAGAGATCCCACCCCCTGATCCCTCCCAAACATCTCTCTTCCCTCCCCCCACCCCACAATTGTCCCCGCCATCTTAAGTACTGGCAGAAACTCTGCCAGTACTAAAATAAAAGGCTTTTTTTTTTTTTTTTATGAATTTTTAAAAAAAAAATATATATATGTTTAGCTGTGATGGACCCCCCCCTTAGCCCCTAACCTCTCTGATCCCCCCCAAACAGCTCTATAACACTTGCCCACATCCTATTTGCTGCCATCTTGGGTACTGGCAGCTGTCTGCCAGTACCCAATCTGCCTCCAAAAAATGTTTATTTTTATTTTTTTGCATGTAATTAAATGTTTTCTGTAGTGTAGCTGCCCCCCCTAATAACCTCCTCCCTCTCCCCCTCCCAGATCCTTTTGAAAATTATTTCCCCCCCTCCCTCTCCCTCTCTCCCATTCATAAATTCATTGGTGGCAGTGGCTGTTACGCGATCGCGCGCACATATGCGCGCGCACGCGCGCTCCCTGGAGGCCCCCGCACGCTCCCGGCACCCGGCGTGCACATTGCACATTCAGGAACCGGATGCCGGGTAGCGATGGGCCGCCCACCCGCCTCCCTGAAGCTGCTCCCACCCACCAACGATCGGGCCCATCGCTACCGGTGCAGAGAGGGCCACAGAGTGGCTCTCTCTGCATCGGTTTTGGAAAAAAGGTATTGCAGTGATGCCTCAATGTTGAGGCATCACAGCAATACCTTGAAAGCAGCTGGAAGCGATCAGGATCGCTTCCAGCCGCTTTAAACCCTGATGTCGTACAGGGTACGTCGCTGGTCTTTAAAGACCAGGTTGTGTGCGACGTACCCTGTACGACATGTGTCGTTAAGGGGTTAATCCACTTTGAAATCTAACAATCAATACGATTTCCGCATTTTCTAAACCGTGTTTGTGATATCTCTGTTAAATCTGAATGTTTTAGCGTTTGTTTTCAGTCTGTTTAAATGCACACCTAACCTATAGCCTAGATACTTATGTAACCGCAAAGTAATTGTGAATGCGTGTAAATAACGTTATAGCATTAATCTTATCCTTAAAGGGACATTATACCCAATGTTTTATCTTTCATGATTTAGAAGCATACATTTATAATCAACTTTCTAATGTCCTTTTCTTATCTAATTAGCTTCATTCTCTGGATATTCTTTACTGAAAAGCATATCTAGATATGCTTTGAAGATGCTGATTGTTAGCTGAATATAGCTGCCTCCTGTGATTGTTTCACCGTGTGCATAGCTATTTCTTCATTAAAGTATATCTCAAGAATGAATCAAATTAGGTAATATAAGTACATTTGAATGTTTTGTCAAATTGTATTCGCTACCTCAATCATGAAAGTAAATGTTTGCGTATAGTGTCCCTTGAAATACATTTGTATGTTAGTTTATTCTTAAATGAGCTTACCGTCAGATGAGAATTGCAGGTTCCCGGTATCAATTCCTCCGATACCGAATATATCCACCTCGGAGATGCTGGGACACAACATTTCCTCCCATCGGCAGTACTCGATTTCCAGTGCAGGGCTGCCACCGGTTCCTGCGGCATGTCGTGCTTCCAGGCTTAACTTTTTCTTGAGATCCATCTTGCAGTCCCGGTATCAATGTTTTATAGAGTCCATATCTCTGTTCCGGCCACCCACTGCATTGACTGCATTCCTTATCTCCTGCCAGAGCTTCCTCTTCTCAGTCGGGGTGGTCTTCTGGTGCTGCAGCCTCCTATACCTGGCCATATAGGCTTCTACGAGGGTCTCCTTCTCCTCCATCGAAAACCTCGCCTCCCTAGTCGCCTTGGCCTTCCCCTGTGACGATGCCCTCTGTTTCCCGGACTGTGAAGCCCTACTCTGTCCGCCACTGGGCCCAGCCACTTGTTCATCTTGAACCAAGTGGCTGGGACCACCCCCCGCTTCCACCCCCGCTTCCTGCCCCCCCTTCCTGCCCCC
The DNA here is from genome assembly GCF_027579735.1 of Bombina bombina. NCBI lineage: Eukaryota > Metazoa > Chordata > Amphibia > Anura > Bombinatoridae > Bombina > Bombina bombina. The sequence goes on from NC_069509.1 coordinate 31,903,372, forward strand.
CTTCCTGCCCTGTTCCTCTCCCCCTCCCTCTCCTCCCCCCTCTACCTCTCCCCTGCCTGGCCTCCATCTGTTCCCTAATCTAAACCCCAAATAATCAAACAAAAAGTGAGTGTGATGAAATGAAAGGGGTTCAAAATAAAGAACTAAAAAGACAAAAAAAGTGCTTAAAGTGTGAGAGGGATGTAAAAAACCAAAGAGGGTAAGGAGTATTTAAATAAACCAAAAGAAGAAGAAGACTAAAAGGAGGATATGTCAACTAAATGTAACTAGGGTATGGGTATGGTATGGGGTATGGGATAAGAGTAAATGGGATTACAGGGAATGGGAGTACAGGGAATGGGGTATGGAGTGTAGTATGAGAGGGTATGGGGTATGGAGTGTATGTAGTGTTATTGCTAAGTGTATGTATGTATTGAATGTGTTTGCGTGTCAATGTGTTAAGTGTACAGAAAAATCACTCGCTCGCTAACTCACACTACTACTAATTCTCACTAACTCACACTACTACTAATTCTCACTAACTCACTCTACTACTAATTCTCAATAACTCACACTACCACTAACTCGCACTAAATCCCACTAACTGACTCTATCACACTGCCACTAACTCGCACTAACTCCCACTAACTGACTCTGTCCCACTCCCACTAACTCCCACTCACTCACGATAACACTACCAACTGACTCTCTCACACTAACACTAACTCACTCACAATAATGCACCAACTCTCTAATCTTAAACCTCCAATCTCCAAAGACCCACCAGCAACACAGTCAAAGAAGCCATGCTTGTGTGTTGCTTATATACCCTGTGTAAATGTTTAATGATGTACCTATTTGCGTTGTACATTGTGTTCAGGTGTGCATTATTATCAAATCGTATTTGTGCAATGTGTATTAGGTGTGTGAATGTGCGCATGCTCATTTTGAGTTCTTATTTGTGGAATGTGTAGAATGCGATGATGTCATAGTGGTCGTTTTCTCTAACATTGTCCAATGGTATTCTTTTTAAATGTGAATTTGCGATGGTGTGTTATTAGTGAAGTGTTGTATATGTATGTTTGTCCTAATATATAGTGATATTGAATGCGATGGTGTGTTATTAGTGAAGTGTTGTATATGTATGTTTGTCCTAATATATAGTGATATTGAATGCGATTATTTTGCTAGTGTATGTATATATATTTTATTCCTTGTTGTTATTTTGCGAATTTCCGCATCTTAAAGTATATGCGTATAACCCGTATGAAATTTAATTTAAAATCCCCCCGTTTGTGAATGTGTAATGCTTGTGTGCTTTGTTGATTGATTGTTGTTGTGACATTTGCGGCGTGTTCTTGTTGTGCATGATGTGGTATGCGTCATATGACCGAGCCGTGCGTATTTCTCGCGAGATCGAGTGTTAGGTGAAAAGAGCTATTTTTTTGGTTTTCCATTGATCTCTATGGGAGACTGTCTAACGCGGGTAGGATTCCGCGTGTGACATACACGCGTTAGGAGCATCGTTAGATGGTCTTTTTTGAACTCTAAATACCGGAGTCAAACAATGCCGTGCGTTAGACATAAACCACGCGTAGCGTTAACAACCCATCTACCGCCAAACTCCAAATCTAGCCGTTAGTGTCCACACGCAATCACTGTATTTTCACTTTTTATTATTATTATTTTTGAGACACATTCGTCTATTGTCAAGTATTCAATGAGAGGATCTATATGTAGAGAATAACCAGTTTTAAAATGAAAGGGAAAAAATAAAAATTTGAAATAAAAGTAATGTAGCAGTTGATGTTTAGCATTAATGAATCCTAAATTAACACCTGAACAACAGTTTGCAATTATTCTGCATATTAACTATTCCCTGAATACTCTTCTTTGTATGCAGAGTGAGTAATCCTGCATCAAAAGAGAATACATGTATCTATATAGATAAATATATATAAATTATTCAACTTATACCGGTATAAAAAATAAAAGGAAAAAAATATCGCAGCAAACAAATTGAAGATTCAGCTTTTTCAGTGACTGGTAGAAAGAGATTGTATATAAAAAGTTAAGGAGGTAGGATTATATATCTTAGTTAACTTAAGCAAACAGAGTACATCAGAGACATTGCTTAGTATGGCCTAGATTTTGAGTTGGGCGGTAGCCGTCAAAACCAGCGTTAGAGGCTCCTAACGCTGGTTTTTACCGCCCTCTGGTATTTGGAGTCACTGAAAAAAGGGTCTAACGCTCACTTTCCAGCCGCGACTTTTCCATACCGCAGATCCCCTTACGTAAATTGCGTTTCCTATCTTTTCAATGGGATCTTTCTAACTCCGGTATTTAGAGTCGTGTCTGAAGTGAGCGTTAGAAATCTAACGACAAAACTCCAGCCGCAGAAAAAAAACAGGAGTTAAGAGCTTTTTGGGCTAACGCCGGTTCATAAAGCTCTTAACTACTGTACTCTAAAGTACACTAACACCCATAAACTACCTATGTACCCCTAAACCGAGGTCCCCCCACATCGCCGCCACTCGAATCAATTTTTTTAACCCCTAATCTGCCGACCGCCACCTACGTTATACTTATGTACCCCTAATCTGCTGCCCCTAACACCGCCGACCCCTATATTATATTTATTAACCCCTAACCTGCCCCCCACAACGTCGCCGCCAGATACCTACAATAATTAACCCCTAATCTGCCGACCGCAAAGCGCCGCCATCTACATTATAGCTATGTACCCCTAATCTGCTGCCCCTAACACCGACGACCCCTATATTATATTTATTAACCCCTAATCTGCCCCCCCACAACGTCGCCTCCACCTGCCTACACTGATTAACCCCTAATCTGCCGACCGGACCTGAGCGCTACTATAATAACCCCTAATCCGCCTCACTAACCCTATAATAAATAGTATTAACCCCTAATCTGCCCTCCCTAACATCGCGACACCTAACTTCAATTATTAACCCCTAATCTGCCGACCGGAGCTCACCGCTATTCTAATAATGTATTAACCCCTAAAGCTAAGTCTAACCCTAACACTAACACCCCCCTAAATTAAATATAATTTAAATCTAACGAAATTAATTAACTCTTATTAAATAAATTATTCCTATTTAAAGCTAAATACTTACCTGTAAAATAAATCCTAATATAGCTACAATATAAATTATAATTACATTGTAGCTATTTTAGGATTAATATTTATTTTACAGGCAACTTTGTAATTATTTTAACCAGGTACAATAGCTATTAAATAGTTACCTAGTTTAAAATAATTACAAAATTACCTGTAAAATAAATCCTAACCTAAGTTACAATTAAACCTAACACTATACTATCATTAAATTAAATACCTACAATTACCTACAATTAAACCTAACACTACACTATCAATACATTAATTAAATACAATATCTACAAATAACTACAATGAAATAAACTAACTAAAGTACAAAAAATAAAAAAGAACTAAGTTACAAAAAATAAAAAAATATTTACAACATAAGAAAAATATTACAACAATTTTAAACTAATTACACCTACTCTAAGCCCCCTAATAAAATAACAAAGACCCCCAAAATAAAAAATGCCCTACCCTATTCTAAATTAAAAAAGTTAAAAGCTCTTTTACCTTACCAGCCCTGAACAGGGCCCTTGCGGGGCATGCCCCAAGAAGTTCAGCTCTTTTGCCTGTAAAAACAAACATACAATACCCCCCCCCAACATTACAACCCACCACCCACATACCCCTAATCTAACCCAAACCCCCCTTAAATAAACCTAACACTAAGCCCCTGAAGATCTTCCTACCTTGTCTTCACCATCCAGGTTCACCGATCCGTCCTGAAGAGCTCCTCCGATGTCCTGATCCAAGCCCAAGCGGGGGGCTGAAGAGGTCCATGATCCGGTCGAAGTCTTCATCCAAGCGGGGCAGAAGAGGTCTTCCATCCGATTGAAGTCTTCATCCAGGCGGCATCTTCTATGGTCTTCCATCCGGAGCGAAGCGGCAGCATCCTGAAGACCTCCGACGCGGAACATCCATCCGGCCCGACGACTGAACGACGAATGACGGTTCCTTTAAATGAAGTCATCCAAGATGGCGTCCCTCGAATTCCGATTGGCTGATAGGATTCTATCAGCCAATCGGAATTAAGGTAGGAATATTCTGATTGGCTGATGGAATCAGCCAATCAGAATCAAGTTCAATCCGATTGGCTGATCCAATCAGCCAATCAGATTGAGCTCGCATTCTATTGGCTGTTCCGATCAGCCAATAGAATGCGAGCTCAATCTGATTGGCTGATCGAATCAGCCAATCGGATTGAACTTGATTTCTGTTGGCTGATTCCATCAGCCAATCGAATATTCCTACCTTAATTCGATTGGCTGATAGAATCCTATCAGCCAATCGGAATTCGAGGGACCGCCATCTGGATGACGTCATTTAAAGGAACCGTCATTCGTCGTTCAGTCGTCGGGCCGGATGGATGTTCCGCGTCGGAGGTCTTCAGGATGCTGCCGCTTCGCTCCGGATGGAAGACCATAGAAGATGCCGCCTGGATGAAGACTTCAATCGGATGGAAGACCTCTTCTGCCCCCGCTTGGATGAAGACTTCGACCGGATCATGGACCTCTTCAGCCCCCCGCTTGGGCTTGGATCAGGACATCGGAAGAGCTCTTCAGGACGGATCGGTGACCTGGATGGTGAAGACAAGGTAGGAAGTTCTTCAGGGGCTTAGTGTTAGGTTTATTTAAGGGGGGTTTTGGTTAGATTAGTGGGTAGGTGGGTGGTGGGGTTGTAATGTTGGGGGGGGTATTGTATGTTTCTTTTTACAGGCAAAAGAGCTGAACTTCTTGGGGCATGCCCCGCAAAGGGCCCTGTTCAGGGCTGGTAAGGTAAAAGAGCTTTTAACTTTTTTAATTTAGAATAGGGTAGGGCATTTTTTATTTTGGGGGTCTTTGTTATATTATTAGGGGCTTAGAGTAGGTGTAATTAGTTTAAAATTGTTGTAATATTTTTTCTTATGTTTGTAAATATTTTTTTATTTTTTGTAACTTAGTTCTTTTTTATTTTTTGTACTTTAGTTAGTTTATTTCATTGTATTTATTTGTAGATATTGAATTTAATTAATGTATTGATAGGTGTAGTGTTAGGTTTAATTGTAGGAGTAATTGTAGATATTTTATTTAATTAATTTAATGATAGTATAGTGTTAGGTTTAATTGTACTTAGGTTAGGATTTATTTTACAGGTAATTTTGTAATTATTTTAACTAGGTAACTATTTAATAGCTATATGTACCTGGTTAAAATAATTACAAAGTTGCCTGTAAAAATAAATATTAATCCTAAAATAGCTACAATGTAATTATAATTTATATTGTAGCTATATTAGGATTTATTTTACAGGTAAGTATTTAGCTTTTAAATAGGTATAATTTATTTAATAAGAGTTAATTAATTTAGTTAGATTTAAATTATATTTAACTTAGGGGGTGGTTGTTAGTGTTAGGATTAGACTTAGCTTTAGGGGTTAATACATTTATTATAGTAGCGGTGAGCTTCCGGTCGGCAGATTAGGGGTTAATGTTTGAAGTTAGGTGTCGGCGATGTTAGGGAGGGCAGATTAGGGGTTAATACTATTTATTATAGGGTTAGTGATACGGATTAGGGGTTAATAACTTTATTATAGTATCGCTCAGGTCCGCTCGGCAGATTAGGGGTTAATAAGTGTAGGTAGGTAGCGGCGACGTTGTGGGGGGCAGATTAGGGGTTAATAAATATAATATAGGGGTCGGCGGTTGTTAGGGGCAGCAGATTAGGTGTTACATAAGGATAATGTAAGTAGCGGCGGTGTCCGGAGCGGCAAGATTAGGGGTTAATAATAATATGCAGGGGTCAGCGATAGCGGGGGCGCAGATTAGGGGTTAATAAGTGTAAGGTTAGGGGGTGTTTAGACTCGGGGTACATGTTAGGGTGTTAGGTGCAGACTTAGGAGGTGTTTCCCCATAGCAAACAATGGGGCTGCGTTAGGAGCTGAACGCGGCTTTTTTGCAGGTGTTAGGTTTTTTTTTTTCAGCTCAAACAGCCCCATTGTTTCCTATGGGGGGAATCGTGCACAAGCAGCTTTTTTGAGGCTGGCCGCGTCCGTAAGCAACTCTGGTATCGAGAGTTGAAGTTGCGTTAAAAAATGCTCTACGCTCCTTTTTTGGAGCCTATACGCAGCCTTTTTTTGGACTCTCAATACCAGAGTTATTTTTATGGTGCGGCCAGAAAAAAGGCAGCGTTAGCTACGCGGGTCGTTTACCGACAAAACTCTAAATCTAGCCGTTAGTTAGTTGTAAGGAAGCTTCATCAAGATATGACAAGGAGGATTTGCAGATATCTGTACCATGAAGCTGGAAGCTGCAGCAGCGTGTGTTTGTTAAAAACAAAAGCTTAAAGTCTGAGAGAGAGATAGTGGATCCAAAACGAGGCTGTAGTGATGATCAGTTCCAATACACTGATTCAGCTGGCAAGGATTCCAGAACACACGCTAAAGGAGTCAAAGGTTGTGATACTCTGATGGTAACAAAAACAAGATTACCGAAGTTTAAATTCTGGAGACAAAATACTCAGGCAGAAAATAAATTCTTGAGACAGAGGTTGACTAGAAACGATCTGAATGTAACACAGAAAAAATTCAAGCTAATTTGTGCAGGAAGTCCAACCTCTATTTAAAGGGAGGAGCAAACAGAACTAATTGTTCCTTAAAGAGACAGAACATGACCGCTATAAAGATTAAGTCGTCCAAAGCAGATTACAATATCTCACAAACATAATCTCACAGCTTTCAGTGAAGTCACATTATCACTCCCATACACTCGAGTCCAGTATCACAATACAACGCATCCTTTCACTAGATATCCTTTTTTTTTTTTTTTCTCCAATGACGCTTTTAGGGATCTACATAATAGTAAATTTTTAAGTGCATTATTGCACTCTGTGTATATAATTACTGCATTAAATAAAGTTTGTGTACATTTACGAGTGATTTCCACACACCCACCATTTGGACGACAGGGATTGGTTGCCTTATTTCCTCCCAGTAGGAGAGGTGCTAATAAATGTTTGGTAGTGTGCGGCTATAAAAGCCGGGTAAATTGATATTTTAGTTATGCTTGATGAAACGGCCTTAGAGCCGAGAAACGCGTTGCAAAATAGAATTGTTTTTATTGCTCATCCAGTAGAATTGTTTTTATGGTATCTTTTTGTATTGTGTTTAATAAACACTGTTTTATTTGATACCACTGTCTGCACTCTCCCTACTGTGAGCTTCACACTACCAAACCAATGGACCGTTGAATTCCCCAGTTCCAGAAGCCCAGAACAGCTAGCTGGTTAGCCTGCGATAACCAGCCAGTGTCCACGAGCAACATTGGTGTGCTCGACTTACATGTGAGTACCCTGTGTTTATCCATTACTGTGTGTAATCTCTTCATAACCTATTGATACACACATGTTGGTGCCTCTCTGCTTTGGATTATCTTTAGAACGACTCACCTGTAAAGGAGAAAGGAAGAGTGCCTGCTTGCATCACACCTCATTCACATTGAAGCCTTTTACCTACTACATCACATCTCTTCATCTGATAGATGAAATGGACTTGTTCACTTGATTGAATGACTTTGATTTGTATCTATGCATGAACATAGTTAATTAAGAGTCCTGATTGATTGGATTTTTTTTATGTATTATCACTATTGTATTACAATTTTGGGTATTATATATAGCGCCCCCCCAGTGATTTATATCACATTTTAACTTCCTTGGTTCTTTAAATGTATTCAGATATTTCTCTATTGGAGTGATAGTGCCAATCCAAATTCAGGAACAGGGTCTCGGGTTTTACTCCAACCTGTTTGTGGTGCCCAAGAAAAGGAAACTTTTAGGCCCATTCTAGATCTAAGTCTCTCAACAAATTTCTCATATTGTCATCCTCAAGATGGAGACTATACGTTCCATTCTTCCTCTGGTTCAGGAAGGTCAGTTCATGATGACCATAGACCTGAAGGATGCATATCTGCATGTTCCCATTCACAGGGACCATCACAGGTTTCTGAGATTTGCCTATCTGGACAAACACTTTTAATTTGTAGTGCATCCAATTTGGCTCGCCACAGCTACCAAGGATTTTCTCAAAGATCACTGGGAGCTCTGTTGGCTGTAATTCGGCTCCCGGGGATTGCTGTGGGCCTTATCTGGATGACATTCTGATTCAGACGCCATCTTTTCAACTATCAGAATCTGATCGGATGGAAGGTGAATTTAGAAAAGAACTCTTTTGTTCCGGGCTACAAGAGTGGTCTTCTTAGGGACCATTATCGATTCCCTATCAATGAAGAAGAGCCAAAATTCTATCCTCTTCCTTATCTCTTCAGTCGGCTGTTCAACCATCAGTGGCCTGGGAGTTCCTTAGCCATGAGGGAGGTGGCTCGAATCATTCAGTGGGCGGAGGCTCACAATTGCTGTCTATCTGCCATCCATATCCCAGGAGTGTACAATTGGGAAGCAGATTTCCTGAGCAGACAGGCTTTCCATCCCGGGGAGTGGGAACTCAATCCAGAAGTGTTCTCCAGGTTAACAACCAAATGGGAGTTACCGGAATTATATCTGATGGCGTCTCATCAGAACGCCAAGCTTCCAAAGTACGTTTCAAGGTTGAGAGATGCTCTGGCAGTTCATTGGAACTCAGGTTGCATATCTGTTTCCTCCTTTTGCTCTCCTTACACGAGTCATTGCTCGCGATCAAGCAGGAAAGAGCGTCGGTGATTCTAATAGCTCCTGCATGGCCTTGCCAGGATCTGGTATACAGATCTAGTAGAAATGTCGTCTCTAACCCCCGTGGAGACTTCCTCTGAGGAAGGACCTTCTACTTCAGGGGCCCTTTTCTTCCTCCAAATTCTTGTTTCTCTGAATCTGACTGCTTGGAGATTGAACGCTTGATTTTAGCTAAGCGTGGTTTTTCCGAGTCGGTCATTGAGATCATGATTCAGGCTCATAAGCCTGTCACTAGAAGGATTTGCCATAAGATATGGCGTAAATATCTTTATTGGTGTGAATCTAAGGGATGTTCTTGGAGTAGGGTCAGAATTCCAAGAATTTTGACTTTTCTCCAGGAAGGCCTGGAGAAGGGTTTGGCTGAAGGGCCAGATCTCTGCCCTATCTATTTTACTACACAAGCGTCTGGCGGACGTGCCAGATGTGTAATCCTTTTGTCAGGCATTGGTCAGATGCAGGCCCTGTGTTAAAACCTGTTCCTCCTTGGAGCCCTTAACCTTGTTCTTAAACCCTTAACGATCACACGGCGTACAGGGTACGTCAGACACAAACTGGTCTTTAAAGACCAGCGACGTACCCTGTACAACGTTAGGGTTTTAAAGTGGCTGGAAGTGATCTGATCACTTCCAGCCACTTTAAAGGTAATGCTGTGGATGCCTCGATATACACTGCAATACCTTTTTTGGCACACGGTATGCACAGAGGACACTCTGTGCCCCTCTCTGCATCGGCCAGTGATGGTGCCAATCGTTGGTGGGGTGGGAGCAGCTGCAGGGAGCGGGTGGGCGGCCCATTGCTGGCATACTTCCAGCCAGCATTTGTGGACGATATCGGTGCGCGCAGGAGCGCTCGCAGGGGGTGGGGTTGCGCGCGCCTGCAATACGGAATGGCAGTGGCCAAATTGGAAGTGGTGGGAGAGGGTGGTGGGTTGCAGAGGAGGGGGGGGAATAACTTTTAAAAAGGGATTGGGGAAGGGGTGGGGGTATGGAGGGGGGGCAGCTACACTACAGAAAAAGTGGGGTATATTTAAAATAAAAAAAGCCACTTTTGATTGCAATAGTGGGTACTGGCCAGACAGCTGCAGTACCCAAAATGGTGGCAAATAGTTAGTGGGATGGAGGGTTAGAGAGCTCTTTGGGGGGATCAGGTAGGTTGGGGGCTAAGGGGGGGGATCCTACACAGCAGAATATTTATTTATTTTAAAAATTAAAAAAAGCCTTTTATTTTAGTACTGGCAGACTTTCTGCCAGTTCTTAAGATGACGGGGACAATTGTGGGGTGGGGGAGGGAAGAGAGCTGTTTGGGAGGGATCAGGGTGTGGGATGTGTCAGGTGGGAGGCTGATCTCTACACTAAAGCTAAAATTAACCCTTCAAGCTCCTAACAAGGTACCTAATTAACCCCGTCACTGCTGGGCATAATGCAAGTGTGGTGTTCAGCGGCATTTAGCGGCCTTCTACTTACCAAAAAGCAATGCCAAAGTCATATATGTCTGCTATTTTTGAACAAAGGGGATTCCAGAGAAGCATTTACAACCATTTGTGCCATAAATGCACAAGCTGTTTGTAAATAATTTCAGCAAGAAGCCCAAAGTTAGTGAAAAAGTGAACTTTTTTTTTTATTTGATCAAATTTGGCGGTAAAATGGTGGCATGAAATATATCAAAATGGGCCTAGATCAATACTTTGGGTTGTCTACTACACTAAAATTAACCCTACAGGCTACATAATTAACCCCTTCACTGCTGGGCCTCATACTAGTGTGTTGCGCAGCGGAATTTAGCAGCCTTCTAATTACCAAAAGCAATGCCAAAGCCATATATGCCTGCTATTTCTGAACAAAGGGGATCCCAGAGAAGCATTTACAACCATTTGTGTCATAATTGCAAAAGCTGTTTGTAAATAATTTCAGTCAGAAACCTAAAGTTTGTGAAAAAGTTTGTGAAAAAGTTAACGTTTTTTTTTTTTATTTGATAGTGTTTGGCGGTGAAATGGTGGCATGAAATATACCAAAATGGGCCTAGATCAATACTTTAGGTTGTCTACTAAAAGATATATATACATGTCAAGGGATATTCAGGGATTCCTGACAGGGGGTGGGGCGTGCGCGCCTGCGATCCAGACCAGCAGTGGCCAAATTGGAAGTGGTGGGAGAGGGTGGTGGGTTGCAGAGGAGGGGGGGAAATAACTTTTAAAAAGGGATCGGGGAGGGAGTATGGAGGGGGGCAGCTACACTACAGAAAAAGTGGGGTATATTTAAAAAAAAAAAAAAGCCACATTTGATTGCAAAGTGGGTACTGGCAGACAGCTGCCAGTACCCAAAATGGTGGCAAATAGTTAGTGGGAGGAGGGTTAGAGAGCTCTTTGTTGGGATCAGGGAGGTTGGGGGCTAAGGGGGGATCCTACACAGCAGAATATTTATTTATTTATTTATTTTTTAAAATCTTTTTTTTTAGTACTGGCAGACTTTCTGCCAGTACTTAAGATGGTGGAGACAATTGTGGTGTGGGGGAGGGAAGAAACTTGTTTGGGAGGAATCAGGGGTTGAGATGTGTCAGGTGGGAGGCTGATCTCAACACTAAAGCTAAAATGAACTCTTCAAGCTCCTTACAAGGTACCTAATTAACCCTGTCACTGCTGGGCATAATACAAGTGTGGTGCACAGCGGCATTTAGCGGCCCGTCTACTTACCCAAAAAGCAATGCCAAAGCCATTACAGTAAATGAGTAAGTGGAAAATTACAGCTAAACACAAACACTGCAGAAATGTAAAAATAGCCCTTGTCCTTTAGGGAAAGAAACTGAAAAATGGCCTTGTCCTTAAGGGGTTAAAGTTTTGCAACAGGCTCCGTTTGAGCCAATGCATTCGATAGATATTAAGTTGTTATCTTGGAAGGTTTTGTTTCTTACTGCTATCTCTTCTGCTCTGAGGGTTTCTGAGCTCTCAGCTTTGCAGTGTGAATCTCCTTATCTCATATTTCATGCAGATAAGGCTTTTCTTTCTTCCCAAGTTTGGTTTTCTTCCTAAAGTTGTTTCGGACAGAAATATTAATCAGGAAATTGTTGTTCCTTCTCTTTGTCCTAATCCTTCTTCTCATAAGGAACGTTTGTTACACAACCTTGATGTTGTGCGGGCTCTTAAATTTTATTTGCGGTGGGGCGGAGCTAGCTACTAAAGCACTTAGACGTGTTTTCCTGTGGCTCTTTCTTATAATCTTAATTTAATTAATTATATTGAGAATTATCTGCTCACAAGGGAATATTATTCTTCTATAGCCTTTCGGACAAGTATTCTCCCTAACATCCATAAAGAAGGCACGTTTAGACACGTCTTTAGACCTGTCTCAGTGGAATAGAGCTCCAGCATGAAGAGGCCTAATGGCGGGAAATGGCGCCCATATTTCTAAGACTTTACCTAACACTACTTATGAGCAGAGACAACGAAGAGAAAGCTTGTATCCCTCTCTCTGCATAATGGATCATGGTGAGCTATTAAACTGAGGATCGCATCGCCGACCGGGGCCTCTGAACACTCTATCTCCCCAGCGCCTGACAATTGAGCTGTAACCAAGTGTACACAGATCCCAAATGAATTGGGCACATATTTAAAGTGACAACTCCTACAGAGCACATCACGCCTGGGACATTACTTTGCTATGGAGGAACTACATATAATGATAAGATCTTTCCTACAGGACCTGGAGACCAAAATGGACTATCAGTTTGCAGATCTTACCTTACTCTGCAAAGTACGGAAAAGTGGCATTTCTCCTCTGAATGAGATTTTACCTCTTACAGGTGACATACCCACCTCCTCCTCAAACGATACCAGTGTACTATCCAGGAATGAGACCTGGTATAAGAAGCAACAAGGGTCTCACGGCGCCACATCATTTGACGTAGCTGAACACAACCTGCAACTACACCGACCCACGGCAGCCAAACTCTTCACTACTAAGCCCTCTGCTGACGCCGGGAGCGATGCGGCCAGCCTCCCTGGCTCAAGCAGAGTCTTGAGATCCCTGATCGGCTGTCTAGATGGAAGTACACAGCATCCTGGATTGGTATCCTCTACCCCTAGAATCGGAGGCCGGTGTATGGAAGGGCCCGGGAACCATGGAGATGAGGCGCACCGGAGACATACAATACCTTGCACGCCATAACGGCTGACTCCCTGGAGGCAATTACTATTTCCTTGGAAGCCAGCAAAGAGCCCTGTTAGACAACAACTAGACGCCCTGCTGAAAAGGCAAATGATCAAAGACGTTCCTCTACCAATTTGCAGTCACGGACCACAGACTGGTTCTAGGAGCAGAGGGGGCTTCGCTTTTACCGTCAGCGTCACACAGACTAGATATAGGTTAACCATCTGATCAACCATGCGGATATGCTAGACATATAACTTTGAGATCCACAACATTATTCCCCTTGAAGCCCATGGTTTATATTATAAGGACAACTGCTCCCCTCACAGAAACATAAACATTTGTTTTACCCAGAGTGCACAACAATACCACCTACCAGGACTCTACCTAGGCATAGATATTTGCTGATGAAGAGAGGTAGACCAGTATCTCGACATGGAAGTACAGCTTTGTGTAATTATTAGGAACTGATCTCGGTTGATGGTCCTGAACCTGTCTGACCATATTATTACTTAATTTTCTCTGTTGTGTATGAATAAGATCTCTAGTTACTCTATATAGCAGAGGTATTTAAGGAATATATAATTCCTACTTGCATTAATTTACTAGTTCACATAGCAATATTAGGTTTAGACAACATTAGTCACAAACCATGTCCATCCCTTCTCTGCATACACCATGAGGTTGACATGATATCACACTAAGCATAGGTTCACTTAAGCCGCCTGCAGGTAGACCCTCCCATTGGTACAAGTTATTTTTTCTTATATACTCTCAACCCGAGATTAGCGCCTCATATTCAACAACAATAATTAGACGATGTAAGGAGGGCCCAAAAGAAAATAGTTACTATGGTCAAATTGAAGCTCAATTTAAGGTTTCAATGTTACTAGTCCGGTATTAACTGTACATTCCTAAAAAGCCTGTCTATAAAGTGGATATCTGCAACCACTAGTATCCCATATATTGTACCCTTATATATGTGCGTGTATTGACTATTATAGTTCAGGGTAAACTGAATGGGTATACTATTGAGGCTGTAGTTCCATTATCTTTGTACTAAACGCTCCAATGTGCCCTGGATACTAGTTTACATATTACTATCGGCTGTATATATGCCCCCCTACTTTCTCCTTAAACTCCATTTCCGGAGTCTCCTCATGAGAGGCATAGTTTTCTTATCTATCCTTGCTATGTTTCCATGCCTATTCTTCATTACCATGTAGCTTAATATGTATTTACCAGAGCAGTATAACAGATTTTGTATCTACAGTAATTCTATGTAACTAAATGTCAGTTTAACACTTTGAGTATTTGCGAATAAGCTCTATTTCATGAACTTAACACACATGTTCACGTCATCCTTATTACACCTAGCATTGGTCTGATACTGATACCTATCTAGACATATTCCCCTTCCTTTAGCACACCCTTCTACTTGAACCTAAAGGCTTAGTTGCACTTATCCACCTCCCTCTTTGCACATAGCCATTTTTGCCTAGCTCCCTTGGCTCCCTAGTGATACATTAATAATTAACTATAATTAGCATGTCAGGGCTTAAAATATCACCTACCCCAGTCCCAAGTGAATATATCTTCTTTTATCCTACCTCTGCCTCCTATAGCTACCTAGGGACAAACATATTTTTAAAATATATGGCGCAACTACTCACACTACGCTAGCTAATTTTATATATCATTGTCTGATTGTGTCGCGGGTAGTAACTCAAGTATATCTTGGGATATCAGGGAGCCCTATTTACTTATAGCCAGCCTACAGTACAGATCCAGCCATGAGAAGCCCAAATCTATGCACATGGAAGAGTTGATGTTTATAATGTTTAGTCTGCATACCTGATACTTATTTGGAGTGGCAGCCAAAGTTTCTTTCACCGCTTCACTACCATTACTATGATTGTGTATCATGCTTAAACATTTGCATTAAGTAATATATTTTCCACACTATTCTATATTTGTTATACCCTTGATCGAGTGTCTACACCAAGTAACATACAGTATATATTAGTTTTTCTCCCTTACACATAATTTCGTCAGGATTTACCTTTCCTTGTTCTATATCCAATATACCTAGAGACCCAAAAGCTCTCCCAGACTGACACGCTAACTGACTCTTCCCCCCTCCCTGTTCTCTCATCTAGAGCGGCTCTCGCCCGCTGAATTTCCCTTCCCCCCAAAAAAACCATGATACTAACCCCCTATTTTACCCCAATTTGTTTTGAATAGATAAATTATTCTATGGTTTCCACAGCAATTCGGGGACCATTCTTATCCTTTCTAAGTCAAAGGTTATAAAACGAGGTTTCATTATTATATGTTCCAGTTACCCATATCTGCCACACACTAGTTTTATTTTTACTCTTAACCCTATATATCATTCATTTTATGATCCACATCTCAGACATACTGTTATAACCCTTGCCAGAAACTATTCTCTTACTATTGAACTTGCTATATTGTATAGTAAAAGCTCTCATTCACATATATTTCGTATTGCTGCAGTTTAGATATGGTAATTATATCTGAAATACTGGTACCTTAATGTTTTAGATCAAGTCTATTTTCCATATGAGAATTGTATAGATGTTCTTATCAAGTCTGATCTGTATCTGGACATATTTTCTATTTTGTTGTTGTTACTCATTACCTCAATAAGGATTTTTGCCAATCTTCAGCATTGTTTGTGTGTTTTTCTGGGAAACACAAGGGCCAGAAAGCTTTTGCCACTTCTCTTTCTCTTTGGTTGAGAGTTATTTTTCGTTTGGTATATGAGACTGTTGGACAGCAGCCCCTGAGAGAATCACAGCTTACTCCACTAGGGTTGTTTCTTCTTTTTGGGCCTTCAAGAATGAGGCCTCTGTAGACCAGATCTGTAAGGCTGCGACTTGGTCTTCCTTGCAAACTTTTTCAAAATTTTATAAATTTGACACATTTGCCTCGGCTGAGGATTTTTTTGGGAGCAAGGTGCTTCAAGCGGTGGTGCCTTCTGTTTAGATTACCTGTCTTGTCCCTCCCTCATCATCTGTGTCCTCTAGCTTGGGTATTGATTCCCAACAGTAATTGATGATTCCGTGGACTCACCGTGTCTTAAGAAAGAAAACAAAATGTATGCTTACCTGATAAATGTATTTATTTCTAGACATGGTGAGTCCATGGCCCACCCTTTTTTTCAGACAGTTTCTTTGTCTAAAACTCAGGCACCTCTACACCTTTTGTTATTTACTTTCTCTCCTTTTCCTACGGTCGAATGGGAAGGGAAGTGATATTTAACAGCTTTGCTGTGGTGCTCTTTGCCTCCTCCTGCTGGCCAGGAGTGATATTCCCAGCAGTAATTGATGATTCCGTGGACTCACCGTGTCTAGAAAGAAAGAAATGTATCAGGTAAGCGTAAATTTTGTTTTTGCATGAGATTTCCATAGCGTTACGGTTCCGTTCCGCCATCTGAGACCAGTAGTTATGAATCTTGCGCCACAAAAATGTTTCACAAAACTCATAACTAAAATGTTACAAAGTACACTAACACCCATAAACTACCTATTAACCCCTATTCTGCCACCCTCCTGCATCACAAACATTAAATTAAATTTATTAACCCCTAATCTGCCACTCCCGACATTGCCGCCACTAATAAAAGTTATTAACCCCTATTCTGCCGCTCCCTGACATCGTCACCACTATAATAAAGTTATTAACCCCTATTCCCCGCACCCCAACATTGCCGACACTATAATAAAGATATTAACCCCTATTCTGCAGCTCCCCGACATTGCCGCCAATAAATAAAGTTGTTAACCCCTAAACCTCTGGCCTCCCACTTTACCACCACTAAATAAACCTATTAACCCCTAAACCGCCAGTCCCCACATCGCAAAAAACTAAATTAAACTATTAACCCCTAAACCTAATAACCCTCTAACTTTAAATTAAAATTACAATATCCCTATCTTAAAATAAATATAAACTTACCTGTGAAATAAAAAAAAACTAAGTTTAAACTAACAACTAACCTAACATAACTATTTTACTAAAATTAAATGCAACTAAAATTACAGTTGAAGCTATAATCAGATTTATATTCAGTTTACAAGTTTTAGTGAGCATATCATTTTGGAAACTATTGCAGTGAGAATATATAATAAAAATATAATTTGCTAGCATGGTCCATATTTATGTTACCTCAGGTTGCTAACATAAATATGGACCGTGGTGATATTGCTGTAGAGGGGAGAGTTGGAGCTTTGAGTAACAACAATACAGCCAGGCATCTCCAGACAATCCCACCTAGGACCGCATTCTCACATTCCACCGTGCAGCCTCTCTATATTCATTAAGCCCTGGCCTGCCCTGATTGAGTGGTCTAGCCTGCCAGTGCCTAACCCTAACAGAAACTAATCGCATCAATAGTAGCGGACTGAGTTAATTGGATCATGGATCCCTACCTGAGTTGTTGCTCATTTCACCACTGTCCTCAGACCTCAGCTCATCACTGTCTCCGGCGCCGCTCTACATCGTGACTCAGTCTCACTCACCTCCGTTGCCTCCTGGTCTGGGAGATCACGTGCGCACGTGCGTGACTCCCGGCTTCAACTCTTGACTCAAGGAAGTTCTTGTTCAAGCCATGATGTGCGGCCGGGCTGGTTGAAAATGGTCACGTGACCTCGGCGGTAAGCCGCCCAATCCGAACAGAAAAATAAAATAAAAAAAATAAAAAAAATGTATGCAGAGTGTTATGAAGATTACGAGTTATTCATGCTATAGGGTTTTTAACGATTGCAACAAAAGTTGCATTATTTAACCCTCTATAGCGCTGCCATTACAAGTTTTGAAACAGCCGACTTGTGCGTGCGATATGGTTGCGTTGAGCTCCATACTGCACAAAAAACAAGCACTGTATTGACGTGCTTGTGCACGCTTTCCCCATAGACATCAATGGGGAGAGAGCGGGTTAGAAAAAACCTAACACCTGCGATCGCAGAATGAAAAGCTCCGTAACGCAGCCCCATTGATGTCTATGGGGAAAATAAAAGTTAAGTTTAAACCTAACACACTAACATAAACCCCACGTCTAAACACCCCTAATCTGCTGCCCCCGACATCGCCGCCACCTATATAATGTTATTAACACCTAAACTGCCGCTCCCGATATCGCCGCCACCTAAATAAAACTATTAACCCCTAATCTGCCGCTTCCGATATTGCCACCACTGTACTAAAGTTATTAACCCCTATTTCCCTGCACCTCAACATTGCCCACACTATATTAAATCTATTAACCCCTATGACGCCGCTCCCCGACATCACCGCCACTAAATAAAGTTATTAACCCCTAATCTGCCGCTCCCGATATCACTGCCTCTATATTAAAGTTATTAACCCCTATTCTGCTGCACTCCAACATCGCTGCCACTATATTAAAGTTATTAACCCCTATTCGGCCGCTCCCGACATTGCTGCCACTAAATAAAGTTATTAACCCCTAAACCTCTGGCCTTCCACATCACTACCACTAAATAAACCTATTAACCCCTAAACCACCAGTCCCCCACATCACAACAACCTAAATTAAACTATTAACCCCTAACCCTAAACCTAACCACAATCCTTACCCTAAACCTAACCCTAACACTCCCTAACTTTAACATAATTAAAATAAAGCTAAACTAAAGTTACAATTATTAACTAAATAATAGCTATTTAAAACATAATACATACTTACCTGTGAAATAAAACCTAAGCTAGCTACAATATAATAATTATATTGTAGCTATCTTAGGTTTTATTTTTATTTCACAGGTAAGTTTGTATTTATTTTAACTAGGTAGACTAGTTAGTAAATAGTTATTAACTATTTACTAACTACCTAGTTAAAATAAATACAAACTTACCTGTGAAATAAAACCTTAGCTGTCTTACACTAAAACCTACCATTACAAAAAATAAAAAACACTAATATTACAAAAGATAACAAACGAAATGATCTATCAGCCAATCGGAATTAAGGTAGAAAAAATCCTATTGGCTGATGCAATCAGCCAATAGGATTGAGCTCACATTCTATTGGATGTTCCAATCAGCCAATAGAATGCAAGCTCAATCCTATTGGCTGATTGCATCAGCCAATAGGATTTTTTCTACCTTAATTCCAATTGGCTGATAGAATTCTATCAGCCAATCGGAATCTAAGGGACTCCATCTTGGATGAAGTCACTTAAAGGAACCGTCATTCAGTAAGGAGACTCCGGATGAAGAGGATGCTCTGCATTGGATGTCTTGAAGATGGAGCCGCTCCGCTACGGATGGATGAAGATAGAAGATGCCGTCTGGATGAAGACTTCTGCCCGTCTGGAGGACCACTTCGCCCAGCTTGGATGAAGACTTCTCCCGGCTTTGTTGAGGACTTCGGCCGGGTTGGATGAAGACTTCTGCCGCTTCCTTGAGGATGGATGTCTGGTCTTCAGAACAGTAAGTTGATCTTCAGGGGGTTAGTGTTAGGTTTTTTAAGGGTGTATTGGGTGGGTTTTATTTTTAGGTTAGGGCTTTGGGCCGCAAAAGAGCTAACTGCCTTTTTAAGGGCAATGCCCATCCAAATGCCCTTTTCAGGGCAATGGGGAGCTTAGGTTTTTTTAGTTAGTATTTAATTTGGGGGGTTCGTTGTGTGGGTGGTGGGTTTTACTGTTGGGGGGGGTGTTTGTATTTCTCTTGTTAAGTGTATCCAGTCCACGGATCATCCATTACTTATGGAATATATTCTCCTTCCCAACAGGAAGCTGCAAGAGTCCACCCACAGCAAAGCTGCTATATAGCTCCTCCCCTAACTGCCATATTCAGTCATTCTCTTGCAAGCCTCAACATAGATAGGAGGGTGTGAGAGTCTGTGGTGCTTTCTACTTAGTTTATTCTTCAATCAAAAGTTTGTTATTTTTAAATGGCACTGGAGTGTGCTGTTTATCTCAGGCAGTATTTGGAAGAAGAATCTGCCTGCGTTTTTCTATGATCTTAGCAGACGTAACTAAGATCCATTTGCTGTTTTCACACATTCTGAGGAGTGAGGTACTTCAGAGGGGGAATGGCGTGCAGGTTTTCCTGCAGATAAGGTATGTGCAGTAAAATATTTTTCTAGGAATGGAATTGACTAAGAAAATACTGCTGATACCGAAGTAATGTAAGTAAAGCCTTAAATGCAGCGATAGCGTCTGGTATAAGGCTTATTAATAGAGATACATACTCTTATAAAAATGTGTTTTAAAACGTTTACTGGCATGTTTAATCGTTTTTTAACATATGTTTGGTGATAAAACTTATTGGGGCCTAAGTTTTTTCCACATGGCTGGCTTAAATTTTGCATAGAAACAGCTTTCCACTGTTATAGTATAAAAGTTACAGTTGGTGCAGTTAAAATTACAAACAGTGATATTCAGCTTCCCTCAGCAGTCCCCTGCATGCTATAGGACATCTCTGAAGGGCTCAAAAGGGCTTCAAAAGTAGGAGCTGTTATGACTGTTTAAAACATATTTTTCGTTTTGTTAATCTGTTTTTTGTATTAAGGGGTTAATCATCCATTTGCAAGTGGGTGCAATGCTCTGCTAACTTGTTACATACACTGTAAAAATTTTGTTAGTTTAACTGCCTTTTTTCACTGTTATTTCAAATTTTGGCAAAATTTGTTTCTCTTAAAGGCACAGTAACGTTTTATATATTTGCTTGTTAACTTGATTTAAAGTGTTTTCCAAGCTTACTAGTCTCATTATTAGTCTGTTCTAACATGTCTGACATAAAGGAAGCTCTGTGTTCATTATGTTTTAAAGCCATGGTGGAACCCCATCTTAGAATGTGTACCAGATGTACTGATTTCATGTTAAACAATAAAGATCATTTTTTTTGTCTTTAAAAACATTATCACCAGAGGATTCTGTCGTGGGGGTAGTTATGCCGACTAACTCTCCCCACGTGTCAGACCTTTTGACTCCCGCTTTAGGGACTCACGCTCAAATGGCGCCAAGTACATCAAGGGCACCCATAGCGTTTCTTTACCAGGGGATTCTGTCGAGGGGAAAGTTATGCCGACTAACTCTCCCCACGTGTCAGACCCTTCGACTCCCGCTTCAGGGACTCACGCTCAAATGGTGCCAAGTACATCAAGGGCGCCCATAGCGTTTATTTTACAAGACATGGCAAAGGTGGTGAATAATATTCTGGCAGCAGTATTAGTCAGACTACCTGAAATTAAAGGAAAGCAGTTAGCTCTGGGGGTAGATACAGAGTATACAGACGCTTTAAGAACCATGTATGATACTACCTCACAATATGCTTAGTCTGTGGGTGACTCAGAGAAGATGATTTAACCTGATTCTGATATTTCTACATTTAAAATTTATGCTTGAGAACCTCCACTTGTTGCTCAGGGAGGCTTTGGCTGCTCTGAATGAATGTGTACAATCGCAGGGCCAGAGAAATTGTGTAGACTGGATAAATAATATGCAGTGCCGGTGTGTACTGATGTTTTTCCAATACCTAAAGAGGTTTACTAAAAAAAAAAAAAAAAAAATTTTTAATAAGGAATGGGATAGACCAGGTGTGCCGTTCTCTTCACCTCCTATTTTTTAGAAGAATGTTTTCTAATAGTTACCACCACACGGGACTTCTGGTAGACAGTTCCTAAGGTGGAGAGAAGAGTTTCTACTCTAGCTAAGCGTACCACTACCTCTGACGAGGACAGTTGTGCTTTTTAGTTCCAATGGATAAAAAATGTTTATTCAACAGGGTTTTATCCTGCAGCCCCTTGCATACATTGCTTCTGTCACTGCTGCTGCGGCGTTCTGGGTTGAGTCTCTTGATGAGGCTTTACAGTTAAGCGACTCCATTGGATGAATATATTTGACAAGCTTATGCTAGCCAATTCCTTTGTTTTCTGATGCCTTGTTCATTTGACTAGACTAACGGCTAAGAATTCTGTTTTTTACTATACTGGCGCGCAGAGCGCTATGGCTTATATCATGGTCAGCTGTCGTGACTTTAATAAATAAGCTACTTAACTTCCCTTCAAGGGGCAGACCCTATTCGGGCCCTGGTTTGAAGGAGATTATTGCTTATATCACTGGAGGAAAAGGTCATGCCCTTCCTCAGGATAGGTCTAAATCAAGGGCAAAAAAAAAAAAAAGTCTAATTTTCGTACCTTTTAAAAACTTCAGGGCAGGTGTGGCATCCTCTTCCTCTAAGGCAAAACAAGAGGGAATTTTTGCTCAGTCCAAGGCGGTCTGGAGACAATCGGACCTGGAACAAAGATAAGCAGGCCAAGGAGCCTGCTGCTGCCTCTAAGGCAGCATGAAGGAACGGACCCCTATCCGGTAACGGATCCTATAGGGGGCAGACTTTCATTCTTTGCCCAGGCGGTGGGCAAGAGATGCCCAGGATCCCTAGGCATTGGAATTTATATCCCAGAGATATCTTCTGGATTTCAAAGATTCCCCCCCCAAAAAAGGGGAGATTTCGCCTTTCACAATTATCTGCAAACCAGATAAAGAAGGAGGCATTCTTACATTGTGTACGAGATCCATCCAGTTCCAAGAGAGGAACAGGGACAGAGTTTTTACTCAAATCTGTTTGTGGTTCCCAAGGAGAGGGAACCTTCAGACCTATTTTGGATCTAAAGATCTTAAACAAATTCCTCAGAATTCCGTCATTTAAGATGGAAACTATTCGTACCATCTTAACTATGATCCAGGAGAGTCAATAGAGGACTACAATGGATTTGAAGGATGCTTATCCTCACATTGTGATGCATAAAGATCACCATCGTTTTTCAGGTTTGCCTTTCTAGTCAGGCATTACCAGTTTGTAGCTCTTTCCTTTGGGATATCTACAGCCCCAAGAATCTTTATGGAGGTTCTGGGGTCGCTTTGGCGGTCCTTAGACCGCGGGGCATAGAAGTGGCCCCTTATTTAGACGACATCCTGATACAGGCGTCAAACATCCAAATTGCCAAGTCTCATACGGACGTAGTACTGGCATTTCTGAGATTACATGGGTGGAAAGTGAACAAGGAAAGAGTTCTCTATTCCCAATCTCAAGGGTTTCCCTCCTAGGGACTCTGATAGATTCTGTAGAAATGAAAATTTACCTGACGGAGTCCAGGTTGTCAAAGTTTCTAAATTTCTGCCGTGTTTTTTTTTTTTTTTTTTCATCCCATCCGCGCCCTTCGGTGGCTCAGTACATGAATGAAATCGGCTTAATGGTAGCGGCAAGGGACATAGTACCGTTTGCACGTCTACATTTCAGACCGCTGCAACTATGCATGCTCAGTCAGAGGAACGGGGATTACACAGATTTGTTCCCCTGTTAAACCTGGACCAAGAGACCAGAGATTCTCTTCTCTGGTGACTATGTCGGGTCCATCTGTCCAAGGGTATGACCTTCCGCAGGTCAGATGGGACAATTGTTACAATAGATGCCAGCCTTTTAGGTTGGGATGCAGTCTGGAACTCCCTGAAGGCTCAGGGATAGTGGACTTAGGAGGAGACCCTCCTTCTAATAAATATTCTGGAACTGGGAGTGATATTCCATGCTCTTCAGACTTAGCCTCAGTTAGCAACTCTGAGGTACATCATACTCAGTCGGACAATATACACGACTGTGGCTTACATCAGCCATCAAGGGGGAACAGAAGTTCCCTAGCGATGTTAGAAGTCTTACAATAATTCACTGGACAGAGACTCACTCTTGTCTATCAGCTATCCGTATCCCAGGTGTTGAGAACTGGGAGGTGGATTTTCTAAGTCGTCAGACTTTTCTTCCGGGGGAGTGGGATTTCCTCCGGAGGTCAAGACCAAGCAGGAGAGGGCTTTGGTGTTTTTGACAGCGCCTGCGTAGCCACGCAGGACCTGGTATGCAGATCTGGTGGACATGTCATCCTTTCCATCACGGTCTCTGCTTCAGAGACAGGTCCCTCTACCTCAGGGTCCTTTCAACCATCTTAATAGAATCAATCTGAGATGGACTGCCTGGAGACTGAACGCTTGATGTTATCAAAGCATGGCTTCTCCGAGTCAGTCATTGATACCTTAATACATGAAAGCCTGTCTCTAGGAAAATTGAACATAGATATGGTGTAAATATCTGATTGTTATGAATCCAAGGGTTACTCATGGAGTAAAGTCTGGATTCCCAGGATATTATCTTTTCTCCAAGATGTTTTTGAGAAAAGGGTTGTCAGCTAATTCCTTAAAAGGGGACAGATTTTTACTCTGTCTATTTTTTTGCACAAGCGTCTGGCAGGTATTCTAGACGTTCAGGCATTTGGTCAGGCTTTGGTTAGATCCAAGCCTGTGTTTAAAACTGTTGCTCCGCCATGGAGCTTAAACCTGATTCTTAAGGTTTTTCAAGAAGTTCCG
This sequence comes from Bombina bombina, assembly GCF_027579735.1. NCBI lineage: Eukaryota > Metazoa > Chordata > Amphibia > Anura > Bombinatoridae > Bombina > Bombina bombina. The sequence continues at coordinate 31,927,730 of NC_069509.1, forward strand.
TTTGAACCTTTTTTGTTCCATAGATATCAATCTTTATCTTGGAAAGTTCCTTTTGGGTAGCTTATTCCTCGACTCTTAGAGTCTCCAAGTTATCTGTGTTACAATGTGATTCTCCTTATCTGGTCCTTCGTACGGATAAGGTAGTCCTGCGTACCAACCTGGGTTTTTTCCTAAGGTGGTATCTAACAAGTACATCACTCAAGAGATAGTTGTTCCATGCTTGTATCCTAATCCTTCCTCAAAGAAGGAACGTCTATTACACAATATTGGACGTGGTTTGTGCTTTAAAGTTTTACTTACAAGCTACTACAGTTTTCATCAAACGTTCACCTTGTTTTGTTGTCTATTCTGGACAGAGGAGAGGTCAAAAGACTTCAGCAGCCTCTCTGTCTTTTTGGTTAAAAAGCATAATTCATTTAGCTTATGAGACTGCTGGACAGCAGCCTCCTGAAGGGATTACAGCTCATTCTACTAGAGCTGTGGTTTTCACTTGGGGCCTTTTTTAAATGTGGCTTCTGTTGAACAGATTTACAAGACGGAGTCTTGGTCTGCGCTTCATACTTTTCAAATTTAACAAATTTGATACCTTGCTTCTTCGGAGGCTATTTTTGGGAGAAAGGGTTTTTTTACAGGCAGTGGTAACTTCCGTTTAAGTACCTGCCTTGTCCCTCCCATCATCCGTGTACTTTAGCTTTGGTATTGGTATTCCATAAGTAATGGATGATCCGTGGACTGGATACACTTAACAAGAGAAAACATAATTTATGCTTACCTGATAAATTTATTTCTCTTGTAGTGTATCCAGTCCACGGCCCGCCCTGTCACTTTAAGGCAGGTAATTTTTTCATTTGAACTACAGTCACCACTGCACCCTATGGTTTTTCCTTTCTCTGCATGTTTTCGGTCGAATGACTGAATATGGCAGTTAGGGGAGGAGCTATATAGCAGCTTTGCTGTGGGTGGACTCTTGCAGCTTCCTGTTGGGAAGGAGAATATATTCCATAAGTAATGGATGATCCGTGGACTGGATACACTACAAGAGAAATAAATTTATCAGGTAAGCATAAATTATGGGGTTTTTTTACAGGTAAAAGAGCTGATTTCTTTGGGGTAATGCCCCGGAAAAGGCCCTTTTAAGGGCTATTGGTAGTTTAGTTTAGGCTAGGGTTTTTTTATTTCGGGGGGGGGGGGCTTTTTTTTATTTTAACAGGGCTATTAGATTAGGTGTAATTAGTTTAAATATCTTGTAATTTGTTTATTATTTTCTGTAATTTAGTGTTTTTTTTGTACTTTAGCTAATTGTATTTAATTTATTTAATTGTTTTTAATTTAGTTAATTTATTTAAATGTAGTGTAGTGTTAGGTGTTAGTGTAACTTAGGTTAGGTTTTATTTTACAGGAAAATTTGTATTTATTTTAGCTAGGTAGTTATTAAATAGTTAATAACTATTTAGTAACTATTCTACCTAGTTAAAATAAATACAAACTTGCCTGTAAAATAAAAATAAACCCTAAGCTAGATACAATGTAACTATTAGTTATATTGTAGCTAGCTTAGGGTTTATTTTATAGGTAAGTATTTAGTTTTTAAATAGGAATAATTTAGTTAATGATAGGAATTTTATTTAGATTTATTTAAATTATATTTAAGTTAGGGGGTGTTAGGGTTAGGGTTAAACTTAGGTTTAGGGGTTAATAAATTTAGAATAGTGGCAGCGACGTTGGGGACGGCAGATTAGGGGTTAATAAAAATAATGTAGGTGTCGGTGATGTTGGGGGCAGCAGATTAGGGGTTAATAAGTATAATGTAGGTGGCGGCGATGTCCAGAGCGGCAGATTAGGGGTTAATAAGTATAATGTAGGTGACGGCGATGTTAGGGGTTGCAGATTAGGGATTAATAATATTTAACTAGTGTTTACGAGGCGGGAGTGTGGCGGTTTAGGGGTTAATAAGTTTATTATAGTGGCGGCGATGGCCGGAGCGGCAGATTAGGGGTTACAATTTTTATTATAGTGTTTGCGATGCGGGAGGGCCTCGGTTTAGGGGTTAATAGGTAGTTTATGGGTGTTAGTGTACTTTTTAGCACTTTAGTTATGAGTTTTATGCTACGGCATTGTACCATAAAACTCTTAACTACTAACTTTTAAATGCGTTAGGACTCTTGACGGGGTAGGGTGTACTGCTCACTTTTTGGCCACCCAGGTCAGACTCATAATACCAGCGCTATAGAAGCCCCATAGAAAAAAGACTTTACGAAGTTTACGTAAGTCGTTTTGCGGTAAGGCCAAAAAACCTAAACCTGCAAGATTCGTAATAGCAGCGAGCGTAAAGAAGCAGCGTTAGGACCTGTTAACGCTGATTTTTCAGCCTAACGCAAAACTCGTAATCTAGCCGCTAATCTATAATAAACTACCAAGGGCCCTTAAAGGGACAATAAACCCACATTTTTCTTTCATGATTCAGATAGAGCAGCAATTTTAAGCAACTTTCTAAACTCCTATTATCAATTTTTCTTCATTCTCTTGCTATCTTTATTTAAAAAGCAGGAATGTGATGAATAGGAACTGGCCCATTTTTAGTTGAGAACCTGGGTTATGCTTGCTTATTGGTGGGTAAATGTAAGCCTCCAATAAGCAAGCGCTATCCATGGTGCTGAACCTAAAACATTCCACTTACAGTTTTTGAAGTCCCGCTTGAAGGGCAAATGCAAAAGAGCTAAATGCCCTTTTCAGGGCAATGGCTAGATTAGGTTTCTGTTAGAGTTAGGTTTTTTTATTTTGGGGGATTGGCTGGCTGGTGGGTTTTACTGTTGGGGGGTCTTTGTGGGGGTTTTTTCAGGTAAAAGAGCTGTTTAACTTAGAGCAATGCCCTACAAAAGGCCCTTTTAAGGGCTATTGTAGTTTATTGTAGGCTAGGTTTTTTTTTTATTTTGGGTGGGCTTTTTTTATTTTGATAGGGCTATTAGATTAGTGATAAACTAAATAATGCACAAATATAAAAGTAACAGTAATATATAGTGTGTAAGGATATGGGTGATCTGTGGGAGTCCTCCTCAATTCCAGTGATTGAAGTGATTCAAGTGGTTTCTTGCCACAAAAACAAAATAAGAAAAATATAGTGCAATACAATTTGGTTAAAAATAAATATTATCTTCACATTTGTAGTCCCACCAAGGGGTTACTCACACTTTGCTGAGCCTACCAGGCTCTAGGTACAGGCGCACACCTGGTTTTATACTGCCAGGTGACCAGTATATACCAACCGCAAACAGCTACTTCAGGTAAAAAAAATATTTATTAAAATACATAAAATCATTAAAAGCCACAAATACTGTATATACGTATACAGTCACTCGGGTATTGAACCACTATCAGAGCTTTAAGTGGGAGAGATAACTTATCCTTTGGTAGGGTGGAGAGAAATAGCGTGCCACACCGGCTAAGTAGTATTCGCTTAATACCTGTCCTGGCAACCTTACTTGTAAACAGCGTATAGTGGTGTTCAGTTAATGTTCCTGACATACGTTTTACCGCAAGCGTACAGCTTTTTCAAAGGAAAGTTGGATTTTTTATTTTTGATAATTTCATTTGTTATTTTTCGTAATTTAGTGTTTGTTATTTTTTGTAATTAGATAGTTTGCAATTTTTACAGTAGTGTTGAGATTTTTTTAATGTGTAGTTTAGTTTCTTTAATTGGTAGTTAGTTTAATAGTTATTTTAGTTTAATTGTTAGTTAAAACTCAGTTTTTTTTAATTTGACAGGTAAGTTTTTATTTAATTTAAGCTAGGGAAATTGTAATTTTAATATAAAGTTAGGGAGCGTTAGGTTTAGGAGTTACTAGTTTAAATCAGTTTATTGCGCTGTGGGGGGCTTTCGGTTTAGGGGTTCATAGTTTAATTTAGTATATTTCGTTGTGGGAGGCTTTCGGCTTAGGGGTTAATAGGTTTATTATAGTGGCTTGCGGTGTAGGGGTTTATAACTTTATTATAGTGGTGACGATGTCGGGGGAGCGGCGGAATAGGGGACAATACATTTTATAAGTGGCGGCGATGTTGGGAGTGGCAGATTAGGGGTTATTACGTTTATTTTAGCGTTTGTGATGCGGGAGGGCCTTGGTTTAGGGGTTAATAGGTAGTTTATGGGTGTTTTAGTGTACTTTGTAACACTTTAGTTATGAGTTTTATGTTACAGTTTTGAAGCATAAAACTCATAACTACTGCTTTTAGATGGCGGTACGAATCTTGTCGTTATAGGGTGTAACGCAAGCTTTTTAGCCACACCGCAAAACTCGTAATGGCTGTGCTATGGGAGTCCCATGAAAAAACGTAATTTTTACGAGTGCGGGACTGACGTTGCATTACAGGCTAAAAGGCTTGCGGTACAGCTATACCGACAAGACTTGTAATGGCTGCGCTGCTGTTTTAACGCTGAAATTACAATTTTTTTGAGCATTAAAGCACGAACGCACAAACTTGGAATCATCCTTGATCAGCAGTCAATCATATGTATTTTTTGTGTGTTGCAGATGTACAAAACAAATTTTGAACACTTGGGCCGCGATCCGATATACGGCGTAGTTTTTGTCGCAAGCGAGGGAACCCGCGCCGCCTGTAATTTCACCTCGCAACTCGAGCTATCCAATATACTGCGCCGTCAGATGCTAAAGTGCCGTAAGTCGGATAAACTAGCGATGTCCAGAAATAAGCGTAAGTACAAATTTCTGGAGTCGCCAGTGACTTACGGCACATTAGCAACTGCCGGCGCCTACAAAACCTTACTAAAGTTTTAAATATCCCGTAACTGTCTAATACACCTCCCAAAAATAACCCGACGCGTATACCCCTCTATCCGCAATCCCCCCTCTCTCTCCTAATAATAAATATATTAACCCCTAAACCGCCGCTTCCGGACCCCGCCGCCAGCTACATATGTCTTACCCCCTAATCTGACCCCCCTACACCACCGCCAGCTACATTAAATGTTTTACCTCCTAATGTGAGCCCCCTACCCCGCCGCCACCTACATTAACTATATTACCCCCTAATATGATCCCCCTACACCGCCGCCACCTATTTAAACTATATTAACCCCTAATGTGAGCCCCCTACACCGCAGCCACCTATATTATATGTACTACCCCCTAATCTGACCCCCTTACACCGCCGCCACCTATATTAAAATTATTAACCCCTAATCTAATCCCCCTACACCGCTGCCACCTATATTAAAATTATTAACCCCTAAAATACTAAAATTTCCCTACCCTAAATTACAAATAGCCCTGAAAAGGGCCTTTTGCTGGGCATTGCCCCAAAGTAATCAGCTCTATTACCAGCCCTTAAAAGGGCCTTTTGCGGGGCATTGCCCCAAAGTAATCAGCTCTTTTACCTTTAATCTGACCCCCCTACACCGCCGCCACCTATATTAAATATATTAACCCCTAATCTAATCCCCCTACACCGCCGCCACCTATATTAAATATATTAACCACTAATCTGACCCCCCTACACCGCCGCCACCTATATTAAAATGATTAACCACTAAACCTAAGTGTAACCCTAACACCCCCTAACTTAATTATTATTAAAATAAATCTAAATAATATTAATAATATTAACTAAATTATTCCTATTTAAATCTAAATACTTACCTATAAAATAAACCCTAAGATAGCTACAATATAATTAATAATTACATTGTAGCTATTTTAGGGTTTATATTTATTTTACAGGTAACTTGGTATTTATTTTAACTAGGTAGAATAGCTATTAAATAGTTAATAACTATTTAATAGCTACCTAGTTAAAATAATTACCAAATTACCTGTAAAATAAATCCTAACCTAAGTTCCAAATACACCTAACACTACACTATCAATAAATTAATTAAATAAACTACAAATATCTAAACTAAAATACAATTAAATACACTAAACTAAATTACAAAAAAATAAAAAAAAGATTACAAGAATTTTAAGCTAATTACACCTAATCTAAGCCCCCTAATAAAATAATAAAGCCGCCCAAAATAAAAAAATTCCCTACCCTATTCTAAAGTACAAAGTAATCAGCTCTTTTACCAGCCCTTAAAAGGGCTTTTTGCAGGGCATTGCCCCAAAGTAATCATCTCTTTTACCTGTAAAAAAAAATACAATACCCCCCCAACATTACAACCCACCACCCACATACCCCTATTCTAACCCACCCAAACCCCCTTAAAAAAAACTATCACTAACCCCCTGAAGATCTCCCTACCTTGAGTCGTCTTCACCCAGCCGAGCCGAAGTCTTCATCCAATCCGGGCGATGTCTTCATCACAGCGGCAAAGAAGAGGTCTTCCATCCGGGCGATGTCTTCATCCAAGCGTCAAAGAAGAGGTCTTCCATCCGGGCGATGTCTTCCTCCAAGCGGCATCTTCTATCTTCTTTCTTCTGGCTCCATCTTCAGACCTCCGACGTGGAACATCCAGCTGGCCCGAAAGACTAACGACGAATGAAGTTTCCTTTAAATGACGTCATCCAAGATGGCGTCCCTCGAATTCCGATTGGCTGATAGGATTCTATCAGCCAATCGGAATTAAGGTAGGAAAAATCCTATTGGCTGATTGAATCAGCCAATCGGATTGAGCTCGCATTCTATTGGCTGTTCCGATCAGCCAATAGAATGCGAGCTCAATCCGATTGGCTGATCCAATCAGCCAATCGGATTGAACTTCAATCCGATTGGCTGATTCAATCAGCCAATCGGATTTTTCCTACCTTAATTCCAATTGGCTGATAGAATCAGCTTGGAGGAAGACATCGCCCGGATGGAAGACCTCTTCTTTGCCGCTTGGATGAAGACATCGCCCGGATGGAAGACCTCTTCTTTGCCGCTTGGATGAAGACATCGCCCGGATGGAGGACCACATCGCCCGGATTGGATGAAGACTTCGGCTCGGCTGGGTGAAGACGACTCAAGGTAGGGAGATCTTCAGGGGGTTAGTGATAGGTTTTTTTAAGGGGGGTTTGGGTGGGTTAGGAAAGGGGTATGTGGGTGGTGGGTTGTAATGTTGGGGGGGTATTGTATTTTTTTTTACAGGTAAAAGAGCTGATTACTTTGGGGCAATGCCACGCAAAAAGCCCTTTTAAGGGCTGGTAAAAGAGCTGATTACTTTGTACTTTAGAATAGGGTAGGGATTTTTTTATTTTGGGGGGCTTTATTATTTTATTAGGGGGCTTAGATTAGGTGTAATTAGCTTAAAATTCTTGTAATCTTTTTTTTATTTTTTGTAATTTAGTGTTTGGTTTTTTTTGTAATTTAGTTTAGTGTATTTAATTGTATTTTAGTTTAGATATTTGTAGTTTATTTAATTAATTTATTGATAGTGTTAGGTGTATTTGTAACTTAGGTTAGGATTTATTTTACAGGTAATTTGGTAATTATTTTAACTAGGTAGCTATAAAATAGTTATTAACTATTTAATAGCTATTGTACCTAGTTAAAATAAATACCAAGTTACCTGTAAAATAAATACAAACCCTAAAATAGCTACAATGTAATTATTAATTATATTGTAGCTATCTTAGGGTTTATTTTATAGGTAAGTATTTAGATTTAAATAGGAATAATTTAGTTAATATTATTAATATTATTTAGATTTATTTTAATAATAATTAAGTTAGGGGGTGTTAGGGTTAGACTTAGGTTTAGTGGTTAATCATTTTAATATAGGTGGCGGCGGTGTAGGGGGGTCAGATTAGGGGTTAATATATTTAATATAGGTGGCGGCGGTGTAGGGGGATTAGATTAGGGGTTAATATATTTACTATAGGTGGCGGCGGTGTAGAGGGGTCAGATTACAGGTAAAAGAGCTGATTACTTTGGGGCAATGCCCCGCAAAAGGCCCTTTTAAGGGCTGGTAATAGAGCTGATTACTTTGGGGCAATGCCCCGCAAAAGGCCCTTTTCAGGGCTGTTTGTAATTTAGTTTAGGGTAGGGAAATTTTAGTATTTTAGGGGTTAATAATTTTAATATAGGTGGCGGCGGTGTAGGGGGATTAGATTAGGGGTTAATAATTTAAATATAGGTGGCGGCAGAGTAAGGGGGTCAGATTAGGGGGTAGTACATATAATATAGGTGGCGGCGGGGTAGGGGGCTCACATTAGGGGTTAATATAGTTTAAATAGCTGGCGGCGGTGTAGGGGGATCATATTCGGGGGTAATATAGTTAATGTAGGTGGCGGCGGGGTAGGGGGCTCACATTAGGGGGTAATAATTTTAATATAGGTGGCGGCGGTGTAGGGGGATCACATTAGGGGGTTAGACATTTAATGTAGCTGGAGGCGAGGTCCGGGAGTGGCGGTTTAGGGGTTAAACACTTTATTAGGGATTGCGGTGGGGGATTGCGGTTGACAGGTAGATAGACATTGCGCACGCGTTAGGTGTTAGGTTTTATTTTGCAGGTAGTTTAGGGAGTTACGGGGCTCCAATACTCAGCGTAAGGCTTGCTATGGCTGCAATTTGTGGCGAGGTGAAAATGGAGTAAGTTTTCTCCATTTTCCCCACGTAAGTCCTTACACTGTATATTGGATACCAAACTGCGCGGCCGAAGGCAGAAATATACGAGCGTAACTTCTAGGTTACGCCGTATATAGGATACCAAACCCACGCAAAATTTGCAGGCGCCGGCTTTTGCGGGCGACGATTTATATCGGATCGCGGCCTTGTTTTTTTAACACCATCTAGTCTGATTTCAGATTTATCAATCTCTGCTGGTCTTCGCATCTGATTTGGTTTGGTTGGTCCCAGGTTCACTAACGAAGAAAGGGAGGCACTGGTCTTGACCCTGGTGTTCTATTACTCCAGAGTCTCCAGGCTGTTTAGGAAGCAGATGAGACTGACTAGCTTTGTAGTGATTGACTGGAGGTCTGTCACTGCAGCTGTTGATGCAGTGGCAGGCAAACAGAGGACTGTCTTGCAGGTGAAAAAGAGATTGTCAAACATGAAGATAAGGCTCAAGCATAAAGTCACTCTCATGGGTCAGAGGGCTGGTGGGCATGAGAAAGCTTGTGGGGGAGCTGAGTACAAACTCCCCCACTTTATGCAGGTTAAAGGGGTCTGACAATCCCTTCTTCACCTGCAACACGGTTCCCTCCTGCAGAACACCCACCCTCTTATAGATCTCTAAACAGAAAGTGGGCTCGTTCAGGCTCCAGGGAAGAAGCCAGTTCTTTGCATGGGGTGACCTTAGCCACAGCAATAGTTTGGCCGAGGTAAGTAATCTTATATAAATATTTTACAATTAAATATTAGCTTTTAAACAAAATAGTGATTCTTCTCAGATTAAGTTTATTTATAAACAAAAATAACTAAATCAACGAATGAACCTGGAATTGAGAATCATAGATACTAACCTTTTTTTATTTTCTGTAATTTAGTGTTTGTTTGTTTTTTGTACTTTAGTTTATTTTATTTTATTGCATTTAATTGTATTTAGTTTAGGGATTTAATTTAATTGTAGTGTAGTGTTAGAATGAACCTAACCTAAGTTACTATTACACCTATCAGCCAATCGGAATCTAAGGGACGCCATCTTGGATGACGTCACTTAAAGAGATATTCATTCCAAAGAAGACGTCGTTTGAAGAGGATGCTCCGCGCCAGATGTCTTGAAGATGGAGCCGCTCCACATCGGAAGGATGAAGATAGAAGATGCCGTCTGGATGAAGACTTCGGCCCGTCTGGAGGACCACTTCTGCCGGCTTCGTTGAGAACCTCTTGCTGCTTGGATGAAGACTTCTCCCGGTAAGTGAACCTGCGGAGGTTAGTGTTAGGATTTTTTAATGGTGTATTGTGTGTTTTTATTTTTAGCTTTTGGAAGGGCAATGCTCATCCAAATGCCCTTTTCAGGACAATGGGGAGCTTAGGTTTTTTTAGTTAGGCTTTTACTTGGGGGTTTGGTTGTGTGGGTGGTGGGTTTTGCTGTTGAGGGGGTTGTTTGTATTTTTTTTACAGGTAAAAGAGCTGATTTCTTTGGGGCAATGCCCTGCAAAAGGCCCTTTTAAGGGCTATTGGTAGTTTAGTTTAGGCTAGGGTTTTTATTTATTTTGGGTGGGCTTTTTTATTTTGATTGGGCTCTTAGATTAGATGTAATTAGTTTAAAGATCTGTAATTGGTTTTTATTTTCTGTAACTTAGTGTTTTTTGTGATTTAGCTAATTTTATTTAATTTATTTAATTGTATTTAATTTAGGTAATTTATTTAATTATAGTGTAAGGTTCAGTGTTAGTGTAACTTAGGTTAGGTTTTATTTTATAGGTCAATTTGTATTTATTTTAGCTAGGTAGTTATTAAATAGTTAATAACTATTTAATAACTATTCTACCTAGTTCAAATAAATACAAACTTGCCTGTAAAATAAAAATAAACCCTAAGCTAGATACAATGTAACTATTAGTTATATTGTAGCTATCTTAGGGTTTATTTCTTCTACAAGATATGACGAGTCCACGGATTCATCCTTACTTGTGGGATATTATCCTCCTGCTAACAGGAAGTGGCAAAGAGCACCACATGGAAAAGAAGGTTATGTAGTGACCAGCGCCAAAAGTAAATTACTACAAACTCCAACTAGAGGAAGTAGGACACCCTCTCAGACCTACAATGAAGTAAACATAAGGACAAAAAACACTAGGGAGTGCTCAAAACGAGCTAAAGAGTAAAACTAGAAACTCACACCTAACAACGAACTATTTCAATATAATATATAGTATATAAAAATATAAATATTTTAAATAAATATCTTGTAAAGTTAATGAATATAAAAAATATATAAAGAATATTTGATGCCAAATAAAACGTTAGAAAGTGCCGGTTACAAACACATACTTACATACCAAAAAAATAAGTATTGGAAAACTTTTAATTACATCTAAACAATAATACAGTATAGGTCGACCTATTTATAAAAAGTCATACATATTAATCATAAAATCAAACACAGTAAATAAAATTATTAGATCCTATATAAAACAACCATCTGCAGCCAAAAGTTCGTATAGCAGTCGGAATCCAAGGCAATAGAATCCTTCAACTTGTCACTATATGGGCCCACAAGCAGGTCTGTGCAGAGCTGTGTATAGGTGTAGGAAAGCCGTTCCCAGGTGAGAAAGCAATCGTAGCCGATGACAATGTATTCCTGCGGATAAGGGATCTCGATAACTATTATGTGAGTACGGATATACTTTTTTGTCATTTACCTTTGACATACACTAAGAGGATCCCTTATCCGCAGGAATACATTGTCATCGGCTACGATTGCTTTCTCACCTGGGAACGGCTTTCCTACACCTATACACAGCTCTGCACAGTTTTCCAATACTTATTTTTTTGGTATGTAAGTATGTGTTTGTAACCGGCACTTTCTAACGTTTTATTTGGCATCAAATATTCTTTATATATTTTTTATATTCATTAACTATACAAGATATTTATTTAAAATATTTATATTTTTATATACTATATATTATATTGAAATAGTTCGTTGTTAGATGTGAGTTTCTAGTTTTACTCTTTAGCTCGTTTTGAGCGCTCCCTAGTGTTTTTTGTCCTTTAAAAGAGCACCACAGCAGAGCTGTCTATATAAATCCTCCCTTAACCCCACCCCCCAGTCATTCTCTTTGCCTATGCTAGTAATAGGAAGGGCAAAGTGATAGTGAGGATAAAATTATAGTTTTAATTCCCTCAATCAAGAAGTTTTTTATTTTAAATGGTACCGGTGAGTACTATTTTACTCAGGGGGGACATGGAAGAAGATTTCCCCCTGAAATTGATGATCTTAGCAGCAGTTACTAAGATCAATTATGGTTCCCACAGATCTGAAGGTAACAGTGGCGGCTGGTGAATTTTTAGGATGGTGGTGCACAAGACCCCGCCCCTATGAGAAAACCATAACCCTTTGAAAAAACACGCCCCTTTAAAAAGCCACGCCCCTTAAAAAGCCACACCCCTTTTAAAGCCACACCCCTTTGAGAAAGTCACGCCCCTCAAATGGCCCCACCCATTTGAACCAGCAGTGTTTATGGTCATCGTCTTCTTGAAATATCCAGCCCCTGGGGTAACTTCAACTAAAGTTTGTGACTGATTCCTCAACATTATTCTCAAGTATCTGCTGATATTGAGTGGAATCCATGAGACCCTCAACAAGATTCCCAGTACAGGTCTTTGGAGGTGGTCTGTGGGCTGTTTTTGACCTTTCTCACCATCCTTTGCCTTTGCCTCTCTGATATTTTACTTGGCCTGCCATTTCTGGCCTTAACAAGAACTGTGCCTGTGGTCTTCCATATCCTCACCATGCATTGCTCACTATGTTCCTCACAGTGGACACTGACATCTTAAATCTATGCAATAGCTTTTTGTAGCCTTCCTCTAAACCATGATGTTGAACAATCTTTGTTTTTAGGTCATTTGAGAGTTGTTTTGAGGCCCCCATGTTGCCACTCTTCAGAGGAGAGTCATAGAGAACAACTTGCAATTGGCCACCTTAAAATAAAACCTTTTCTCATGATTGGATACACCTGTCTATGAAGTTTAAGGCTTAATGGGCTCACCAAACCAATGTTGTCTTCCAATTAATCAGTGCTAGGTAGTTACAGGTATTCAAATCAACAAAATAACAAGGGTGCCCAAATGTATGCACCTGTCTAATTTTGTTTTGATGCATATTGCACATTTTCTGTTAATCCAATAAACCTCATTTCACTACTGAATTTTTACTGTGTCCTTCATTTATTTGATAGATCAAAATGAAATTACTGATCCAAACAGCCAATTATTTATAACTGAAAATCATGGAAATTGTCAGGGGTGCCTAAACTTTTGCATACAACTGTATATGATTTCATGCACTCAAACTGTATTAAAGTAATGTACTCAGATATGAAATATATTTTTATGAAATGTAACATCAATTATATATAAATACTATGCTCCAATACAGCTCCCAGGCAGGATATCTAAAAAATATACAAAGGGAACATTTGTTAAAGTTTAAGCTTCAAAAGATTCTTTACTTCATCGCGTAATGAGATTAGATCTCTACAAACAAGATAACCATGTTACCTCTCTGGGGTGACAGAGAAACAATTCTATACTTTAGTTCAGATATGCTCAGATTAGAATATTCAGGAAAGTAAGTAATTATCACTTGTATGATATACAAATGATGGGACTAACAATACTTTTTAAGGTCTGAATCCACATATACGTCTGGAAAGGTTTTCTAGCTCAGAATCAATGCAAGCATATAGAAGACAAAATTTCATATGAAATGACTTGTACCTAATTTTCATATAGTTTTATATACTCCTATACTTTATTAAGGAATGACTTCAAATATGGAATATATTTATATTAAAGTGGGATAATAAGGAAATATAAATATTGTTACAATAAATTAATCACTACAGAATTCTAATTAAATGCAATGTAATATCAGAATATGAAATGATTAATCAATTGAATTCAAATAGTTAATAGTATAGCTGATTATTAGTATCATACTAAGTATTAAATTACAATCCTTTTAAGTCTCCCAATATTTAATGAATCATCGCGTTCATCATGTCCTTGAAGTGAAAGCTCAAATGCGCCAGAAAATAGAATACAATTCATAATTTTGGAAAGAACATAACAATTTGTGGTTACTTGATCATTGTGTTTTTTAACATTCAAACAATATGCACTGACAAGTTGTTGGCAAATATCAATCCTTCATAGCAAATTAAACTCTAATGGGGAGTATAAATGTGATTGGTAGCAATTATTTATATTTTTGGAGTTAAATGTGATAAATCGGCGACACCATAACTCACCCAACTTGAATCACCACTTTGTTTTTCAAACAGGAGACAATAAAAACAAGATCCTGTATGCAAAATCACTATTAAGTTAATCTCTTAAGATATTATCATTATGAAGTATATATATATATATATATATATATATATATATATATATATTTATATTATTTAATATTATGACCAGGTCTAATATTTAAATTAATATACAAGAATCCATACTCTTCAGTATACCCATGTCTAATCTTAAAATATACATGCTCAGTTAAATTATATAATAACATATATATTAACCAAATGATTAATTAAAGCTGCAAAATAATAATAAGTATATTGAATGTACATTTATGAAAATATATATATTCCTGGATTTAAAGAACCTTCCACTTTATAGAGAAATAAAACCACATTTCAATTACCGTTGCCCCAGCCCCCAGTGTTCAATATTAGGCAATGCAGCCAAAGGCAGTGGCAACATTAAGATAAATACACCAACATTTTACTTTCTACAAAAGAAGATTATTTCTATTACACTAGTGCTTAATAATTTACTTCAAAGGTCAACATTAAAACAATGTTGATAACTCAAGTACAAGTTTTGTAAATTAAGTCAATCCGCCTGTCTTTTTTTGAGGCAAATAAATTAATAACATTTTCGTTGAATTTAGGAATGTCATTTATCAATTGTTTTTCAATTGTGAGCATGGCTAGAGCGGTCAGTCTTTCCTCAGTCATGGTGCTCCTTAGAAATGTCTTAACTCGTTAAGAAACATCTCTCAGCCTCAGCAGTTGTCACGGGAATAGTTGAAATAATTTGCAACAGTTTGTAGGTCTCCGAGAAAGTACTGTCCAAGTTATTTTCTATTACAAACTGTAGAAGACTAATGGCCCCATTCAAATTTCTGAAATTTGGTCTTCTGTAAATTACTCCTAGTTCAGTTTTCAGGCGATCTTTCTGTAATGTGTGATAAACAGCTGATGTTTGGTCAAGAAGCTGATTTGGATTTTTTTTCTCGTAATCCGCAAATTTTTCCGCTTGGAGGAGAGAAACAGCCGTGTAGTGAGTTATAAAAGAAAATCTATCTTTTACTTGATTCGTGATAACATCACATATCTCTTTAGCTGCCACAGTCTGAGTAATGTGAATATTTTCTCTCTTCCTTTTCCTAGATGTTTCCTCTGTTTCTGATATCGTCATGGTCACTGTGTCCATTCTATTCCTTTCATTTTCCATTGTCTGCTGGAAAGTGTTAACATGTTTTCGAATAAGTGCCGCATCTGTTAGTGTTTTCTGAAGTTGGTTGTATAACACATCTACATGTGGCATAATATTGTGAAAAACTGTAAGCCAAAACACAAATACTGAGTCTTGTAACATACGCCGAATAGCCCCTGCTTGATTTATAGCTATTTCTTTTTTCGATGTTGACTTTTTTTTTTTTCCATGCATTCAATTAACTGTTCCCTGTTTTCAAAAACTGTATTGACGGTTCGACTCTTGAAATTCCACCTGGTGGCTGAACCATGAGGTATCCTTCTTCTAACAGTTTCATCTAGAATAGCTATCCTTTGTGGCGAGTTACTAAAAAAGTTAGTAATGTCACTTAGGTTTGAAAAAAATACTCAAACTTGTTGATTCTGACTGCTTGCTTGGCTGACAATTAAATTGAGCTGATGTGCGTAGCAATGCACAAAATGTGCATTCTTGTAGGTACGTTTAATTATAGCCTGAACACCTGCATGCAGACCACTCATCACGCTTGCACCGTCGTAACTCTGGGATATCAGTTTCTCTGGGTTGTTTAGAACTTTTTCAAAAGTAGCTTGAATACACGTAGCTATAGATTCTGCATCATGTCCAGCTGGATTAGTGAATTCCCAGAATCTCTCAACTGGTTGTCCGTTACCTATAATGTTTCTAAAAACAACAACCAATTGGAAGGCAGATGAAACATCAGTAGTTTCATCTGCTATCACTGCTACAAAACTTGCATTTGAGATTTCCTTTTTTATTTGGTTCTGGCAAACAGTAAGCATACAGTCTAATAAATCGTTTTGAATTTCTTTTGATGTTCCTTTAAAAACAGTGGCACTAGCGAGATGTTCTTTTAGAGATGCATCAAGTTCTGCTGAGAAGTTTATAAGACCTCTGAAAATGCCTGGATTTAATGAATCATCGCGTTCATCATGTCCTCGAAGTGCAAGCTCAAATGCGCCGCAAAATAAAATACAATTAATTATTTTGGAAAGAACATAACGATTTTGCGTTACTTGCTCATTATGTCTTTTAATATTCAAACGATATGCACTGTCAAGTTGTTGCCGAATATCAACCCTTCCTAGCAAATTAAACTCTAATGTGGAGTTTAAATGTGATTGGGAGCAATTATGTTTATTGTTTTTTTTACTTAAATGTGATAAATCGGCGACACCATAACTCACCCAGCTTGAATCCCCACTTTGTTTTGCAAACAGGAGACAATCAAAACAAAAGAGCCTGTTAGATAATTCACAGCCACAAATCCATGGATATTTATCATATACCTCGGGTTTGAATTCTCTTTTGTAATCTCTAGTTTTACATTTTGTCACCTGGGTAAGGTTAAGCATAGGTGTTGGCCTGAGCATTTTAATTTCAATTTTTCTTTCAATGGGCAACGTTGAAAAATGTAATTGCTTTAGCTCAGACACACTAATTTTACTAAGTGCCATCTTAACTGTTAGTTTACACACAAAGAACAGTCCTTTGCTTTTATAAAATATATAACTTGTAGGTAGGTAGCTCTGCAGCTGTTAGAAAATATACAACAAGAAGTAATAGTTAAATAGTTTTGCAGTTGTTATCTAATATATAACTTGTAGGTAGGTAGCTCTGCAGCTGTTAGAAAATATACAACAAGAAGTAATAGTTAAATAGTTTTGCGGTTGTTATCTAATATATAACTTGCAGGTAGGTAGCTCTGCAGCTGTTAGAAAATATACAACAAGAAGTAATAGTTAAATAGTTTTGCGGTTGTTATCTAATATATAACTTGTAGGTAGGTAGCTCTGCAGCTGTTAGAAAATATACAACAAGAAGTAATAGTTAAATAGTTTTGCGGTTGTTATCTAATATATAACTTGTATGTAAGTAGCTCTAAAGCTGTTAGAAAATATACAACAAGAAGTAATAGTTTAATAGTTTTGCCGCGGTTGTTATCTAATATATAACTTGTATGTAAGTAGCTCTGCAGCTGTTAGAAAATATACAACAAGAAGTAATAGTTTTAATAGTTTTGCGGTTGTTATCTAATATATAACTTGTAGGTAGGTAGGTAGCTCTGCAGCTGTTTGAAAATATACAACTAGAAGTAATAGTTTAATAGTTTTGCGGTTGTTATCTAATATATAACTTGTAGGTAGGTAGCTCTGCAGCTGTTAGAAAATATACAACAAGAAGTAATAGTTAAATAGTTTTGCGGTTGTTATCTAATATATAACTTGTAGGTAGGTAGCTCTGCAGCTGTTAGAAAATATACAACAAGAAGTAATAGTTAAATAGTTTTGCGGTTGTTATCTAATATATAACTTGTAGGTAGGTAGGTAGCTCTGCAGCTGTTAGAAAATATACAACTAGAAGTAATAGGTAATATCTTACAATAATTATAATAATATAGCTCACTAGAGATAAAATATAAAATGGTAAATATGCAGGTTTACTGCCTAATTTTAGTATTAGCTCAGCAGCAGCACAGCAGTTAACTGCTTTTTTAAATAAAATAAAAAATTACCTTTTTTGCAAAACCTCTAATTGCAATCTGCTAATAAATTAATCTGCTAAAATACTTACATTTTTATATATTAAGCAGCCGTGACAGCCGTCAACGGTCAGGGTCAACTAGTATCAGCAGCAGCACAGAAGTTATCTGCTTTTTTAAAAAAAAAAAAAAATACCTTTTTTTGCAAAACTATTTGCAATCTGCAAATTAATTAATCTGCTAAAATACTTAAATGTTTAAATAGTAAGCAATCAGCCGTGACACTGCCGTCAACGGTCAACTAGTATATTAACTTAACTGCTTTTTTCTTTTTAAAAACGTAACTTTTTTTGAAAAACTTCTAATTGCAAATGCAATCTGCAAATTAATTAATCTGCTAAAATACTTAAATTTTTAAATAGTAAGCAGCCGTGACAGCCATCAACGGATTGCTGGCCCAGGCCCTCTCTCAGTCAGAAAGAATAAGAAATTAATAAAGCAAATTTAAAAACAAAAAAAAAATGTTTTATTACTCCCAAATTACTCCACTTAAAGCAAATGCAAATTGTTTTAAAAGAACTCCCTATAAGTCCAGTAGTCCTACTTAAATACTCCTAATCTATCTCAGACTGTATCTGTTGACTAATTTAACAATTAGAAAATAAAAATGAATTATTTTTTTTACACACCGTCTATATCTAGTACTAGTAGTACTACTGAGTCCTGACTGTTCTAGACTAAAACTCTGTCTGCTCAAGTTCAACACTTCAGTGTCAAGTTCAACTAATTATAATTATATTTATATTATAAGCTGCAGGCCTGCAGCCAAAAAAATTATCTGCCCACACAGACAGGCCACCACAACAACAAGACAATCTTCCTCCCCGCCTGGCTCCTGCCCCCTATCTATCTCTCAGATCTGCAGTACTAGTCTAGCAGTAGTAATAAACTTTAGCTATAACATTGCACTGCTGCAGCAGCAATGTTTAGAATTTTTGGTAAGAATAAAATTAACGACCACTCCACAACACAGTTGAACAGTACACAGAGCTCTCTTAAAAAAGGCTCTTCTCAGCTCAACGGCTATCTCCACAATGAGATTTTCACGCCGTTGAGCCAGGAGGAGCCTCGTGGGGGCCATCACGTGCACCGTGCAGCCTATCAGAGCCGATCACAGAGGCTGGGGGAGGAGACAGAGCACAGGCTGAATTTAGTTGCACAGTTCAGCCTGTGCGATTGAGCCTCTATAGGCAGGAGGCTGGGGAGGAGCTACGCCTGCACAGTGAGTGCATAGAGATCACTGTGCAGGCATAGGGCTCTCTCTTATCGCACGTGCGATCGGATGGGGGTGGCAGTCTGGCAGACAGTGCACAGCAGCCTGAGGAGAGGAGTGGTTAACTAACCCTCTGAAACACAACACAGCGTGAGCGTGGTGGTGCGGTGGACAGGACTGTGACGTCAGCGAGCTGTCAGTCAGTGTCTCAGGCTCAGAGCAAAATACTGTTGTGCTCTGTCTGAGTCACTGAGAGTGTCACCCGGTCCTAGCTCCTGCCTCCTGCTGCATCCTATGTTAGTAGTTAACGTTGCCTACTTGCCTGGCTTGTTATTTATTAATAAATAATGTGTCTTTGTCAATAAAATAATATAATAAAATAAAAAATTTTTATAAAATATATTTTATTCAAAAAAAATTGAAACTCTTTTTTTTCTCAATTTTTTTTTCTCATTTTTTTTTTCCTCATTTTTTTTTCCCTCCTTGCCCCTGGCTGGGGGTTCACGTGCGACAGTGCACATATGGAGGAGCCTCCACTGGAAGGTAATATGGGGAAATTCTTCAGTGTGGAGGACAGTCTCATGCAACAAGCAGCATTTGAGGTATGTTTCAGCCTTTTACTTCTGAGGAGATTTATTATATCAGAACTGGCTGATTTGGTTCCTTATAGTGGGAACAGGGTAAGCAGTAGTCCTGTAATTAACCCCTTAAGAACCAGCGACGTACCCTGTATGTCACTGGCCTTTTTTTGGGACTTGATTGTTTTAAAGCGCGGTCTTGCCACCAGTGTTGAGACTGCTTTATTCCACAAAGCCTGCTGGAGGGAGGGCATTAATAACGTGTTCTTGCTAGACTTGTGCTATTATGTCCTGAAAAAACCCTTAACGACCAGTGACATACAGGGTACATTGTGGTCATTAAGGGGTTAATAAGGGTGTTACTGTTCTCCTGGGTGTTTTTTCTGACATTTATGCAGCTCAAGTAGAAACGCAGCAAAGAATACAGACACTGGGGCATTTTTTAATATTTATCATAGGGGATAACTGAGAAAAGATGGACTTATATATTATTTATTAGGGACCACATGGCTGTTAATAACTGCTTCCCATGCGGTAGTTTGATTTTTTAGTGCGACGTCCATTGTGGGCGGGGCCTATTTTCGCACCTCAGGTGCGCAGTTTACTCTGAAGGAGACAGCAGACATTAGCTCCGGTTGGGCCCTATCTGTGTTCTATACTATACGGATTGGTGTCGATTCGTTTGGCAGTTTTCTGAGGGCAGGTAGGCACCACAGCCGAGCTGTGGTGAGGTGCAGGGATTGTTATTTAGCAAATTGTATTTTTTTGCTTTAATGTTCCTATAAAGGGTAAATTTCTGTTCTTGCATATGGGATGCAATCATTTTTGGCAATTCAGCATATATATACCTAGTTTTTGAACAATTATAGACGTTCTTAAGTGTGTTGGGGAAAAATAGTGCGCTTTTATTTCTTAAAGGCGCAGTACCCGTTTTTTACAAAATTATTTTTTTCAATAAATAAAGTGTTTACCAACTGTTGTGGTTATTACTACTTTGTTTAACATGTCTGACATTGAGGAAACTCATTGCTCTATGTGTTTAGAAGCCATTGTGGAACCCCCACTTACATTGTGTACCTCTTGTACTGATAGAGCCTTACACTGTAAAGAACATATTTTAGAAAATGAAAGTATGTCTAAGGATGATTCTCAGCCTGAAGAGAATCAGGATATGCCATCTAATTCTCCTCAAGTGTCGCAACCTTTAACACCCACACAAGTGACACCTAGTACATCTAGTGCGTCTAATTCTTTTACTCTGCAAGATATGGCTGCAGTTATGTCAACTACCCTCACTGAGGTATTATCTAAACTGCCAGGTTTGCAAGGTAAACGCAGTAGGCCAGGTATTAATGTAAATACTGAACCCTCTGATACTTTATTAGCCATTTCCGATGTACCCTCACAATGCTCTGAATTGGGGGTCAGGGAATTATTGTCTGAGGGAGAACTTTTAGAATCAGGGAATGTGTTACCTCAGACAGATTCGGACTTAGCGTCCTTTAAATTTAAACTTAAACACCTTCGCCTGTTGCTCAGGGAGGTCCTAGCGACTCTGGATGATTGTGAACCTATTGCAATTCCTCCAGAAAAATTGTGTAAGATGGATAAATATCTAGAAGTACCTACTTACACTGATGTTTTTCCGGTTCCCAAAAGAATTTCGGAAATTGTTAAAAAGGAATGGGATAGACCAGGCATACCGTTCTCTCCCCCTCCTAATTTTAAGAAAATGTTTCCTATATCAGACACCATCAAGGACTCTTGGCAAATGGTCCCTAAGGTGGAGGGAGCAATATCTACTCTAGCTAAGCGTACAACTATACCTATTGAGGACAGTTGTGCTTTCAAAGACCCTATGGATAAAAAGTTAGAGGGTCTTCTAAAGAAATGATTTATTCACCAGGGTTTCTTGTTACAACCTACTGCCTGCATTGTTCCAGTAATTACGGTGGCGGCTTTCTGGTTTGACGCCCTTGAGGAGTCTCTGAAAGTAGAGACGCCCTTAGAGGACATTTTGGACAGAATTAAAGCTCTCAAGCTAGATAATTCTTTTATCACAGATGCTGCTTTTCAGATTGCTAAATTAGTGGCGAAAAATGCAGGCTTTGCCATTTTGGCACGCAGAGCGCTATGGTTAAAATCGTGGTCTGCTGATGTATCATCAAAATCTAAACTTTTAACTATTCCGTTCAAGGGTAAGACCCTATTCGACCCTGAATTGAAGGAAATCATTTCCGACATTACTGGAGGTAAAGGCCATGCCCTACCTCAAGACAAACCTCTTAAGATGAGAGGTAAACAAAATAATTTTCGTTCCTTTCGAAATTTCAAAGGAGTACCCTCTGCTTCCCTTTCCGCCACTAAACAGGAAGGGAATTTTGCTCAATCCAAGTCTGTCTGGAGACCTCACCAGACCTGGAATAAGGGTAAACAAGCCAAGAAGCCCGCTGCTGCTACCAAGACAGCATGAAGGGGCAGCCCCCGATCTGGGACCGGATCTAGTAGGGGGAAGACTTTCTCTCTTTGCTCAGGCTTGGGCAAGGGATGTTCAGGATCCCTGGGCATTGGAAATTGTGACCCAGGGGTATCAGTTGGAATTCAAAGAATTTCTCCCAAGAGGGAGATTTTATCTTTCACGTTTGTCTGTAGACCAGACAAAAAGAGAGGCTTACATTGTGTAAAATACCTCTATACCATGGGAGTAATTTGTCCTGTTATAAAACTGGAACAGGGACAGGGGTTTTATTCAAATCTTTTCGTGGTTCCCAAAAAAGAGGGAACGTTCAGACCTATTTTAGATCTAAATTGTCTAAACAAATTTCTCAGAGTCCCATCGTTCAAGATGGAGACTATACCAACAATCTTACCAATGATCCAGGAGGGTCAATACATGACCACCGTGGACCTAAAGGATGCGTACCTTCATATTCCTATCCACAAGGATCATCATCAGTTTCTAAGGTTTGCCTTTCTGGACAAACATTATCAGTTTGTGGCCCTTCCCTTCGGGTTGGCCACAGCTCCCAGAATCTTCACAAAGGTGCTAGGGTCCCTTCTAGCGGTTCTCATGCCGTGGGGCATAGCAGTGGCGCCCTATCTGGACGATATCTTGATTCAGGTGTCAACTTATCATCTGACCAAATCTCACACGGACATTGTGTTGTCTTTTCTAAGAACTCACGGTTGGAAAGTGAATATAGAAAAGAGTTCACTTGTTCCACAAACAAGGGTTCCATTCTTGGGAACTCTGATAGACTCGGTAGACATGAAAATACAGGGAGTGCAGAATTATTAGGCAAATGAGTATTTTGACCACATCATCCTCTTTATGCATGTTGTCTTACTCCAAGCTGTATAGGCTCGAAAGCCTACTACCAATTAAGCATATTAGGTGATGTGCATCTCTGTAATGAGAAGGGGTGTGGTCTAATGACATCAACACCCTATATCAGGTGTGCATAATTATTAGGCAACTTCCTTTCCTTTGGCAAAATGGGTCAAAAGAAGGACTTGACAGGCTCAGAAAAGTCAAAAATAGTGAGATATCTTGCAGAGGGATGCAGCACTCTTAAAATTGCAAAGCTTCTGAAGCGTGATCATCGAACAATCAAGCGTTTCATTCAAAATAGTCAACAGCGTGTGGAAAAACCAAGGCGCAAAATAACTGCCCATGAACTGAGAAAAGTCAAGCGTGCAGCTGCCAAGATGCCACTTGCCACCAGTTTGGCCATATTTCAGAGCTGCAACATCACTGGAGTGCCCAAAAGCACAAGGTGTGCAATACTCAGAGACATGGCCAAGGTAAGAAAGGCTGAAAGACGACCACCACTGAACAAGACACACAAGCTGAAACGTCAAGACTGGGCCAAGAAATATCTCAAGACTGATTTTTCTAAGGTTTTATGGACTGATGAAATGAGAGTGAGTCTTGATGGGCCAGATGGATGGGCCCGTGGCTGGATTGGTAAAGGGCAGAGAGCTCCAGTCCGACTCAGACGCCAGCAAGGTGGAGGTGGAGTACTGGTTTGGGCTGGTATCATCAAAGATGAGCTTGTGGGGCCTTTTCGGGTTGAGGATGGAGTCAAGCTCAACTCCCAGTCCTACTGCCAGTTTCTGGAAGACACCTTCTTCAAGCAGTGGTACAGGAAGAAGTCTGCATCCTTCAAGAAAAACATGATTTTCATGCAGGACAATGCTCCATCACACGCGTCCAAGTACTCCACAGCGTGGCTGGCAAGAAAGGGTATAAAAGAAGAAAATCTAATGACATGGCCTCCTTGTTCACCTGATCTGAACCCCATTGAGAACCTGTGGTCCATCATCAAATGTGAGATTTACAAGGAGGGAAAACAGTACACCTCTCTGAACAGTGTCTGGGAGGCTGTGGTTGCTGCTGCACGCAATGTTGATGGTGAACAGATCAAAACACTGACAGAATCCATGGATGGCAGGCTTTTGAGTGTCCTTGCAAAGAAAGGTGGCTATATTGGTCACTGATTTGTTTTTGTTTTGTTTTTGAATGTCAGAAATGTATATTTGTGAATGTTGAGATGTTATATTGGTTTCACTGGTAAAAATAAATAATTGAAATGGGTATATATTTGTTTTTTGTTAAGTTGCCTAATAATTATGCACAGTAATAGTCACCTGCACACACAGATATCCCCCTAAAATAGCTAAAACTAAAAACAAACTAAAAACTACTTCCAAAAATATTCAGCTTTGATATTAATGAGTTTTTTGGGTTCATTGAGAACATGGTTGTTGTTCAATAATAAAATTAATCCTCAAAAATACAACTTGCCTAATAATTCTGCACTCCCTGTATTTCTGACGGAGGTCAGAAAATCAAAGATTCTAAATACTTGCAAAGCTCCTCAGTCCATTCCTCGGCCATCAGTGGCTCAGTGCATGGAGGTCATTGGATTAATGGTAGCAGCGATGGACATCGTTCCGTTTGCTCGCTTTCATCTCAGACCACTGCAGCTGTGCATGCTCAGACAGGGGAATGAGGATTATGCGAATTTATCTCCTCAGATAAATCTGGATCAAGAGACCAGAGACTCTCTTCTTTGGTGGTTATCACAGGATCATCTGTCCCAGGGAATGTGCTTCCGCAGGCCATCATGGGTTATAGTGACAATGGACGCCAGCCTCTTGGGCTGGGGTGCAGTCTGGAATTCCCTGAAGGCTCAGGGGACTTGGACTACGATAGAGTCTCAATTACCAATCAATATTCTGGAACTGAGAGCAATATTCAACGCGCTTCAGGCGTGGCCTCAGTTGGCGCTGACCAAATTCATAAGATTGAAGTCGGACAATATCACGACTGTAGCATATATCAATCATCAGGGGGGAACAAGGAGTTCTCTAGTGATGATAGAGGATTCAAATATAATCCGATGGGCGGAAACTCACTCTTGCCATCTATCAGCAATTTATATCCCAGGAGTAGAGAACTGGGAAGCAGATTTTCTAAGTCGTCAGACTTTTCATCCAGGGGAGTGGGAACTCCATCCGGAGGTGTTTGCATCATTGATTCATCAATGGGGCACACCGTAATTGGATCTGATGGCATTTCGACAGAATGCCAAACTTCCACGTTACGGATTCAGGTCAAGGGATCCCCAGGCTGTACTGATAGATGCTCTAGCAGTACCTTGGTCGTTCAACCTGGCTTATGTGTTTCCACCTTTTCCTCTCCTACCTCGTGTGATTGCAAGAGAGGACAAGGAGAGCTTCAGTAATTCAAACAGGAGAGAGCTTCAGTAATTCTAATAGCGCCTGCGTGGCCACGCAGGACTTGGTATGCGGACCTAGTGGACATGTCGTCTCTACTTCCGTGGAAACTTCCATTGAGGCAGGACCTTCTCATTCAAGGTCCGTTTCAACATCCAAATCTAAAATCTCTGTAGCTGACTGCCTGGAGATTGAACGCTTGATTTTATCTAAGCGGGGATTCTCTGAGTCTGTCATTAATACTTTGATTCAGGCTCGCAAGCCTGTCACGAGAAAAATTTACCATAAGATATGGCGTAAATATCTTTATTGGTGTGAATCCAAGGGCTACTCATGGAGTAGGGTTAGGATTCCTAGGATTTTGTCCTTTCTCCAAGAAGTATTGGAGAAGGGATTATCAGCTAGTTCCTTAAAGGGACAAATTTCTGCTTTGTCAATTTTGCTACACAAGCGTCTGGCGGATGTCCCAGACGTTAAGTCTTTTTGTCATGCTTTATTCAGAATTAAGCCTGTGTTTAAACCTATTGCTCCGCCATGGAGTTTGAATTTAGTTCTTAATGTTCTTCAAGGGGTTCCGTTTGAACCCATGCATTCCATAGATATTAAGCTGTTATCTTGGAAAGTTTTGTTTTTAGTTGCTATCTCTTCGGCTCGAAGAGTTTCTGAGCTTTCTGCGTTACAATGTGATTCACCTTTTCTTATATTCCATTCTGATAAGGTGGTTTTGCGTACTAAACCTGGATTCCTTCCTAAGGTTGTCTCAAATAAGAATATTAATCAGGAAATTGTTGTTCCTTCCCTGTGTCCTAATCCTTCTTCTAAGAAGGAATGGCTGTTGCATAACTTGGACGTGGTTCGTGCTTTGAAGTTTTACTTACAAGCGACCAAGGATTTCCGTCAAACATCTTCTCTTTTTGTTGTTTATTCTGGAAAGCGTAGGGGTCAAAAAGCTATGGCTATCTCTCTCTCTTTTTAGCTGAAAAGCATCATCCGCCTGGCATACGAGACTGCTGGACAACAGCCTCCTGAAAAAATTACGGCTCATTCCACTAGAGCTGTGGCTTCCACATGGGCTTTTAAAAACGATGCTTCTGTTGAACAGATTTGTAAGGCTGCGACTTGGTCCTCCCTTCACACCTTTTCCAAATTTTACAAATTTGATACTTTTGCTTCTTCTGAGACTATTTTTGGGAGAAAGGTTCTTCAAGCAGTGGTGCCTTCCGTTTAGGTATCTGTCTTGTCCCTCCCGTTCATCTGTGTCCTGTTGCTTTGGTATTGTATCCCACAAGTAAGGATGAATCCGTGGACTCGTCGTATCTTGTAGAAGAAAAGGAAATTTATGCTTACCTGATAAATTGATTTCTTCTATGATACGATGAGTCCACGGCCCGCCCTGTCATTTTAAGACAGAATTTATTTAATTTTTTAAAAGCTTCAGTCACCTCTGCACCTTTTAGCTTTTCCTTTCTCTTCCTATACCTTCGGTCGAATGACTTGGGGGTGGAGTTAAGGGAGGAGCTATATAGACAGCTCTGCTGTGGTGCTCTTTGCCACTTCCTGTTAGCAGGAGGATAATATCCCACAAGTAAGGATGAATCCGTGGACTTGTCGTATCGTAGAAGAAATCAATTTATCAGGTAAGCATAAATTTCCTTTTTATAGATATTTAGTTTTAAATAGGAATAATTTAGTTAATGATAGTAATTTTATTTAAATTTATTTACATGATATTTAGGTTAGGGGGTGTTAGGGTTAGACTTAGGTTTAAAGGGTTAATAAATTTAGAATAGTGGCGGCGGGAGTTGGGGACAGCAGATTAGGGGTTAATAAATATAATGTAGGTTGTGACGATGTCCGGAGTGGAAGATTAGGGGTTAATAAGTATAATGTAGCTGGCGGCGATGTTAGGGGCGGCAGATTAGGGGTTAATAATATTTAACTAGTGTTTGTGAGGCGGGAGTGCAGAGGTTTAGGAGTTAATATGTTTATTATAGTGACGGCTGTGATGTCCAGAGCGGCAGATTAGGGGTTAATAATTTGATTTTAGTGTTTGCGATGCGGGAGGGCCTCGGTTTAGTGGTTAATAGGTAGTTTATGGGTGTTAGTGTACTTTTTAGCACTTTAGTTATGAGTTTTATGCTACGACGTTGTAGTGTAAAACTCATAACTACTGACTTTAAAATGCGTTAGGAATCTTGACGGGATAGGGTGTACCACTCACTTTTTGGCCTCCCAGGACAAACTCGTAATACCGGCGATATGGAAGTCCCATAGAAAAAAGGGTTTACGAATTTTACGTAAGTCGGTTTGCAGTAAGGCCAAACAAGTGTGCGGTGCCCCTAAACCTGCAAGACTCATAATAGCAGCGGGTGTAAAAAAGCAGCGTTAGTACCTGTTAACGCTGCTTTTTTACCTTAACGCACAACTCATAATCTAGCCGAAAGTCTGTTATATACACTAAAGAGCTTTGGTCCTGCAGCCCCTCTATAAGCCACCTGCCCACCTGGTCTCTGCAGCACAGCTTTAAACTTTATGCCCACATTAGATCAGAATATGTACCCTACAGCCATTCTGATACAATTGTACCCACATATGATAAGACACATAGCTCTGCATTCCTTTTGTAAACTTCATACCTAGATAATGACTCCTAGCCTTGCGCCCCTTCTGTCAGCTTTGTGCCCACATCTGATCAGACACTGAACCCTGCCACCTCTCTATCAGCCTCATACACACTCAAGATAAGAACCCTGGCCCCGAAGCCCCATCTCACATAATATAGGACCCTTGACCTGCAGTGATAAACCCTTCTATCACCCTCATAGGCACACAATATGGCTTGGCAGATCTGGCAGTAGAAGGTGTTACAGAGCTATATTGAGCAGTAAGGATGAGTTACATAATGTAATAGAAAGGGGTAGTGGTAGGGATAATATGGAAAGTTAAAAGGGAGCAATAGGAGAAGCATATATTAATAATGGTAGTAACAATAATAATAATTAAAGCAATTTAAAAAAATAACACCTCAATTTCGGCTGTTGCGGTACGCTTTTAATGTGGAAAAATGGCAATTCCAGCGTAATGGCCAGGAACGCATATTACGATTTACGAGTCGTGACGGTATAGCTAAACCGCAAACATTTTAGCCTGTAACGCAACGTCCATTCCGCACTCAAAAAAATTACGTTTTTGTGTGGGATTTTCATAGAGCCGGTGTTACAGGTTGTGCGTTCCGGCTAAAAAGCTTACGTTACAGCCTATACCGACACGATCCATACCGCCATCTGAGAGCAGTAGTTATGGATTTTGCGAAACAAAAATGTTTCACAAAACTTATAACTAAAATGTTACAAAGTACACTAACACCCATAAACTGACTATTAACCCTTAAACCGCCACCCTCCCGCACTGTAAACACTATATTAAACCTATTAACCCCTAATCTGCCGCCCACCTACATCGCAACTATTAAATAAACCTAATAACCCCTAATCTGCCGCCCACCCACATCGACAAAACTATTTAAATATATTAACCACTAATCCGCCGCTCCCCGACATCGCTGCCTCTATAAAAAAGTTATTAACCCCTAAACCTCCAGCCTTCCACATCGCTGCCAATATAATAAAGTTATTAACCCCTAAACCTCTGGTCTCCCACATCACTGCCACTATAATAAAGTTATCAACCCCTAAACCTCCGGCCCCCCAAATCACCGCCACTATAATAACGTTTTTAACCCCTAAACCTCCGGCCCCCCACATCACAAAAACAAAATTAATCTATTATACCCTAAACCTAACACCCCCCCTAACTTTAAATTAAAATTACAATATAACTATATTTAAATAAATAAAAACTTACCTGTGAAATAAAAATAAACCTAACATTAAACTATAAATTAACCTAACATAACTATTCTAATAAAATTAAAAAAAACTACCAATTAAAACATCTAAATTACACATTTTAAAAAACCTATCACTGCGAAAAAAATAAAAAATCTAAAATTACAAAAAATAATAAACACTAAATTACGAAAAATAAAAAACACTAAGCTTAAAAAAAATAATAAACGAAATTATCAAAAATAAAAACAATTACATCTAATCCAATAGCCCTATAAAAATAAAAAGCCCCCCAAAATAAACACCCCCTAGCCTACATTAAACTACCAATAGCCCTTAAAAGGGCCTTTTGTAGGGAATTGTCCAAAGATAAACAGCTCTTTTACCTGTAAAAAAAAATACAAAGTCCCCCCACAGTAAAACCCACCACCACACAAACCCCCAAAATAAAAAACCCTAACCCTAAAAAAACATAAGCTACCCATTGCCCCTAAAGGTGCATTTGTATGGGCATTGCCCTTCAAAGAGCATTCAGCTATTTTTCACTGCCCTTTAAAGGGCATTCAGCTCTTTTACAAAAGCCCAAAGCCCTAATCTAAAAAAAAAACACCCAAAAAAATCTAACACTAAGTCCAGAATATCTACTCACGGTTCCTGAAGACCGGACATCCATCTTCATCCAGGCAGCAAGAAGTCTTCATCCAGACGGCGACACCTTCATCAATCTCGGGGACATCTTCTATCTTCATCCCGGCGGCGCAGAGCCATCCTGGAAGCCGATCCCATCCTGCGCGGAGCATCCTCTTCATACGGTCGCTGCCGTACACTGAAATTGAATGCAAGGTAGCCGTTTTAAATTGGTGTACCTTGCATTCCTATTGGCTGATTTGATTAATCAAATTCAAATCAGCCAATAGGATGAGAGCATCTGAAATCCTATTGGCTGTTTAAAACAGCCAAAAGGATTTCAGAAGCTCTCATCCTATTGGCTGTTTTGAACAGCCAATAGGATTTTAGAAGCTATCATCCTATTGGCTGATTTGAATTTGAAGAATCAAATCAGCCAATAGGAATGCATGGTACACCATTTTGAAACAGTTACCTTGCATTCAACTTCAGTGTACAGCGGTGACCGTATGAAGAGGACGCTCCGCGCAGGATGGGATAGGCTTCCAGAATGACTCCGCTCCGCGTGCCGCCGGGATGAAGATAGAAGACGTTTTGAGATGGATGAAGGTGCCGCCGCCTGGATGAAGACTTCTCGCCGCCTGGATGAAGATGGATGTCAGGACTTCAGGAACCGTGAGTAGATATTCTTGGGTTAGTGTTAGAATTTTTTTTTTTGGGGGGGGTGTTTTTTTTTAAATTAGGGCTTTGTGCTTTTGTAAAAGAGCTGAATGTCCTTTTAAGGGCAGTGAAAAAGAGCTGAATGCCCTTTTACGGGCAATGCCCATACAAATGTCCCTTTAGGGGCAATGGGTATCTTAGGGTTTTTTTTAGAGTTAGTTTTTTTATTTTGGGGGGTTGGTTGGGTGGTGGGTTTTACTGTTGGGGGGACTTTGTATTTTTTAACTTAGGGCAATGCCCTACAAAAGGCCCTTTTAAGGGCTATAGGTAGTTTAATGTAGGCTAGGGGGTGTTTTTATTTTGGGGGGGCTTTTTTATTTTTATAGGGCTATTAGATTAGGTGTAATTGTTTTTATTTTTGATAATTTCGTTTATTATTTTTTGTAAGCTTAGTGTTTTCTATTTTTCATAATTTAGTGTTTATTATTTTTTGTAATTTTAGATTTTTTTAAAAATTTTCGTAGTTTTTTTAGATTTGTAATTTAGATGTTTTAATTGGTAGTATTTTTTATTTTATTAGAATAGTTATGTTAGGTTAATTTATAGTTTAATGTTAGGTTTATTTTTATTTCACAGGTACGTTTTTATTTATTCAAATATAGTTATATTGTAATTTTAATTTAAAGTTAGGGGGGTGTTAGGTTTAGGGGTTAATAGTTTAATTTAGTGTTTTGCGATGTGGGGGGTCGGCGGTTTAGAAGTTAATATATTTATTTAGTGGTGGCGATGTGGGAGGCCAGAGGTTTAGGGGTAATAGGTTTATTTAGTGGCAGCAATGTGGGAGGCCAGAGGTTTAGGGGTCAATAACTTTATTATAGTGGCGGCGATGTGGGAGGCTGGAAGTTTAGGGGTTAATAACTTTATTATAGTGGCGGCAATGTGGGAGGCCGGAGGTTTAGAGGTTAATAACTTTATTATAGTGGTGACGATGTCGGGGAACAGTGGAATAGGGGTTAATAACTTTTATTAGTGTTGGTGATGTCGGGGGCGGCGGAATAGGGGTTAATAACTTTTATTAGTGTCGGCGATGTCGGGGGCGGCGGATTAGCAGTGTTTAGACTTAGGGTTTATGTTAGAGTGTTAGGTTTAAAGTAACTTTTTTTTCCATAGACATCGATGGGGTTGTGTTACGGAGATTTTCCATCCCGCATTTCAGGTGTTAGTTTTTTTTCTAACACTCTCTCCCCATTGATGTCTATGGGGTAAAGTGTGCACAAGCACTTCATAGCAGCCCTTGGATTTTGTGCGGTATGGAGCTTAACGCCACCATATCGCATGCACAAAGAGGCTTCTCAGTAACTCAAAATGGCAGCGCTATGAAGAGTGAAATAGCGCAACTTTTTTTGGCGTTAGTTTCGCACCCTGTTTAGTGCAAAACTCATAATATAGGTGTTTGTTAATAGTCTCTTTCGCCACCTCTGGAAAGTTTTTGCATTGCAATCTTCTAAAAACAACTGCGTCACTCGATATAACTCATTAAAATATCTTTGTACAGGAGAAACCAAATTGTTGTTGTTGTTATTTTTATTATTATTATTATTATTATTATTATTATTATTATTAATACTTACTGAGCCTTGTACTACTGTATTTTAATTTCTGTTTTTATGTGTTTCTTCCATTTACTCATTAATTACCACTGACACTATTTACAGATTCTTTTTGTTTGTCAGAGTTTGATACCAAAGAAATTCACAAAATAATTGGCTGAATCATTAAATTACTTTTTGAGCAGAATTGCACTAATACTAAAAATAATTATATAAAAGAGACACGTCTCACATAATCATTGTGCTTTCATTTACATTTAATATGAACTAAAAAAGATTCATCAAAATATATTACTCAGTTTCCCTTCTGTGTCTGATGATTTGCTAGTTGTCTGGCTCATCTGTCTCTTTAAAGACATGTACAGTATGTTATGTCAATCCAGCTGTCTGCAGGCTCTGAAGACTTTATACGTGAGCATTTATTATATCAAAATATACACAGGAAGGGCGTTGTTACAGCCACAGAGTACTTTCCCAGATATCCTGTGACCCTGAGGAAAAAGTACAAGTTTAAGATATGAGTTTTTTGTTTTACCTTTGGGAACTCATGAAGGATTGAGTGTGAAAGAAAAATATATTAGTGGTAACTGTGATCATTTTGGCGATAAGGATAACATTTGGCAAAGGAGGATTAAGTGCTAAATTTAATAAGTATTTCTAGATAGTTTTTAAACTTTTTTTATTAGAGAAGCATACATGTAAAATATCCAAACATAGCTCTTATATATAAAACATTTAAACATAAGGCGCCCACTTACAAAGTTACCACGTGGAAGATCTAGCCATGTGCTCTCAAATCCAATGATGCATTTGCTTTTCAATTTTTAAAAGAAATATAAAGAGCATAACAAATAATTTCAAACATTTCACAGAAATAGCCATAATAATGAAAAAATGATTTATAATTTAAAAATTATAGTGGAACCCATAAAGGGCCAGATTACAAATGGAGCGCAAACTTTTGCACACGAGCGATATGTGATTTATCACCTGTGTTTGACACACTGAGTATTTGTCACCGTCTGTAAAAATTATTCCTGGAGCCGGCTGGAGGTTTGGGTGGGCAGGAGGTCGGTTGGTGGCTAAGCTCGGGAGGGGGGTGGCAGTAGGCAGGACTGGGAGGGGCCCTACACTATGAAAAATATTTTGGGAGAGATGTGGTGGGACCCTGCGCTGATGAGGGAGAGGAAGGGATGGACCTGACTAAATAAAAATATAGGGAAGAGGGAGACCCCACACTATGGCACAGCAATTGGGCAAAATGCAACCCCTATTTTGAAAAAGTTGGGACAGTATGGAAAATGCAAAATATATATATAGTCATTTGAATTCACCCTGTACTAAATTGAAAACACATTATTAACACATTAATTGGTGTTTTACTTTGTGAATTTAATGTATTTTTGAAAATATACACTCATTTCAAATCTGATGACTGCAGCACGTTCCAGAAAAGTTTGGGCAGTCGACTTTTTATCACTGTGTAACATCATCTTTTCTATTAATTACACTTATTAAGCGTTTAAGCACTGAGGATACCAGCTGGTTAAGTTTAGCAAGTGGAATTTCCCCCCCCTTCCTCCATTATTCATGTCTTCAGCTGTGCCACTGTACAGGGCCTTTGTTGTCTTATTTTGCACTTCATAATGCGACACACGTTCTCAATCGGAAACAAGTCAGGACTGCAGGCAGGCCATGCTAGCACCAGTACTCTCTGCTTAGGCAACCATGTGCTTGTAATTCGGGCAGACTGTGGTTTAACGTTGTCCTGCTGGAAAATGTAGGGACGTCCCTGGAAAAGACGACATCTGGATGGCAGCATATGTTGCTCCAAAATATATACATATCTTTCTGCATAAATTGTGCCCTCACAGATATGCAAATTACACATGCCATTGGAACTGACACACCCCCATACCATGACAGATGCTGGCTTTTAGACCTGATACTGATAGCAGCTTGGATGATCCTTTTCCTCTTTGGCCCAGAGAACACGATGGCTGTTTTTTCCAAAAACTATTTGAAATGTTGTGTCGTCAAACCACAAAACATGATTCCACTGTGCTACTGTCCATCTCAGATGAGACCAAGCCCAGAGAAGTTGGCGGTGCTTCTGGACAGTGTTGATGTATGGCTTCTGCTTTGCATAGCAAAGCCTTAACTTGCATCTGAGGATGCAGCAGCAAATGGTGTTGACTGACAAAGGTTTACCAAAGTATTCCTGAGCCCATGTTAGGATTAGTGATGTCGTGAACCTAAAAATTTGTGTTCGTGAACGGCGGACACGAACTTCCGCAACTGTTCGCGAACGGGCGAACCGGGCGAACTGCCATAGACTTCAATAGGCATGGGGAATTTTAAAACCCACAGGGACTCTTTCTGGCCACAATAGTGTTGGAAAAGTTGTTTCAAGGGGACTAACACCTGGACTGTGGCATGCCAGAGGGGGATCCATGGCAAAACTCCCATGGAAAATTAAATAGTTGATGCAGAGTCTGTTTTTAAGCCATAAAGGGCATAAATCACCTAACATTGCTAAATTGTTTGGAATAACATGCTTTAAAACATCAGGTATGATGTAGTATCGATCAGGTAGTGTAAGGGTTACACCCGCTTCACAGTGACAGACCAAACTCCCCCTTTAAAGGGACAGTCTACACCAGAATTTTTATTGTTTTAAAAGATAGATAATCCCTTTATTACCCATTTCCCAGTTTTGCATAACTAACACATTTATAATAATATACTTTTAACCTCTGTGATTACCTTGTATCTAAGCCTCTGCAAACTGGCCCTTTTTTCAGTTCTTTTGACAGACTTGCAGTCTAGCCAATCAGTGCCTGTTTCCAGATAACTTCTCGTGCACGAGCACAGAGTTATCTATTTGAAATACGTGAACTAACACCCTCTAGTGGTGAAAAACTGTTAAAATGCAATCTGAAAGAGGTGGGCTTCAAGGTCTAAGAAATTAGCATATGAACCTCCTAGGTTAAGCTTTCAACTAAGAATACCAAGAGAACAAAGCAAAATTGGTGATAAAAGTAAATTTGAAAATTGTTTAAAATTACATGCTCTATCTGAATCATGAAAGTTTATTTTGGCCTAGACTGTCCCTTTAACGCACCGCAAACAACCGCAAACAGTCCATTTGCACAACCGCAAACTCCCCATTTGCACAAGGTTGGATACCAAGTTAGCCATGTCCCGTTCCTTGTCCTCACTGATGTCATTGAAGGTCTCTTCCTCCACCCAGCCACGTACAACACCAAGGGTCCCCGAAAGGTGACAACAAGCCCCCTGGGACGAATGCTGTGTTTGGTCTCCCACCTCCTCAAAGCCACCTTCCTCCTCTGACTCCTCTTCTTCAGACTCCTCTCTCTGCATTGCCTCTCTCTGCGTTATTATAAGGTGTGTTAAGTAGTACTATTCCTATCAGTGTAATCCCTGTTACGTCCCCTATCAGGGGACGTGTATATGGCATGGATTTTAGGAACCGGGAGATGGAAAAAGATGCTTGGTCGGTCCTCCTACTTCAAATTTGGGGCACTGCGTGTGCAATCTACTGTGCCACCAGATATGAGTGGTGTGTTAAGTAGTACTATTCTGATCAGTTTAATCCCTGTTATGTCCCTTATCAGGGGACGTGTATATTGCATGGATATGTTTATGGCATGGCCGAAACACAAGTGGCTGTCAGATAACAGTCCGGCCACGAGATAGATAGATTTGATAGATAGATAGATAGATAGATAGATAGATAGATAGATAGATAGATAGATAGATAGATAGATAGATAGATAGATACATAGATTAGATAGATAGATCAATAGATGCAATAGATACAATAGATAGATAGATAGATAGATTTGATAGATAGATAGATAGATTTGATAGATAGATAATTTCCCAGACAGAGAATTGCAAGACGTGCGGTCTGGGACCCATGGTAAGGTTCCCAGAGGCAGTTGCGGCGCCCGAGGCTCTGATTAGAACAGAGCACTCTGGAACGTATATGCCCTCGGCCGAAATCGGAACATTCTTTAGCTTTCTGTCTGTCGGCCAAATGTCCGTCTGCCAAATGTCCGTCTGCCAAATGTCCTTCTGCATTTTGTCAGAGCACTGCGTGCAATCTACTGTGCCACCAGATATGAGTGGTGTGTTAAGTAGTACTATTATGATCAGTTTAATCCCTGTTACGTCCCCTATCAGGGGACATGTATATGGCATGGATTTTAGGAACCGGGAGATGGAAAAAGATGCTTGGTCGGTCCTCCTACTTCAAATTTGGGGCACTGCGCGTGTAATCTACTGTGCCACCAGATAGGAGGGGTGTGTTAAGTAGTACTATTCTGATCAGTTTAATCCCTGTTACGTCCCCTATCAGGGGACGTGTATATGGCATGGATATGTATATGGCATGGCCGAAACACAAGTGGCTGTCAGATAACAGTCCGGCCACGAGATAGATTTGATAGATAGATAGATAGATACATAGATTAGATAGATAGATAGATAGATCAATAGATGCAATAGATACATTTGATAGATACGATAGATAGATAGATTTGATAGATAAATAGATAGATTTGATAGATAGATAATTTCCCAGACAGAGAATTACAAGACGTGCGGTCTGGGAGTCCCATGGTAAGGTTACCAGAGGCAGTTGCGGCGCCCGAGGCTCTGATTAGAACAGAGCACTCTGGAACGTATCTGCCCTCGGCCGAAATCGGAACATTCTTTAGCTTTCTGTCTGTCAGCCAAATGTCCGTCTGCCAAATGTCTGTCTGCCAAATGTCCTTCTGCATTTTGTCAGAGCACCGCGTGCAATCTACTGTGCCACCAGATATGAGTGGTGTGTTAAGTAGTACTATTATGATCAGTTTAATCCCTGTTATGTCCCCTATCAGGGGACTTGTATATGGCATGGATTTTAGGAACCGGGAGATGGAAAAAGATGCTTGGTCGGTCCTCCTACTTCAAATTTGGGGCACTGCGTGTGCAATCTACTGTGCCACCAGATAGGAGTGGTGTGTTAAGTAGTACTATTCTGATCAGTTTAATCCCTGTTACGTCCCCTATCAGGGGACGTGTATATGACATGGATATGTATATGGCATGGCCGAAACACAAGTGGCTGTCAGATAACAGTCCGGCCACGAGATAGATAGATTTGATAGATAGATAGATACATAGATTAGATAGATAGATAGATCAATAGATGCAATAGATACATTTGATAGATACGATAGATAGATAGATTTGATAGATAGATAGATAGATTTGATAGATAGATAATTTCCCAGACAGAGAATCACAAGACGTGCGGTCTGGGACCCATGGTAAGGTTCCCAGAAGCAGTTGCGGCGCCAGGGGACGTGTATATGGCATGGATTTTAGGAACCGGGAGATGGAAAAAGATGCTTGGTCGGTCCTCCTGCTTCAAATTTGGGGCACTGCACGTGCAATCTACTGTGCCACTAGATATAAGTGGTGTGTTAAGTAGTGATGTCGCAAACTTAAACCGAACCGCGTGAACCGCCATTGACTTCAATAGGCAGAAGAACTTTAAAACCTACAAGGACTCTTTCTGGCCACAATAGTGATGGAAAAGTTGTTTCAAGGGGACTAACACCTGGACTGTGGCATGCTGGAGGGGGATCCATGTCAAAACTCCCATGGAAAATTACATAGTTGATGCAGAGTCTGCTTTTAACCCATAAAGGGCCTAAATCACCTAACATTCCCAAATTGTTTGCAATAACGTGCTTTAAAACATCAGTTATGATGTCGTATCTATCAGGTAGTGTAAGGGTTACGGCCGCTTCACAGTGACAGAGCAAACTCCAAGTGTAACGCACCGCAAACAACCGCAAACAGTCCATTTGCACAACCACGAGATAGATAGATTTGATAGATAGATACATAGATTACATAGCTCAATCGATGCAATATACATATGATCGATACAAATTACATAGATCAATAGATGCAATATACATTTGATAGATACGAATTACATCGATCAATAGATGCAATATCCATTTGATAGATACGAATGTTATCGATCCAAAGATGCAATATACATTTGATAGATACGAATTACATCAACCAAAATATGTAATATACATTCTATAGATACGAATTACATCGATCAATAGATGCAATATACATTTGATAGATACCTTTGATAGTTAGATCGATTTGATAGATAAATAGATAGATTTGAAAGATATATAATTTCCCTGACAGAGTATAACAATAAGACATGCGGTCTGTGACCCGTGGTGTGTTAAGTAGTACTATTCTTAGCAGTTTACTACAACCTGTTACTCCCCCTATCAGGGGAGGTCTATATGGCCTGCATTTTTGGAACCGGGAGATGGAAGAAGATGATTGGTATGTCCTCCTACTTCTAATTTGTCAAAAACACAAGTGGCTGTCTCAAAACAGTCCGGACACAAGATAGATAGATAGGATAGATAGATATACATAGATTGATAGTTAGATAGAATCGATAGAAGATAAATAGATAGATTTGTTAGATATATAATTACCCTGACAAAGTATAATAATTAAACATGCGGTCTGGGACCCATGGTAACTAGGTTGTGTTAAGTAGTACTATTCTTAGCACTTTCAGCCCTGTAACTCCTCCTATTGGTGGAGGTCTATATGGCCTGCATGATTACCATGACAAAGTATAACAACAAGACACGCGGTCTGGGACCCATGGTAACTAGGTTGTGTTAAGTAAAACTTTTCTTAGCACTTTAATCCCTCTTACTCCCCCTTTCGGTGGAGTTGTATATGGCCTGCATGATTACCCTGACAAAGTATAACAACAAAACATCTGGTCTGGGACCCATGGTAACTAGGTTGTGTTAAGTAGTACTATTCTTAGAACTGTAATCCCTGTTACTCCCCCTATCAAGGGAGGTCTATATGGCCTGCATGATTACCCTGACAAAGTATAATAACAAAACATGCGGTCATGGACCCATGGTAACTAGGTTGTGTTAAGTAGTACTATTCTTAGCACTTTAATCCCTGTTACTCCCCCTATCGGGGGAGGTCTATACGGCGTGCCTGATTATCCTTGCAAAATATAACAACAAGACATGCGGTCTGGGAACCACTGTTAACTAGGTTGTGTTAATTTTTACTATTCTTAGCACTTTAATCCCTGTTACTCCCCCTATCGGGGGCGGTCTATATGGCCTGGCTGATTATCCTGGCAAAATCTAATAACAAGACATGCGGTCTGGGAACCACTGTTAATGTTAACTAGGTTGTGTTAAGTTGTACTATTCTTTGCACTTTAATCCCTGTTACTTCCCCTATCAAGGGAGGTGTATATGGCCTGCATGATTACCCTGACAAAGTATAACAACAAAACATGCGGTCTGGGACCCATGGTGGTACTGGTATAACTAGGTTTTCTTAAGTATTACTATTCTTCGCAGTTTAATCCCTGTGATTGGTCTGTCCTCCTACTTCAAATTTGTCCAAAACACAAGTGGCTGTCTCAAAACAGTCTGGACAGAAGATAGATAGATAGATAGGATAGATAGATATACATAGATTGATAGTTAGATAGAATCGATAGAAGAGAAATAGATAGATTTGTTAAATATATAACTACCCTGACAAAGTATAATAATTAAACATGCGGTCTGGGACCCATGGTAACTAAGTTGTGTAAAGTAGTACTATTCTTAGCACTTTCATCCCTGTAACTCCTCCTATCGGGGGAGGTCTATATGGCCTGCATGATTACCCTGACAAACTATAATAACAAAACATGTGGTCTGGGACCCATGGTAACTAGGTTGTGTTAAGTAGTACTATTCTTAGCACTTTCATCCCTGTAACTACCCCTATCGGGGGAGGTCTATATGGCCTGCATGATTACCCTGACAAAGTTTAACAACCAAACATGCGGTCTGGGACCCATGGTGGTTCTGGTATAACTAGGTTTTCTTAAGTATTACTATTCTTCCCAGTTTAATCTCTGTGATTGGTCTGTCCTCCTACTTCAAATTTGTCCAAAACACAAGTGGCTGTCTCAAAACAGTCCGGACAGAAGATAGATAGATAGATAGATAGATAGATAGATAGGATAGATAGATATACATAGATTGATAGTTAGATAGAATCGATAGAAGAGAAATAGATAGATTTGTTAGATATATAATTACCCTGACAAAGTATAATAATTAAACATGCGGTCTGGGACCCATGGTAACTAGGTTGTGTTAAGTAGTACTATTCTTAGCACTTTAATCCCTGTAACTCCCCCTATCGGGGGAGGTCTATATGGCCTGCATGATTACCCTGACAAAGTATAACAACAAGACACGTGGTGTGGGACCCATGGTAACTAGCTTGTGTTAATTAGTACTTTTCTTAGCACTTTAATCCCTGTTACCCCCCCCCCCTATCGGGGGAGGTCTATATGGCCTGCCTGATTACCCTGACAAAATATAATAATAAGACATGCGGTCTGGGACCCATGGTAACTAGGTTGTGTTATAAGTAGTACTATTCTTAGCACTTTAATCTCTGTAACTCCCCCTATCGGGGGAGGTCTATACTGCCTGCATGATTACCCTTACAAAATATAATAATAAGACATATGCTCTGGGTCTGGGACCCATGGTAAGGTTGTGTTAAGTAGTACTGTTCTTAGCATTTTAATACCTGTTAATCACCCTATCGGGGGAGGTCTATATGGCCTGCATGATTACCCTAACAAAATATAATAATAAGACATATGATCTGGGACCCATGGTAAGTTTGTGTTAAGTAGTACTGTTCTTAGCATTTTAATACCTGTTACTCACCCTATCGGGGGAGGTCTATATGGCCTTCATGATTACCCGAACAAAATATAATAATAAGACATATGCTCTGGGACCCATGGTAAGGTTGTGTTAAGTAGTACTGTTCTTAGCATTTTAATACCTGTTACTCACCCTATCGGGGGAGGTCTATATGGCCTGCATGATTACCCTTACAAAATATAATAACAAGACATGCGTTCTGGGACCCATGATAACTAGGTTGCGTTAAGTAGTACTGTTCTTAGCATTTTAATACCTGTTACTCACCCTATCGGGGGAGGTCTATATGGCCTGCATGATTACCCTTACAAAATATAATAACAAGACATGCGGTCTGGGACCCATGGTAACTAGGTTGTGTTAAGTAGTACTGTTCTTAGCATTTTAATACCTGTTACTCACCCTATCGGGGGAGGTCTATATGGCCTGCATGATTACCCTAACAAAATATAATAATAAGACATATGCTCTGGGACCCATGGTAAGTTTGTGTTAAGTAGTACTGTTCTTAGCATTTTAATACCTGTTACTCACCCTATCGGGGGAGGTCTATGTGGCCTTCATGATTACCCTTACAAAATATAATAACAAGACATGCGGTCTGGGACCCATGGTAACTAGGTTGTGTTAAGTAGTACTGTTCTTATTAGTTTAATACCTGTTACAACACCGAATGGTGGGAGGTCTATATGGCCTGCATGATTAGCCGCACCAAACAAAAAAAAAAGGCATGCGGTCTTGGACTAAGACCCATGGCTAACTCGGTTGTTTAAAGTAGTACTATTCTTAGCACTTTCATCCCTATTACTTCCAGGCCTCTCGGGGGAGGTCTACATGGCCATCATGATTAGCCTAACAAAGTACAACAACAAAACATGCGGTCTGGGACCCATGGTAACTAGGTTGTGTTAAGTAGTACTGTTCTTAGCAATTTAATACCTGTTACAACCCCTAATGGTGGGAGGTCTATATGGCCTGCATGATTAGCCGCACCAAACCAAAAAAAAGACATGCGGTCTTGGACTGAGACCCATGGCTAACTCGGTTGTTTAAAGTAGTACTATTCTTAGCACTTTCATCCCTGTTACTTCCAGGCCTCTCTGGGGTGGTCTACATGGCCATTATGATTAGCCTAACAAAGTACAATAAAACCTTGGCTCTTGAAAGCCTGTTAATTGACTTTATTTTGGTAGTACTGTTCTTATTAGTTTAATACCTAAACAAATCTGAATAGAGGGCGCCACATGGTGCAGATCATAAGGTAATTCAGATGTAAATACAGAAATGGTAGAAGAATCCTACTCACAAAGTGTAAAGCACAGATGTGCAATACCAGCAGTCCGGAACCACACGTCGTCCGGTAGACCAGTAGGTAGAAGAGGAATCCTCGTCTCGCCAGGGAGAGTCCAGAGAAACCACAGAGGAGTTCTGTATGATGGTGGTCGATCCCACAAGTCCAGAGGCCTGGGGAAAGAGTTGAATTTTAGATGTGCTGGCCGCTTTGTTTTTAAAATGTGGAAATAAAGCCTTTTGGATTTTAGCAACTTCATGTGGTTTGTTGAATTTGCATAGATTAGCCGCACCAAACCAAAAAAATAGACATGCAGTCTTGGACTAAGACCCATGGCTAACTCGGTTGTGTAAAGTAGTACTATTCTTAGCACTTTCATCCCTGTTACTTCAAGGCCTCTCGGGAGTGGTCTACATGGCCATCATGATTAGCCTAACAAAGTACAACAACAAAACATGCGGTCTGGGACCCATGGTAACTAGGTTGTGTTAAGTAGTACTGTTCTTATTAGTTTAAAACCTGTTACAACCCCTAATGGTGGGAGGTCTATATGGCCTGCATGATTAGCCGCACCAAACCAAAAAACATAATTTATGCTTACCTGATAAATTTATTTCTCTTGTAGTGTATCCAGTCCACGGATCATCCATTACTTATGGAATATATTTTCCTTCCCAACAGGAAGTTGCAAGAGTCACCCACAGCAAAGCTGCTATATAGCTCCTCCCCTAACTGCCATATTCAGTCATTCGACCGAAAACATGCAGAGAAAGGAAACCATAGGGTGCAGTGGTGACTGTAGTTCAAGTGAAAAAATTACCTGCCTTAAAGTGACAGGGCGGGCCGTGGACTGGATACACTACAAGAGAAATAAATTTATCAGGTAAGCATAAATTATGTTTTCTCTTGTTAAGTGTATCCAGTCCACGGATCATCCATTACTTATGGAATATCCATACCAAAGCTAAAGTACACGGATGATGGGAGGGACAAGGCAGGTACTTAAACGGAAGTTACCACTGCCTGTAAAAAAAACCTTTCTCCCAAAAATAGCCTCCGAAGAAGCAAGGTATCAAATTTGTTAAATTTGAAAAAGTATGAAGCGCAGACCAAGACTCCGTCTTGTAAATCTGTTCAACAGAAGCCACATTTAAAAAAGGCCCAAGTGAAAACCACAGCTCTAGTAGAATGAGCTGTAATCCCTTCAGGAGGCTGCTGACCAGCAGTCTCATAAGCTAAATGAATTATGCTTTTTAACCAAAAGGACAGAGAGGCTACTGAAGTCTTTTGACCTCTCCTCTGTCCAGAATAGACAACAAACAAGGTGAACGTTTGATGAAAACTGTATTAGCTTGTAAGTAAGATTTTAAAGCACAAACCACGTCCAATATTGTGTAATAGACGTTCCTTCTCTGAGGAAGGATTAGGATACAAGCATGGAACAAATATCTCTTGAGTGATGTTCTTGTTGGATACCGCCTTAGGAAAAAACCCAGGTTGGTACGCAGGACTACCTTATCCGTACGAAGGACCAGATAAGGAGAATCACATTGTAACACAGATAACTTGGAGACTCTACGAGTCGAGGAAATAGCTACCCAAAAAGAACTTTCCAAGATAAAGATTGATATCTATGGAACAAAAAAAGGTTCAAACGGAACTTCCTGAAGAACCTTAAGAACCAGGTTTAAGCTCCATGGCAGAGCAAAGCTGACAACCATTTTCTCAAAAACATCTTGGAGAAAAGATAATATCCTGGGAATCCAGACTTTACTCCATGAGTAACCCTTGGATTCATAAAAATCAGATATTTACACCATATCTATGTTCATTTTCCTAGAGACAGGCTTACATGTCTGTATTAAGGTATCAATGACTGACTCGGAGAAGCCATGCTTTGATACCATCAAGCGTTCAGTCTCCAGACAGTCCATCTCAGATTGATTCTATTTAGATGGTTGAAAGGACCCTGAGGTAGGGGGACCTGTCTCAGAAGCAAAGACCGTGATGGAAAGGATGACATGTCCACCAGATCTGCATACCAGGTCCTGCGTGGCTACGCAGGCACTGTCAAAAACACCAAAGCCTTCTCCTGCTTGGTCTTGACCTCCGGAGGAAATCCCACTCCCCCGGAAGAAAAAGTCTGACGACTTAGAAAATCCACCTCCCAGTTCTCAACACCTGGGATATGGATAGCTGATAGACAAGAGTGAGTCTCTGTCCAGTGAATTATTGTAAGACTTCTAACCTCGCTAGGGAACTTCTGTTCCCCCTTGATGGCTGATGAAAGCCACAGTCGTGTATATTGTCCGACTGAGAATGATGTACCTCAGAGTTG
Source organism: Bombina bombina (assembly GCF_027579735.1). Classification (NCBI taxonomy): domain Eukaryota; kingdom Metazoa; phylum Chordata; class Amphibia; order Anura; family Bombinatoridae; genus Bombina; species Bombina bombina. The sequence continues at coordinate 31,972,118 of NC_069509.1, forward strand.
CTAACTGAGGCCAAGTCTGAAGAGCATGGAATATCACTCCCAATTCCAGAATATTTATTAGAAGGAGGGTCTCCTCCTAGGTCCCCTATCCCTGAGCCTTCAGGGAGATCCAGACTGCATCCCAACCTAAAAGGCTGGCATCTATTGTAACAATTGTCCCATCTGACCTGCGGGAGGTCATACCCTTGGACAGATGGACCCGACATAGTCACCAGAGAAGAGAATCTCTGGTCTCTTGGTCCAGGTTTAACAGGGGGACAAATCTGTGGAATCCCCGCTCCTCTGACTGAGCATGCATAGTTGCAGCGGTCTAAAATGTAGACGTGCAAACGGTACTATGTCCCTTGCCGCTACCATTAAGCCGATTTCATTCATGTACTGAGCCACCAAAGGGCGCGGATGGAATGAAAAACACGGCAGAAATTTAGAAACTTTGACAACCTGGACTCCGTCAGGTAAATTTTCATTTCAACAGAATCTATCAGAGTCCCTAGGAGGGAAACCCTTGAGATTGGGAATAGAGAACTCTTTCCTTGTTCACTTTCCACCCATGTAATCTCAGAAATGCCAGTACTACGTCCGTATGAGACTTGGCAATTTGGATGTTTGACGCCTGTATCAGGATGTCGTCTAAATAAAGGGCCACTTCTATGCCCCGCGGCCTAAGGACCGCCAAAGCGACCCTAGAACCTCCATAAAGATTCTTGGGGCTGTAGATATCCCAAAGGAAAGATCTACAAACTGGTAATGCCTGTCTAGAAAGGCAAACCTGAAAAACGATGGTGATCTTTATGCATCACAATGTGAGGATAAGCATCCTTCAAATCCATTGTAGTCCTCTATTGACTCTCCTGGATCATAGTTAAGATGGTACGAATAGTTTCCATCTTAAATGACGGAATTCTGAGGAATTTGTTTAAGATCTTTAGATCCAAAATAGGTCTGAAGGTTCCCTCTCCTTGGGAACCACAAACAGATTTGAGTAAAAACTCTGTCCCTGTTCCTCTCTTGGAACTGGATGGATCTCGTACACAATGTAAGAATGCCTCCTTCTTTATCTGGTTTGCAGATAATTGTGAAAGGCGAAAACTCCCTTTTTTATTGGGGGGGAATCTTTGAAATCCAGAAGATATCTCTGGGATATAAATTCCAATGCCTAGGGATCCTGGGCATCTCTTGCCCATATGGGCGAAGAATGAAAGTCTGCCCCCTATAGGATCCGTTACCGGATAGGGGTCCGTTCCTTCATGCTGCCTTAGAGGCAGCAGCAGGCTCCTTGGCCTGCTTATCTTTGTTTCAGGTCCGATTGTCTCCAGACCGCCTTGGACTGAGCAAAAATTCCCTTTTGTTTTGCCTTAGAGGAAGTGGATGCCACCCTCCAGTGATATAAGCAATAATCTCCTTCAAACCAGGCCCGAATAGGGTCTGCCCCTTGAAGGGAAGTTAAATAGCTTATTTATTAAAGTCACGACAGCTGACCATGATATAAGCCATAGCGCTCTACGCGCCAGTATAGTAAAAAAACAGAATTCTTAGCCGTTAGTCTAGTCAAATGAACAAAGGCATCAGAAAACAAAGGAATTTGGCTAGCATAAGCTTGTCAAATATATTCATCCAATGGAGTCGCTAACTGTAAAGCCTCATCAAGAGACTCAACCCAGAACGCTGCAGCAGCAGTGACAGAAGCAATGTATGCAAGGGGCTGCAGGATAAAACCCTGTTGAATAAACATTTTTTATTCATTGGATCTAAAAAGCACAACTGTCCTTGCCAGAGGTAGTGGTATGCTTAGCTAGAGTAGAAACTCTTCTCTCCACCTTAGGAACTGTCTGCCAGAATTCCCGTGTGGTGGTAACTATTAGAAAACATTCTTCTAAAAAAATAGGAGGGGAAGAGAACAGCACACCTGGTCTATCCCATTCCTTATTTAAAAAAATTTTAGTAAACTTCTTTAGGTATTGGAAAAACATCAGCACACACCGGCACTGCATATTATTTAACCAGTCTACACAATTTCTCTGGCCCTATGATTGTACACATTCATTCAGAGCAGCCAAAGCCTCCCTGAGCAACAAGTGGAGGTTCTGAAGTATAAATTTTAAATGTAGAAATATCAGAATCAGGTTAAATCATCTACCCTGAGTCATTCACCCACAGACTAAGCATATTGTGAGATAGTATCATTCATGGTTCTTAAAGCGTCTGTATGCTCTGTATCTACCCCCAGAGCTATCTGCTTTCCTTTAATTTTAGGTAGTCTGACTAATACTGCTGCCAGAGTATTATTCACCACCTTTGTCACGTCTTGTAAAATAAACGCTATGGGCGCCCTTGATGTACTTGGCGCCATTTGAGCTTGAGTCCCTGAAGCGGGAGTCGAAGGTTCTGACACGTGGGGAGAGTTAGTCGGCATAACTTTCCCCTCGACAGAATCCCCTGGTAAAATAAACGCTATGGGTGCCCTTGATGTACTTGGCGCCATTTGAGCGTGAGTCCCTAAAGGGGGAGTCAAAAGATCTGACACGTGGGGAGAGTTAGTCGGCATAACTACCCCCACGACAGAATCCTCTGGTGATAATGTTTTTTTTTTTTGTTTGTTTTTTTTTTAAAAACAAAAAATGATCTTTATTGTTTAACATAAAATCAGTACATCTGGTACACATTCTAAGATGGGGTTCCACCATGGCTTTAAAACATAATGAACACAGAGCTTCCTCTATGTCAGACATGTTAGAACAGACTAATAAAGAGACTAGTAAGCTTGGAAAACACTTTAAATCAAGTTAACAAGCAAATATATAAAACGTTACTGTGCCTTTAAGAGAAACAAATTTTGTCAAAATTTGAAAAACAGTGAAAAAAGGCAGTAAAATAAACGAAATTTTTACAGTACATGTAATAAGGTAACAGAGCATTGCACCCACTTGCAAATTGATGATTAACCCCTTAATGCAAAAAACAGATCAAAAAAACGACATAGACGTTTTTAAAAACAGACACAAGAAAACTGCCACAGCAGAGCTGTGGATTACCTTCCCTATAAACGATTTTTGAAGTCTTTTTAGCCCTTTAGAAATGTCCTGTAGTATTCATGGGACTGCTGAGGGAATCTAGATGATTCATTTTGTAATTTTAACTGCGCCTCCCACTCATATTACAACAGTTGGAGGCTTCAGTTAACTGTTTCTATTCAAAATTTAAGCCAGCCATGTGGAAAAAAACTTAGGCCCCAATAAGTTTTATCACCAAACATATGTTAAAAAATGATTAAACATGCCAGCAAACGTTTTAAAACACATTTTTACAAGAGTATGTATCTCTATTAATAAGCCTGATACCAGTCGCTTTTACTGCATTTAAGGCTATACCAACATTACAGTGTTATCACCAATGTTCGTTAAAAAACGATTAAACATGCCAGTAAACGTTTTAAAACACATTTTTATAAGAGTATGTATCTCTATTAATAAGCCTGATACCAGTCGCTATCGCTGCATTTAAGGCTTTACTTACATTACTTCGGTATCAGCAGTATTTTCTTAGTCAATTCCATTCCTAGAAAAATATTTTACTGCACATACCTTATCTGCAGGAAAACCTGCACGCCATTCCCCCTCTGAAGTACCTTACTCCTCAGAATGTGTGAGAACAGCAAATGGATCTTAGTTACGTCTGCTAAGATCATAGAAAAAACGCAGGCAGATTCTTCTTCTAAATACTGCCTGAGATAAACAGCACACTCCGGTGCCATTTGAAAATAACAAACTTTTGATTGAAGAATAAACTAAGTATAAAGCACCACAGACTCTCACGACCTCCTATCTATGTTGAGGCTTGCAAGAGAATGACTGAATATGGCAGTTAGGGGAGGAGCTATATAGCAGCTTTGCTGTGGGTGACTCTTGCAACTTCCTGTTGGGAAGGAGAATATATTCCATAAGTAATGGATGATCCGTGGACTGGATACACTTAACAAGAGAAAAAAAGACATGCGGTCTTGGACTAAGACCCATGGCTAACTCGGTTGTTTAAATTAGTACTATTCTTAGCACTTTCATCCCTGTTACTTCCAGGCCTCTCGGGGGTGGTCTACATGGCCATCATGTTTAGCCTAACATAGTACAATAAAACCTTGGCTTTTGAAAGCCTGTTAATTGGCTTTATTTTGGTAGTGCTGTTCTTATTAGTTTAATACCTGTTACAACACCGAATGGTGGGAGGTCTATATGGCCTGCATGATTAGCCGCACCAAACCAAAAAAATAGACATGCGGTCTTGGACTAAGACCCATGGCTAACTCGGTTGTTTAAAGTAGTACTATTCTTAGCACTTTCATCCCTGTTACTTCCAGGCCTCTCGGGGGTGGTCTACATGGCCATCATGTTTAGCCTAACATAGTACAACAATAAAACCTTGGCTCTTGAAAGCCTGTTAATTGGCTTTATTTTGGTAGTACTGTTCTTATTAGTTTAATACCTGTTACAACACTGAATGGTGGGAGGTCTATATGGCCTGCATGATTAGCCGCACCAAACCAAAAAAAAAGACATGCGGTCTTGGACTAAGACCTATGGCTAACTCGGTTGTTTAAATTAGTACTATTCTTAGCACTTTCATCCCTGTTACTTCCAGGCCTCTCGGGGGGTGGTCTACATGGCCATCATGATTCGCCTAACAAAGTACAACAATAAAACCTTGGCTCTTGAAAGCCTGTTAATTGGCTTTATTTTGGTAGTACTGTTCTTATTAGTTTAATACCTGTTACAACACTGAATGGTGGGAGGTCTATATGGCCTGCATGATTAGCCGCACCAAACCAAAAAAATAGACATGCAGTCTTGGACTAAGACCCATGGCTAACTCGGTTGTGTAAAGTACTACTATTCTTAGCACTTTCATCCCTGTTACTTCAAGGCCTCTCGGGGGTGGTCTACATGGCCATTATGATTAGCCTAACAAAGTACAACAATAAAACCTTGGCTCTTGAAAGTCCGTTAATTGGCTGTATTTTGGTAGTACTGTTCTTATAAGTTTAATACCTGTTACAACACCGAATAGTGGGAGGTCTATATGGCCTACATGATTAGCCGCACCAAACCAAAAAAAAAGACATGCGGTCTTGGACTAAGACCCATGGCTAACTCGGTTGTGTAAAGTAGTACTATTCTTAGCACTTTCATTCCTGTTACTTCCAGGCCTCTCGGGGGTGGTCTACATGGCCATCATGATTTGCCTAACAAAGTACAACAATCAAACCTTGGCTCTTGAAAGCCTGTTAATTGGCTGTATTTTGGTAGTACTGTTCTTATTAGTTTAATACCTGTTAAAACACCGAATGGTGGGAGGTCTATATGGCCTGCATGATTAGCCGCACCAAACAACAACAAAAAACATGCGGTCTTGGACTAAGACACATGGCTAACTCGGTTGTGTAAATTAGTACTATTCTTAGCACTTTCATCCCTGTTACTTCAAGGCCTCTCGGGGGTGATCTACATGGCCATCATGATTACCCTCACCAAAATATAACAACAAGACGTGCGTTCAGGGAACCATGGTAAGGTTACTTCCAAAATCGAGTATACCAGTTGCAGGCAGAGGTTCTGACCCTGCATTATGGCTGCACCTCTCCCTAAAAGAGGCATCCGTTACAGAGTCGGTGGGCATGTATGCAAAGAGCTGGCCTGCCTAAAAGGAGCAGCAAGGCAGTACAGGTCGTTCTCCTTCAGCCGTTTTATACGATGGCCCACGACCCTCAACAGCCACAACAGAATGAAACACCACACATGCCATCCTTTTGAACAATAGAGTACAGGTATGGCATTGATTTTAGGAACACAGAGATAATTTTTAGGAACAGTGAAATTGAACAAAAAAACATGCTTGGACACCCAGTACAGTACAGGTCGTTCTCCTTCGTCCTTTTTATAAAAGGGTCCAGGACCCTCAACAAAAACAACAGCAGGAAAGAGGACATATGGCATCCTTTTGAACAATAGAGTACAGGTAAGGCATTGATTTTAGAAACCCGGAGATAATTTTTAGGAAACGGGAAATTGAACCAAAAAAAGGATTGGACACCCAGTACACTTCTTTCTACTTCAGCCTTTTTATAAGAGGCTCCAGGACCCTCAACAGAAACAACAGCAGGAAAGAGGACATATGGCATCCTTTTGAACAATAGAGTACAGGTAAGGCATTGATTTTAGAAACCCGGAGATAATTTGTTGGAACAGGGAAATTGAACCAAAAAAATGATTGGACACCCAGTACACTTCTTTCTACTTCAGCCTTTTTATAAGAGGCTCCAGGACCCTCATATGAAACAACAGCAGGAAAGAGGACATATGGCATCCTTTTGAACAATAGAGTACAGGTACGGCATTGATTTTAGAAACCCAGAGATAATTTTTAGGAAATGGGAAATTGAACCAAAAAAATGATTGGACACCCAGTACACTTCTTTCTTCTTCTGCCTTTTTATAAGAGGGTCCAGGACCCTCAACAGAAACAACAGCAGGAAAGAGGACATATGGTATCCTTTTGAACAATAGAGTACAGGTAAGGCATTGATTTTAGAAACCCGGAGATAATTTGTTGGAACCGGGAAATTGAACCAAAAAAATGATTGGACACCCAGTACACTTCTTTCTACTTCAGCCTTTTTATAAGAGGCTCCAGGACCCTCATATGAAACAACAGCAGGAAAGAGGACATATGGCATCCTTTTGAACAATAGAGTACAGGTAAGGCATTGATTTTAGAAACCCAGAGATAATTTTTAGGAAACGGGAAATAGAAAAAAACATTGATTGGACACCCAGTACACTTCTTTCTCCTTCAGCCTTTTTATAAGAGGGTCCAGGACCCTCAACAAAAACAACAGCAGGAAAGAGGACATATGGCATCCTTTTGAACAATAGAGTACAGGTACGGCATTGATTTTAGAAACCCAGAGATAATTTTTAGGAAACGGGAAATTGAACCAAAAAAATGATTGGACACCCAGTACACTTCTTTCTTCTTCTGCCTTTTTATAAGAGGGTCCAGAACCCTCAACAGAAACAACAGCAGGAAAGAGGACATATGGCATCCTTTTGAACAATAGAGTACAGGTAAGGCATTGATTTTAGAAACCCGGAGATAATTTGTTGGAACCGGAAAATTGAACCAAAAAAATGATTGGACACCCAGTACACTTCTTTCTACTTCAGCCTTTTTATAAGAGGCTCCAGGACCCTCATATGAAACAACAGCAGGAAAGAGGACATATGGCATCCTTTTGAACAATAGAGTACAGGTAAGGCATTGATTTTAGAAACCCAGAGATAATTTTTAGGAAACGGGAAATAGAAAAAAACATTGATTGGACACCCAGTACACTTCTTTCTCCTTCTACCTTTTTATAAGAGGGTCCAGGACCCTCAACAGAAACAACAGCAGGAAAGAGGACATATGGCATCCTTTTGAACAATAGAGTACAGGTAAGGCATTGATTTTAGAAACCCGGAGATAATTTGTTGGAACCGGGAAATTGAACCAAAAAAATGATTGGACACCCAGTACACTTCTTTCTACTTCAGCCTTTTTATAAGAGGCTCCAGGACCCTCATATGAAACAACAGCAGGAAAGAGGACATATGGCATCCTTTTGAACAATAGAGTACAGGTAAGGCATTGATTTTAGAAACCCAGAGATCATTTTTAGGAAACGGGAAATTGAACCAAAAAAATGATTGGACACCCAGTACACTTCTATCTCCTTCAGCCTTTTTATAAGAGGGTCCAGGACCCTCAACAAAAACAACAGCAGGAAAGAGGACATATGGCATCCTTTTGAACAATAGAGTACAGGTACAGCATTGATTTTAGAAACCCAGAGATAATTTTTAGGAAACGGGAAATTGAACCAAAAAAATGATTGGACACCCAGTACACTTCTTTCTCCTTCAGCCTTTTTATAAGAGGGTCCAGGACCCTCAACAGAAATAACAGCTGGAAAGCGGACATTTTGCATCCTTTTGAACAATAGAGTACAGGTACGGCATTGATTTTAGAAACCCAGAGATAATTTTTAGGAAACGGGAAATAGAAAAAAACATTGATTGGACACCCAGTACACTTCTTTCTCCTTCTGCCTTTTTATAAGAGGGTCCAGGACCCTCAACAGAAACAACAGCAGGAAAGAGGACATATGGCATCCTTTTGAACAATAGAGTACAGGTAAGGCATTGATTTTAGAAACCCGGAGATAATTTGTTGGAACCGGGAAATTGAACCAAAAAAATGATTGGACACCCAGTACACTTCTTTCTACTTCAGCCTTTTTATAAGAGGCTCCAGGACACTCATATGAAACAACAGCAGGAAAGAGGACATATGGCATCCTTTTGAACAATAGAGTACAGGTAAGGCATTGATTTTAGAAACCCAGAGATCATTTTTAGGAAACGGGAAATTGAACCAAAAAAATGATTGGACACCCAGTACACTTCTATCTCCTTCAGCCTTTTTATAAGAGGGTCCAGGACCCTCAACAAAAACAACAGCAGGAAAGAGGACATATGGCATCCTTTTGAACAATAGAGTACAGGTACAGCATTGATTTTAGAAACCCAGAGATAATTTTTAGGAAACGGGAAATTGAACCAAAAAAATGATTGGACACCCAGTACACTTCTTTCTCCTTCAGCCTTTTTATAAGAGGGTCCAGGACCCTCAACAGAAATAACAGCTGGAAAGCGGATATTTTGCATCCTTTTGAACAATAGAGTACAGGTACGGCATTGATTTTAGAAACCCGGAGATAATTTTTAGGAACCGGGAAATTGGCCAAAAAAACATGCTTGGACACCCAGTACAGTACAGGTCGTTCTCCTTCAGCCTTTTTATAAGAGGGTCCAGCACCCTCAACAGAAACAACTGCAGGAAACACCACATATGCCATCCTTTTGCACAATAGAGTACAGGTATGGCATCCATTTTAGAAACCCGGAGATAATTTTTAGGAACCGGGAGATGGAAAAAGAAGCTTGGACAACCAGTACACTTTGTTGTCCTTCAGCCTTTTTAGACGAGGGTCCTGGACCCTCAACAGGCACAACAGCATGAAACACCACATATGCCATCCTTTTGCACAATAGAGTACAGGTATGGCATCCATTTTAGAAACCCGGAGATAATTTTTAGGAACCGGGAGATGGAAAAAGATGCTTGGACAACCAGTACACTTTGTTCTCCTTCAGCCTTTTTATAAGATGGCCCACGAACCTCAACAGGCACAACAGCATGAAACACCACATATGCCATTCTTTTGCACAATCGAGTACAGGTATGGCATTGATTTGAGGAACCCGGAGATAATTGAGAGGAACCGGGAACATTTAACAAAAAATGTGCTTGGGCACCCAGTACAGGTCGTTCTCCTTCAGCCTTTTTATACCATGGGCCACGACCCTCAACAGGCACAACAGTATGAAACACCACATATGCCACCCTTTTGCACAATAAACTACAGGTATGGCATAGATGGAACCCGGAGATCATTTAGAGCAACCAAGAGACGGATAAAGATGCTTGGTCCTTCAAATTTGGGGCACTGCGCGTGCAATTTAATGGTCCACCAGATATGAGTGGTGTGTTAAGTTGTACTATTCTTAACAGTTTAATCACTGTTATGTGCCTTTTTTTTTTGCTTTGAGTTTTGTAGCCACAGAGCAGCAGCAGAGGCCAGAAAAATTAGGCATGTACAAATGACTGAAAAATTGGGTATTGTTGCAGCCACTGCTGTAGCAGCGGCCAGAAAAATTGATGTTTGTAAAACATTTAGAAAGTGCCCTAAAAGCTTGCGGCTTGAACACTAGTTGTTGGCGGATAAGTCACGCAAGTCATCCTGCATTATAAGAAAAAAAAAGCCAGCGTGTGTACCAGTTGTAGCCCAAGCCAGCTCATCTCATCATCAGGCCTTTTTTACTCAAATGTATCGCCCAATGTCAGTCCCTTCGGGATCCATCCCTCATTCATTTTAATAAAGGTGAGATAGTCAAGACTTTTTTGACCTAGGCGACTTCTCTTCTCAGTGACAAAACCTCCTGCTGCACTGAAGGTCCTTTTGGACAGGACACTTGAAGCGGGGCAGGCCAGAAGTTCAATTGCAAATTGGGATAGCTCAGGCCACAGGTGAAGCGTGCACACCCAGTAGTCAAGGGGTCCATCGCTCCTCAGAGTGTCGAGATCCGCAGTTAATGCTAGGTAGTCTGCTACCTGTCGGTTGAGTCTTTCTCTGAGGCTGGATCCCGAAAGGCTCTGGCGATGCATGGGAGTTAAAAAGGTCCGCATGTCCTCCATCAACAAGACGTCAGGAAAGCGTCCTGTCCTTGCCACCATGGTCGTGGGAGGAGGAGGAGGATTACTTTCATCTCTTCCCCTGTTACATTCCCGCTGTGCTGTGACATCACCCTTATACGCTGTGTAAAGCATATTTTTAAAATGCTCCATCCTTTCCGACTTGCGGGAATTTGGTAACATTTCAGGCACTTTATGCTTATACCGGGGGTCTAGTAGCGTGGACACCCAGTACAGGTCGTTCTCCTTCAGCTTTTTTATACGAGGGTCCCTCAACAGGCACAACAGCATGAAAGAACCCATTTGCACAAGGTTGGATGCCGAGCTAATCATGTCCCGTTCCTCCTCCTCACTGATCTCACTGAGGGTATCTTCTTCCCCCCAGCCACGTACAACACCACGGGTACCAGAGAGGTGACAACAACGAGTACTCTGGGATGCCTGTTGTGCTTGGTCTTCCTCCTCCTCCTCCTCCTCCTCCTCCTCAAAGCCACATTCCTCCTCTGACTCCTCTTCCTCACAATCCTCTTCCTGCGTTGCCGCAGGTCCAGCAAGCGATGCTGATATGGCTGTTTGTGGTGGTGATGGACACCACAATTCTTCCTCTTCCTCTTCACACTCATCTACGGCCTGATCCAGCACTCTTCGCAGGGCACGCTCCAGGAAGAAAACAAATGGTATGATGTCGCTGATGGTGCCTTCGGTGCGACTGACAAGGTTTGTCACCTCCTCAAAAGGACGCATGAGCCTACAGGCATTGCGCATGAGCATCCAGTAATTTGGCAAAAAAATCCCCAGCTCCCCAGAGGCTGTCCTAGCACCCCGGTCATACAAATACTCATTAACAGCTTTTTCTTGTTGGAGCAGGCGGTCAAACATTAGGAGTGTTGAATTCCAAAGTGTCGGGCTGTCGCAAATCAAGCGCCTCACTGGCAGGTTGTTTCGACGCTGGATATTGGACAAGTGCGCCATGGCTGTGTAGGAACGCCTGAAATGGCCACACACCTTCCTGGCCTGCTTCAGGACATCCTGTAAGCCTGGGTACTTATGCACAAATCGTTGTACAATCAGATTACACACATGTGCCATGCACGGCACATGTGTCAACTTGCCCAATTTCAATGCCGCCACCAAATTACTTCCATTGTCAGAAACAACCTTGCCAATCTCCAGTTGATGCGGAGTCAGCCACTGATCCACCTGTGCGTTCAGGGCGGTCAGGAGTGCTGGTGCGGTGTGACTCTCCGCTTTCAGGCAAGTCAACCCCAAGACGGCGTGACACTGCTGTATCCGGGATGTGGAATAGTACCTGGGGAGCTGGGGGGGTGCCATTGATGTGGAGCAAGACGCAGAAGCAGAAGAGGACTCAGCCGAGGAAGAGGTTATGGAAGAGGTTATGGAAGAGGATGGAGTAGGAGGAGTAGAGGAGGTAGCAGCAGGCCTGCCTGCAAGTTGTGGCGGTGTCACCAACTCTTCTGCAGAGCCACACATTCCATGCTTGTCAGACGTCAGCAGGTTTACCCAATGCGCAGTGTAGGTGATATACCTGCCCTGACCATGCTTTGCAGACCAGCTATCTGTGGTCATATGGAGCCTTGCCCCAACGCTGTGTGCCAGACATGCCATTACTTCCTTTCGCACAACAGAGTACAGGTTTGGGATTGCCTTTTGTGAAAAGAAATTTCTGCCAGGTACCTTCCACTGCGGTGTCCCAAAAGATACACATTTTTTGAAAGCATCAGACTCCACCAGCTTGTATGGTAAAAGCTGGCGGGCTAAGAGTTCAAACAAGCCAGCTGTCAGATGCCGGGCAAGGGGGTGACTTTGAGAAATTGGCTTCTTACGCTCAAACATGTCCTTGACAGACACCTGACTGTGGGCAGATGACCAGGAACTGCTACGTAAGAGAGACTCAGTGGAGGATGGTTGAGAGGGGGCAAGGAGGACAGCAGTGGTTGACGTGGCTGAAGATGCTGGAGCAGGAGGAGGAGGGCAGCTTTCAGTTTGTGTGCTGCTTCTACTCATGTGTTCTTCCCATCAGCATTTGTGATGTGAGACCATGTGCCTTCGTAAAGCAGTTGTACCTAGGTGGGTGTTGGACTTCCCACGACTCAGTTTCTTTTGGCACAGGTTGCAAATGGCATCGCTGTTGTCAGAGGCAGACACACAAAAAAAATGCCACACTGCTGAGCTCTGCGATGACGGCATTCTGGTGGTGGCAACAGCATGCGTTGATGGGCGTCGGCGTGCTGTCTGGCTGACCCCGGGTGCCGATGCATGCTGTCTGACTGTGCCACTAGCTCCTTGCGATGACCTCCCCCTGCTTCCAACTCGTCTCCTCCTCCTCCTCTCTGTCTCCCCATCTGAACTTTCCCCCTCTTCTTCTTCTCTTCTAGCAGGCACCCACATGACATCCACCGACACATCATCATCAACCACTTCACTTGTATCTGACACATCAAGAAAGGAAGCAGCAGCGGGTACAACATTATCATCATCACACCGTACCTCCATGTCTGTAATGCTGCCTGACTGAGACATATCACTGTTATCTACATCCTCTGTCAATGATGGTTGCGCATCACTCATTTCTTCCAACTGATGTGTCAATAACTCCTGTGACAGATCAAGTGAAGCGGCTGTGGTGCTAGTGTTGGTGGTGGCGACAGGCGGGCGAGTGGCACTGGTCACTTGAGAAGTGCCCAAAGCACAGCTGGACGTAGATGGTGCGTCAAGGTTAGGAGGACTAGGAGCGGAAGCTGTAGAAGATTGGGTGTCCTGTGTTAGCCATTCAACTAGGTCCTCCTCAGAACTTTTCGCGTCTGCCCTGGCACCCGGCGTCTGAGCAATGTGCATATTTGTAGGGTCTAAAGGAATCACAGCACCACGACCACGACGGAACCTGCGGGGTGGCCTGCCTCTGCCTGTCATTTTTTTGTAAAATGGACACTTACAATACTATTACACAAATTATGAGTGGTGGCACTGGGCAAGTGGGCACAGTATACGCTGTGAGACTGACAACAAAAAAAAGACTGATGTTTCAAAGTCAAAAATGTTTATTTTTTAAATATTAGAAGTACTGTGACAACAAATATGATTGTTGGCACTAGTTGGCAAATGGGCCTGTCTGGCACACACGCTGGGAGTAAGGCAACTGCAATTAGATTAAACTAGCTGAGTCATGCTTCTTAGTCCAAAAATTTTTTTTTAAAAAAATTGACAATACTGTTAGAACAAATATGATTGGTGGCACTAGTTGGAAACGGCAAGTGGGCCTGGCACACAGGCTGGCAGGCAGGCAACTGCAATTCAATGGCACTAGGAGACTGAAGATTCACAGTCAAAAAAGTTAGGATTGAAAAAAATTTCAATACTGTTACAAGAAATATGATTGGTGGCACTAGTTGGCTAGTGGGCCTGGCACACACGCTGGCAGGCAGGAGGAAACTGAAATTCAATGGCACGAGCAAACTGATGATTCACAGTCTAAGAATTTTTTATTTTAAATATTTACAATACTGTTACAACAAATATGATTGGTGTAACTAGTTGGCAAGTGGGCCTGGCACACACGCTGGCAGGCAGGCAACTGCAATTCAATGGCACTAGGAGACTGAAGATTCACAGTCAAAAAAGTTATGATTTAAAAAAAATTCAATACTGTTACAAGAAATATGATTGGTGGCACTAGTTGGCTAGTGGGTCTGGCACACACGCTGGCAGGCAGGAGGAAACTGCAATTCAATGGCACGAGCAAACTGATGATTCACAATCTAACAATTTTTTATTTTAAATATTTACAATACTGTTACAACAATTATGATTGGTGCAACTAGTTGGCAAGTGGGCCTGGCACACAGGCTGGCATGGAAAGGCAACTGCAAGTCAATGGCACTAGGAGACTGAAGATTCACAGTCAAAAAAGTTATGATTTAAAAAAAATTCAATACTGTTACAAGAAATATGATTGGTGGCACTAGTTGGCTAGTGGGCCTGGCACCCACGCAGGCAGGCAGGAGGAAACTGCAATTCAATGGCACGAGCAAACTGATGATTCACAAACTAACAATTTTTTATTTTAAATATTAACAATACTGTTACAACAAATATGATTGGTGTAACTAGTTGGCAAGTGGGCCTGGCACACAGGCTGGCAGGCAGGCAACTGCAATTCAATGGCACTAGGAGACTGAAGATTCACAGTCAAAAAAGTTATGATTTAAAAAAAATTCAATACTGTTACAAGAAATATGAATGGTGGCACTAGTTGGCTAGTGGGCCTGGCACACACGCTGGCAGGCAGAAGGAAACTGCAATTCAATGGCATGAGCAAACTGATGATTCACAGTCTAAGAATTTTTTATTTTAAATATTTACAATACTGTTACAACAAATATGATTGGTGTAACTAGTTGGCAAGTGGGCCTGGCACACAGGCTGGCAGGCAGGCAACTGCAATTCAATGGCACTAGGAGACTGAAGATTCACAGTCAAAAAAGTTATGATTTAAAAAAATTTCAATACTGTTACAAGAAATATGAATGGTGGCACTAGTTGGCTAGTGGGCCTGGCACACACTCTGGCAGGCAGGAGGAAACTGCAATTTAATGGCACAAGCAAACTGATGATTCACAGTCTAAGAATTTTTTATTTTAAATATTTACAATACTGTTACAACAATTATGATTGGTGTAACTAGTTGGCAAGTGGGCCTGTAACACAGGCTGGCAGGCAGGCAGGCAACTGCAATTCAATGGCACTAGGAGACTGAAGATTCACAGTCAAAAAAGTTATGATTTAAAAAAAATTCAATACTGTTACAAGAAATATGATTGGTGGCACTAGTTGGCTAGTGGGCCTGGCACACACGCTGGCAGGCAGGAGGAAACTGCAATTCTATGGCACTAGCAAACTGATGATTCACAGTCTAACAATTTTTAAGTTTGAATATTTACAATACTGTTACAACAATTATGATTGGTGTAACTAGTTGGCAAGTGGGCCTGGCACACACGCTGGCAGGCAGGCAACTGCAATTCAATGGCACTAGGAGACTGAAGATTCACAGTCAAAAAAGTTATGATTTAAAAAAAAATCAAGACTGTTACAACAAATATGATTGGTGGCACTAGTTGGCTAGTGAGCCTGGCACACACGCTGGCAGGCAGGAAACTGCAATTCAATGGCACTAGCAGACTGATGATTCACAATCTAAGAATTTATTATTTTAAATATTTATAATACTGTTAGAACAAATATGATTGGTGTAACTAGTTGGCAAGTGGCCTGGCACACACGCTGGCAGGCAGGCAACTGCAATTCAAAGGCACTAGCAGACTGATGATTCACAGGCAAAAAATTATTTATTCTAAATATTTACTATACTGTTATAACAAATATGATTGGTGGGAATAGTTGGCAGCAAGTGGGCCTGGCACACACGCTGGCAGGCAGGCAACTGCAATTGGATTACACTAGCAGACTGATCTTTCAGAGTCAAAAATGTATTATTTTTAATATTTAAACTACTGTTATAACAAATATGATTGGTGGCACCAGTTGGCAAGTGGGCCTGGCACACACCCTGGCTGGCAGGCAACTGCAATTCAATTGCTCTAGCAGGCCGATGATTCACAGTCAAAAAATATTTTATTTTAAATATTTACACTACTGTTATAACAAATATGATTGGTGTAACTAGTTGGCAAGTGGGCCTGGCACACACGCTGGCAGGCAGGCAACTGCAATTAAATAACAATAGCAGAGTGATGTAACAGTTTGTTTTTACAAAAGTTACAAAAATGTTACAACAGATAGGAGTAATGGCACTCAGGATAGAACTAGGCACAGTATATGCTGGCAGCCTGACACACAGGCTGGCACTAGTGGTGGCAGGCTGGCCTGTGAACTAATATTAAATAACACTCGAAGAGTGATGTGAAAGTTTTTTTTTACAAAATTTAATATTATGTTACACCAGATAGGAGTCGTGGACTGGCACTGAGGATGGAAGTAGGCACAGTATATGCTGGCAGCCTGACACACAGGCTGGCACTAATGGCAGCCTGGCTGGCCTGGCAACTAAAATTAAATAACACTAGAAGAGGACTGATGTAAAAAAAATGTTTACATAGAATTTACACTAATGTTGTTACACCAGATATAAGTGGTGGAAAAAAAATTATTAATCTGTGTCACACTATATGATGTGGGCCAGAAACACACAGGCCTGATGTAAAAAGAAATTAAATTACACTAGCAAAATGATTTTATTTTATTTTTTTAACTTTAAAATAATGTAAAGCAGATATGAGTCGTGGCTGGTAGGTAGGGCAGCAATTTAACACAGTATGCTGTGTAAGTGAGAAAGACACAGGCCTGATAGAAAATGAAATTAGATTACACTAGCAAAATAATTTAAAGTTTTTTTTTTAATTTAAAAAAAAGTTAAGCACATATGAGTCGTGGCTGATAGACTAGGGAGGGCAGCAATTAAACACAGTATGCTCTGTAAGTCAGCAAAACACACAGGCCTGATAGAAAATAAAAATAGATTACACTAGCAAAATGATTTAAAGTTGTTTTTTTTTTAATTTAAAGAAAAAGGTTAAGCACATATGAGTCGTGGCTGCTAGCCTTGGTAGGGCATCAATTAACCACAGTAGGCTCTGTAAGTCAGATACACACAGGCCTGATAGAAAATAAAATTAGATTACACTAGCAAAATTATTTAAAGGTTTTGTTTTTTTTTAATTTAAAGGAAAAGGTTAAGCACATATGAGTCGTGGGCCGGCTGCTAGCCTTGGTAGGGCAGCAATTAACCACAGTAGGCTCTGTAAGTCAGATACACACAGGCCTGATAGAAAATAAAATTAGATTATACTAGCAAAATGATTTAAAGTTTTTTTTTTTGGAATTTAAAAAAAAGTTAAGCACATATGAGTCGTGGCTGATAGACTAGGGAGGGCAGCAATTAAACACAGTATGCTCTGTAAGTCAGCAAAACACACAGGCCTGATAGAAAATAAAAATAGATTACACTAGCAAAATGATTTAAAGTTTTTTTTTTTTTTTAATTTAAAGAAAAAGGTTAAGCACATATGAGTTGTGGCTGCTAGCCTTGGTAGGGCAGCAATTAACCACAGTAGGCTCTGTAAGTCAGATACACACAGGCCTGATAGAAAATAAAATTAGATTATACTAGCAAAAGGATTTAACGTTTTTTTTTTTTAATTTAAAAAAGGTTAAGCACATATGAGTCGTGGCTGATAGCCAAGGTAGGGAAGCTATTAACCACAGTATGCTCTGTAAGTCAGGACCTGATAGAAAATGATATTAGATTACACTAGCAAAATGATTTAAAAGTTTTTTCAAAAATGTAAATAATGTTATAAGCAGATATGAGTGGTGGCTGGCACAGAGCAATGAACCACAGTTTATGCTGTGTGAGCCTGAGACACAGGTCTGATAGAAAATGAAAATAAATTACACTAGCAAAATAATTTCACATTTTTGTTGGTTAAATTTAAACTAATGTTAAGCAGATATCAGTGGTGGCACTAATCACAGCATATGCTGTGAGCCTCACACACAGGCTGAAAGCCAGGCAAATGCAAATAAAAAATAAAAAAACGACTGAAGTTATAGCCCTAAAAAGGGCTTTTTGGGGTGCTGTCCTTGCAGCAGAGATGAGATGAGTCCTTCAGGACTGTAGTGGACACTAAATACACTAGCCTAGCTATCTATTTCCCTATAATGTCAGCAGCAGCAACACAAAAGGTCCTCTCACTAAGAAAGCAAGATCGTAATGAGTCTAAAATGGCTGCTGCCAAGAAGCTGGGAGGGTCTGTGAGGGAGTGTCTGATGCTGATTGGCTCTAATGTGTCAGAAGGCTGTGACATACAGGGTCAAAG